>NC_143254.1:129300295-129900295 GCF_984573655.1 Nuphar pumila | reverse complement strand
TAGATGAACTTGACAAGCTTAAAGCAGCGGTAAAACATCCTAAAGTTATCTGGCTCGAGATATGTAAAGCCCCAAGTGGAATTAACCAGAGAAGATATATAAAGTAGTCATCCTATGAATGTGGTTGGGACAAGAATACTAGTTCCGGATCAAAATAGTTAGTGGGCAAAATGATCACTAACCTGACTTTTAAAAACACCAATTTGATCCATGAGTGCCCCTTGTTAAGATGTTGAACTAAGGTCAACTTGGCTTACAAAACATTCTATAAGACTATAACTCAACCACTGTGTTTTCCAGTGAAGACTTTTTTGTTTTTTAACCATGATAATTAGAAACTTAGAACTACAAAACGTCACATCTAAAAGGTAAATATCCCTATCCTTTTATCAAATACTTTTTACTTATTAAACTATGTTAATTTCATAGATAATATTATACAACAAAACGCAATGCACAAATTTCTCATATATAAACCTTCTTTCCTGTTTCTTGACAAAAAGACACTTAACCCTTTCCAAAGGATACGATAATCCTTAACTTGATACTTTTAACTATAGTAACTAGGTAGGTGACAATTAGACAAGATGATGCGTTTGGTTGATCTTTTCTATAGCTTTATTCAAACTCATATGTACAAAAGGTATTTCTTTTTTTTTAATCTTTTTCAGCCAGCAGCATGTTATCTATGTGAGCAAAGAAAGCTAAAAATATAACTTATTTAGGATGTATTAACATATCTGTCGCTTTTATCATTTTTATTTTTGACCTTAACAAAAAATTTGTGTCAAAATTATTTATCAAACCATTAATTTAACAGAGCCTGGACGTATCACACTCATGGACATGCCACTATTGAAACATAGGCAACACTTTCCAATTAAAGAATGCTGAGAGCCTAGCTAAATTAAAGTTCAGGATCACCTGAAATTCCTGCTTTCTTATTCGAGCTCCCAACCGGACAATCTTTAGAACTGCCTCTGATCTCTTCGACAAAAACTCATCATAACCCAATCCATCTGGAGGTGAAAGCTGTGCATGCGTGAGAACAACTAAACCCCTCCGCCATAAACCAATCCCGAAGGTTTCTGTGATAGCTTTCACAACCTGTCTGTCCAGGTTATCTACCCTGTAGCTATCTAACCGATCCACATACAGTAGAACATCGATAGTTTTGTTCAAAAGAAACCTGTCATTCCAATAAACTCGCTATCAATTGTAACATCCAAAACATCCAAAAAATAAACCTTGAAAAGAAACAAAATTCAGAAATTATGGCTTTGGTAAAATGAACATCATTCAGTTGACATATTTCAGAAAATATTCGTATCAATATCCTAAATTTTAACCGTTTTATGATCTCGAGAGCGTGTTCATTAACGTATCCCCCTTCGATAAGCCCGGGAGTGTCGATGATGTTTAATGTAAACCCCGCCCTCGTACGAGAACACATGATCGGCCGCAATGCCTCTCTCCACAGAAGAAAATTGAAACATAAGAAGAAAACACAAACGGGGCTGCTCTCAATGTATGACATGAGAAGCTTGATAACACCAAAACAAAGCTAGTCTCAACATTGCAATCCCCAACCTGGAAAGCACTGACTGAAGCAACCCGCTCGCCTAATATAGAGTTAACTGTAGAAGATTTTCCCACCCCACCTTTTCCCATCACAAGAATGGTCAATGTACTCACATTCTGTAAGCAAATTCCAAAAGCACAAAATGAACCAAATTGCAGGAGCTACACGATGGTTGTTATAACAAAAACAAAACAGAGATACCATAAAGCTAAATTTCACATGGGTGGCATCAAGCTTGTAGGAAAACCTCACCTCTTGCTTCAATTTTCCCAGCAAACCAAGCAATTTGTCCTGAGTTGCAGTTGGGAACTGCTGAATTCCCGTCCACTCGCGAATCAATTGAGAGGCCATTGAATACAAGAAGGAAGAGGGCAAACTAAAAGAAGGTACCTACAACCAATCATATAAACGGCCATGAGCTTTACAGAAACAAGCTTAATCAATTCGGACGTGACAAAGGCACCTAATTAAATCTGATGACAAACTATCGTCCCCTACAGATAGTCACAAAAAAATCCAGTCCAACGACTCTTTACTGTGAACCACACACACACACACACAGAAGTGACAAGAGGAATGAAACTTAGGGTTCTCGTCTTTCTTAGTTCATACCAGATATCCGTCGAGCTTCGGGACGACTCAGAGAGAGAGAGAGAGAGAGAGAGAGAGAGAGGGCTCCGGGGAGAAAGGGAGAAATTGTTGCCCTCAGTTATCAGAAGTAAGAAGGGTCCGAAGAAGGCCTTATCCGGGTTCCATCACGAGTTTCTCTCTCTCTCTCTCTCTCTCTCTTTTCAGGATTTTTTTCATTTAAAATCCTACTTTCTGCCGGATATTTCAGAAACAGTTTATATTTTCTTAAAAACATTTCAGTCCTAATGTTTTAAAATAATCTCGGAAAAATTGCTGATTTGCTATCAGTTGGCCGATTGATTGGCTGAAAAAATCAGGTGCAATGTAATTGCACACTTTTGGTGTGATTTCAATACGATTCATGGTCGATTCAGCTATTTTTTAATAAATATAAAAAAACAAAAAATATTTTTTAATATTATTTTAATGATTTTAACACATGAAGTTATGATTGACACGTAATAGTTTTTTTATTATTTTTGAGCCAACACACAACGATTCAGCTGAGTATCGATATCGTCCGATACAGCTGAATCAGCAGCCCAACTATTCAGGGCCAATACCGATACTGACAACATTGGGACGGAGGACAACTGAAGGTGTGCAATCACATTGCACCTGATCCTTCCTTGCTGTAAAACCCCAGCTTCCACCTTTCCCTCAAGACTCAAGAGCAAGGTTGTTAAATGCGATGAGGCGAAGCGAGGCGTTGAGCCTGCGCTTCGCCTCTTAGGCGTACGCAGCGTACGCGCTTCGCCTCTTAGGCGTACGCAGCGTACGCCTCTCACAACTGGTATGGAAGTGAAGCGGTGGGAGGGGAGGCAGGGAGCGGCGGAGGAGCAGTTGGCCGGCACGTGGCGGTGGATCCACCGGCACTTGGGGTTAGCACAGCCGACGAATCGGGCGGAGGAGGAAGACTTGGGGATGAAGGAGGGGGTTCTGGAGGTTGATGAGGGGCAATTTGCGCATCACAGCACGCCTCAGTACCTTGAGAGTGCGCCTCGCCTCTGAGGCGTACGCCTCTCATATCTTTTTAGGCCCTGTTCGGAATCTGGTAGCTGGATGGACGTTTGTATATTTGAGATGGGAAGTGAGATCCTTTCTCCTTTGTATTTACACTGTCACTTCTTCAGATTCATAATCTCCCATCCCAGCTACTTATTCCAAACAGGGCCTTATTGAAACTGACAAAATGGGACCAAATGAAGTAGATAAATCAAATCATAAGCAACATTACGTATGATTAACTTACTAAACCATCTGTCCACAAGAGCTCGTGTCATCTAGTGGGAACGACTTGTAAATGTCACCAAGTTGATAGGACTTAACAAGTTCTCAGTTGGTGGGAAAGACCTAAAGGGTTTTACCAATCAAAAGCCAGCTAATGTATGATAAGTGATGGGAAGGTTCTTCTCTTGAATTATCTAAAAAAATAAAACTTGCAAAACTGATGCAAGAGCATAAGATTCGGGTCTAAAAAAAAGGGTTCAACTGGATCCATTTTGGTTATTTGGATTTCTTTTATTTATTTAATTTGGATCTTGTTTTGAATTTTATTTTATATCAGATCTATCTCAGATCCATATTGATTCTTGAGTTGTGTTTGGATTGGATCTAACTTATATCCATATTCTGATTAGGGTTTCCTTTGTTTTATTATAAATATTCAATGTAGAGGAGACAGTATGAAGGAAAAATTCTTATTTTTGTTGAATTTATGTAATTTCATTCAGTATTTTCTTTTTTTCTTGGTTTCGTGCATAGGAATAGTGTAACATAGTTTTCTCATAAATCAAATCCTCCCGATTTACATCAAAAACCATCTCCCTTGCAAAATAAAATAAGTTAAAACACATATTTTCGAACAAAAAGATTAAAAATCACGTTTTTATATTAGCCTTAACTTTAGGTCTCTATTTGATAGTTCCACTAAAAAGTTAGGTCATGAATATTTGTTTTTAGGAAAATATAACTATTACTGAAATGTCAATCCAAAGATGTTTATCTAAATGAAAATTTCTCTTATTCTTTTCTCTCTGATCACAGTTTGCATGAGCGCCCCGAACAGAGAAAGAGACATAGAGAGAAGGTGGAGGTTCATGCGACAAAAGGATCATATTAGCTAGGGTTACAAACGGATCGGATATGGTCAGATATTCGATCAGAGTTTAACATCTTTTTTCTAAGGTTACTTGTGCTATATTTATAGTAAACCTTTTTCAGCCTTTTGGCTGTGATCAAGTGTAACATATTTATATCAGTGATCTTGACAATCATGGTAATTTTGTAAAGTGTTGTTATCCACTCTGCCAAAATCATTCAATTTTATGTTCATAGGGACATATGAAATTATACAAGATAACTATTCACATATTGATTAAAAAAAATATCTACATATTTATTTGAGTGCGTTGATTCCAAAAATACCTTTTTTTTAATAGATCAAAGCAAGGTGAAAAGGCTTTGGATTTCTCCTAATAGTCAACAATATTGCTTTACAAAAGAAAATCAATTATTAATAAAAACCTATTTCATATGGACAAATCAAACTATTTGCTGCAGTCAGGGCTGGGTTAGGACTGGACTGGGCTAAAAAAAATAGATAAAAATCTATTTCATATGGAATCAGGGCTGGGCTAGGACTGGGTTTTAAAAAAAAAAAAAATTAACTGTTTCGGGAAGCCCAGTCCTGAGGCTAGACAGGCAGTTAAGGTTCGATTCTCATGAAAGTCGCTCCTTGCACAAGCCAATGCGCAGCATAAACCCCAGGGGCAGGGGTCCTAGTCTCGGAGTTTTACGCTGTGTATGGCAGGCTGAGAAACGGCGACCAGGTCTTTTGTGTGGGGGTGAGGCTTCTTCGGGTTATAAATCCAAAAAACTTTCTTCGTTCTCGCATTCTCAACCGACCAAGCTTCAATCACTCGTCGTTTGACAATTCTATACGTGCAGAGTGAGAAGGAGACCTCATAGCCAACTTTTTTTTTTCTTTTTCAAGGAAAAGAAAATTACGAAGAATAAGCCAACATTCACTTTCCCTAGTTAACATGGACTGCGGAACACGGTTGGCCAGAATGGGAAAGAGGTGTCCCAAGCATAAGTAAAGTTGAAGTTGTGTAGCATGACACGGTGATCATTAATAAGTCCAAAGAATTCAGGTTTGGCAGGGTCAATCTGAAGGATGGCTGGATCGATCTTCTCAACAGTTTGGAATCCATCAATCCACATATACAACCAGTCAACAGGACACGGGCACTGAACATTGATGAAAACACGCCACTGTGGCTTACCTTGGATCACTTGCCCAGTTTGTGTTTGGCTAATCTTGATGTCATCCGACTACACAGACCTGAAACTGAAAGAAGAAAAAAGAACATGAGTACCTTAGCTTTAATCTCTTATATATATATATATATACACGAAAATGTATAGGTGTATGATACCAGAACCAACTTGCGCTTCTTCGTCAAATAACACATTTAACAGCGACAAAAAGTTGCCCGCTGAAACTTTTAGTGGCTACAACAATCACTACTAAAAGAATCAGCACAGAAACAGTGTTGTTACTCTCAGCACAAGTTTATTTTGGTCATGTTCCAAAGTATCATGCACCTACGCACTTCTCTCTCTCTCTCTCTCTCTCTCTCTCTCTATATATATATATATATATATATATATATATATATATATATATATATAGTGGCGTAGCTAGGATTCATGTGTGTGTGTGGGGGGGGGGGCAATAGGGGTGTAGCAAAAAAAAAATTGTGTGATAGTTGGGGGTTCGGGGCCAGCGCCCCCCCAAATTTTTTTTTGAGATAAAATAAAAAATGGCTACAATTATTAATAAAAATCTATTTCATATGGACGAATCAAACTATTTGCTGCAGTCAGGGCTGGGCTAGGACTGGGATGGGCTACAAAAATGGATAAAAATCTATTTCATATGGAATTAGGGCTGGGCAAACTATTTGCTGCAGTCAGGGTTGGGCTAAGACTGGGCTGGGCTACAAAAATGGATAAAAATCTATTTCATATGGAATCAGGGCTGGGCTACGACTGGGCTTTAAAAAAAAAAAATTAACTGTTTCGGGAGGCAGGACTGGGCTACACCCCAGTCCTGCACCCCCCCCCGCTACGCCTTTGTATATATATATGAGAAAATATTTGCTACAAATCATAGGTGCAAGTTGTATTGATCCAATCTAACCAAATAGATGTGCTCAGTTGTTTGTTAAGGATCAAGCTTTAGATCGAGTGTGATCTTTTGAGTTATAAACTTTTGGCACACTGTGGGCTGTTGATTTTTAGACCCTTTAAAAACCTAATTATTTATTATAATCATATGATTGAAAGCAAGATTTCTACTAAACAAACCAGTAGAACACATCAGTAGCATTTGATCTATAAACAATTAAAAATAAAAAAAAAAAGTGATTTCTACTCATTAGTTCTTTACCTTCATTAGTAGCCAATATTTACCCTATGTATAACTGGAGAGAGTGCCTCACTTGTCGAGTTCATTGGCATAAAATTCTCGAAATTGGGTGTACTCCCCGATGGGCAGGGGGCACCACCACAAAGGGCTTCACAGACCAGAGACCAGCCAAAGTGTGGTCGGTGATTGAGGGGTTTTTTCCTTTATGTCGCGTGAGAGTATACTCCAGCTTCAGCCTCATGGCAAGAGATTTAGATGTTATAAGTAAACTAAGCCCTATTTTGAGAAATTACAAACTTAGCTATCCTTACCAATTATCTGGTTAAAGTTTGCTATAATTGATTGTAACTCCAATCGACCTAGCAAAGCCCATCCTTTTATTCTTTTATTTTTGTTGATAAATTTCACTTTTGCACGTGATTTACACCAGAATCCGATCAACCTGTGTACAAGTTTTTATGGCAGTTTAAAAATAGAAGGATGTAAATGCAACCATTTTTTTTAGGGGTAAGGTTAGGCCTACCCTTACCAAAACAACAGCCACCCCATGTGACAGAGAGATTCGATCATGGGCCTTCAGCTTGACACAGGACCCCGCTTACCACATGGGATACCATCCTCGTTGGTAAATGCATCGGTTTCTTTTGGACTCAAAAAACATGATTTTTTGTTGAAAAAACACGATCCAAGGTTTGTTTCCTACTAAATCAACCATGCTAACTAATCTAAAAGGTTAGATTGAGTAGAAAGGACTGCATAATGAGATTCAACTAGATTGTAGGTACAATCGACTATAGCCACCAATTAACGCCCTAAACCTAAAGAGTTCAGATTCACTCATCCCTTATTTCATCCTTGTAACACTCCAATTTGGGACTTCGAGAGTACGAGTTCGGTTGGTATTACTTTCCAGAGAAAAAGAGTACAAAGTTTACATAGAGAAACATGGTTAAATTTTTTTTCTTTATTTTTATTTCAATAACTCACTTTCTTCACAATGTTCATCATTTATAACAAAAGAAAATAATAATTACATTATTGTTCAATGACATAAAAGATAAATACTATCAATGCTGTATCAAAAAAGAAGTCGATCAAGTCATATTTGTGCTAGTGTGCCTGAAATCTACAATTGTAATTAAACAAGGGGGTGAGTCTACAACCCAGTAATGAATAATTATAAGCAAAAAAATACTTAAACTTACAACTGTAGTGAGCTCTAAGCCCCTAGTCTTAATTTAGTTTTCGACGCACCATACATGTTTGTATATTTTAATTACACTTCATTAACTCTCTCAAACACTCTCTCATAACAACTATCATTAAGTCGACTATATCGGTCAAAGCCGTTTATAGGCGTAACAACTCCGTAGAATACTCAAATTCTACAATGTTGGTCAGACAATGAACCATACACTCCTAGTGGTCCCCGAACCACCAGGCACCGCAGTTAACCACCACGAGGACCCCACCGATAGCTAGCCGGAAGGTCAAGCTCTCAATCTTGGTATGATTCATGTTACATCCTAACCATGATGATTATCAACCATCCATGGTCCTCGAGAGTCCCAAACTCAGTGTGAGTGTAACTCTAAGTCATGACTAAGTTTAACACATTGAACCACATTCTCTAACTCTAAATTCATTCGTTCTCTCACGAATGATGTCATAAACTAATCACAATGAATCTCATTTTTAAATCTCATGATGACCTTAAGACTCACACACATATCTCACTAAGCACGCAATGATGTAGTGTCTCTACATCATTAAATTACCAATGACCCACTCTCCATGGTGGTTACACTCTGATCGCCAACCGGGTAGCCCTTGCCACAGGTTGCCACTTTCGAGATTTAAGGGGTCATACATGCTGATTTCAAAATATCCATTCATATAATATGAACAGAATAAATGAAACCCTAATCTAAATACAATCTCATCACAATGCATGATATTAATAACCATATAGACATGCGTTTATAAATCTAATCTCTTTCTAACATGCATGATAAACCATAACTAGCATGTATATCACGATAAACATGTATATGAATTCAACTCATAATGTCAAGCATAGAAATTTTATACATGTCATGATTTCACTCGAAGACTATCATGCTACTCATATTCATTCATAACACTACAATAACATGCAACGTAAAAATGCTTATTCACATCTAAAATTACTTATAATATCCCTTATCTTGAGTGTGAACGTTATTCTCTCACTGCAATCAAGTCTTAAGAAGCTCTAACAGTATGATCTGGTCACGACACAAACATATTTGCCTTAAAGCACAAAACATCTTACAAAATTACCAAAATACTATTCTTGAATTTAGTTATGAAACCTCAATTTTTGTATCACTAATTTGACTGAAGTCCATGAACCAATAGATTTTTCTCTACGATACGAGTCCAATGCACCAAATCTCACTCAATTTCGAGTTCGGGATACAAAGTTATGTCCATTTTACCAAAAATAAATCTCGAGTACTCAAAAGGGTATTCTGGTTATTTTGGATTTTGGTACAATTCTAGAATTACCTGATCCAGATCCATCTATGATTTGGATATGATACAGTTTAACTTGATCCAGATCCATTACTCATCTGGGTCCAGAACTGTCTGACTGGATACAGAACAGTCTGACTAGATCTAGACAGTCTAACGGGATCTAGACCCAGTTCTGTTATGGATCCAAGATTGATCTAATCAGATCCAGACCAGTCAGTCTGGATCTAGAACATGTTCAGATCAAATTGGATCCAAACTAAAAATTCAGATCCAGTTGGACCGTACCGGTTTGGTATGACTTGAGTTGATCCAAACTGGTTTGGCTTAGACCCGATTCGGTCCAAACCGGTTTCCCGTGGACCAGTTTGGTCTAAACCGACCTACATAAACCGATTTGGCTTGACCCGGTTTGGTCTGAACCGGTTCAACCAACAAATTTTTTTTTATACTGACCCGACCTCGGGTTTGGTCTAGGCACGACCTAGATCGACCCTCAGTCTGCCCTAAAAAGCTGAAAGGGGCAAAGCCCCTTTTCGTTTACAGAGAGGGGGTGGCCATCGGCCGCCCTCTCCTCTGTACTCAACAGGGTATGAGTCAACAACCGGTGCCAGCCAACCCTCCGATGTGACAGAGGGATCGACCACCAGCGTCGGCCAGCCGATCGACCCTCTCTTTCTCTCGCGCGTATCTTCTCTGATTTTTTTTTCAAAAAACTGGCCGACAGCCATGGTTGCTGACCCTCCCCCTTTGCCGAGAGCAAAAAGAAAAAATGAAAGAGAAGATGAAGAAAAAGGGAAGGCTAGGGGCTTACATCGTTGTCGGTGTCAAAATCCGATAAGTGCCCTCTCTCTCACTCTCTCTATCGTTCTCTTTCTCTGCTCCTTGCATGAGGTGCGATAGAAGGGGCTGCGTATAGCCCTCACGCAGAGTGAGGATAACCCTCACCCCACCCTCCTACGAATTGTGGGGGGTGAGGTTTATCCTCACCCCCTCTCACATAAATGTGGTTTCCCCAAAAAGGAAACCATTGTTTTTTTTGTTAATGTTTATCCCCTCCGGCGAAATTGTCGGAGAGAGTTACAATCCCCCTCTTATATCTTATGATGCAAGCTGTTTTTATCAAACCTGACCCTATGAATGGATTCAACATGGTCAATTTAAAAAGAATCAACCTTTGGGTCATATTTTACGACAAAAAAAATAATGATTTTTTTAAATCACAAAAAAATGTTTTGTCATCCGTTGATTTTTAAACAGCCAAAACACCTTCACACGGGTTGGATTTCAATAATTTAAAAGTCGATATGCACTAAACGAATAATGCAGATCACATGAATGTATGGAGTCCAATTTGATCAAAACAACTCTCATGGATGAAATCCCAAGAAGGGGTATGAAGATCACCTAGTCCTTGACTGTAAAGCATCTAAAAATAGTCTACGATGAAACTCCTAAACCTTCATGGCTTCATGTAAAGCATCTCAAAATAGTCTCTCTCTCTCTCTCTCTCTCTCTCTCTCTATATATATATATATATATATATATATATATATATATATATATATATAGAGAGAGAGAGAGAGAGAGAGAGAGAGAGAGAGACCATGCTCAACGATGGAAAGAACAAATAGAGCAACCACAAGTTTGTGAATGGAACCCATCCTTGAAATTATTTACCAAGCCTCCTCATTAGTCCGACAAATATAGAATGGTAGGCTACGTGCAATTTAAAGTTAGTTACGTTTCCACACTTCTCAGGAAAAAAAATACGTGTCCATACATCCCAAGACTCTTATTTCCATATTCGTTAGAACGAGTTTTTTGCTACATTGAAAGGCTTTGAGAGCAATAGAATCAATTGTTTGTTATCACTTGATGCTGCGTATCCTATCTCGGAAAGCAAGTCCTATCTTGTTGGCAACATGTATATCTTGTTATAATCTTTAACAACTTTGGTCATATCTACAGCTATGAGTTGTCTTTACATGGTAACCCACCATCACATAGACTTGCCATCATGGAGCATCTGCACATGCATGACAATCCACCACCATGATGCTACCTTTCCGAGGATTCCATAATGGTTTCCTTATCTTTTTGGGGGCGTTTGTTACACTCATGAGAAGCTACTTTCCCTTGAAAGGATCCCTAAGAGGCAAAGTGCTTTCTCATTGCGGGAGGTGTGTGTTGGAACTTTATGGTTCCAAAATTCTGTATGGACGGAGTTATCGGATCCGAATTGAGCATGTGCTAGGGAGGGGTTGAACATCCAACCTTGTAACAACACATGCACTACCATTGAGTTATTTCATCCCTCTCCACATGGTGGGCCTCAATCCTTCATTAGAGCTCATTTCTAGCTCTTGTCTATGCCTACTTTGTGGACGTGGACATGGACATAGACCTATATATAGGCATTCATGGTGGGGGTTCATATTAACTCTATCAAAGATAGGTTATAAATGCAACTATTAACATGTTATTAATTAATATAATTAAATTACATAAACATTCTTTATGATCTTACCATCATTTGTGAGACTCTATAGCTACACTGGATCCAATACCAAAATCCAACATCTCCCACTTAGCCATATGGGGCGAACACCCATATTAACATATATTACTTCATGATAAAATATGCATGCCAAATAAACTTGCGTGATTCTTTAGGTTATATC
This sequence comes from Nuphar pumila, assembly GCF_984573655.1. Lineage (NCBI taxonomy): Eukaryota > Viridiplantae > Streptophyta > Magnoliopsida > Nymphaeales > Nymphaeaceae > Nuphar > Nuphar pumila. The sequence goes on along the minus strand of NC_143254.1, from coordinate 129,888,447 downwards.
AATGATATTTTTCTTACATGTTATGAGTTATTTTTCACATAATTATATACTTTTTTTTATCATTATCAAGTATGGGGTTTTCTACATATGCTATGGGTTATTTTTCATATACTCATATGGACATTTTTTTCATTTTCAAGTATGATGTTTTTCACACATGTTATGAGTTATTTTCCATACAGTCATGTGATTTTTTCATCATTATATGAACCATGATACTTTTCACATATAGTATAAGTTTAGTCATAAACGATTACTTCATACACTCATTTCACATAACTATATGAGTTTCTTATCTTGTCAAAATTTTTATAATAACTCGTAATGTTCAATACCACATTCAAATAAATAATCATATTGTGGGTTTCACTTAGTTAGTTATGGGGTTTTTATGGCTCTTCCATGACCATACTATAGGACATCATCATGTCGACATGCACACTAGTGGAGTACTATGGATTTTATCAACTCATAGATCCATGATTTATCAAATATAACAAATACTTTTACTTTTTAAAATTTCATCATAGTTCATACTTCAATTATCCATGTGTATTATTACATATAACATGCTTAAATTCACATCAGGTTATCTACCACCTGATCATCTTGACTCAGTATATCCAGATCTAAATAATCATAAATGTGACTGACTAACACCATGTTGCATTTTATGCATAAGATTCTAAAGTATGAAAAATATCCTTTTATGTGTTCACAAACCATATCGAAACATGACTTATGATGATTATTTATCATCAAATAAATATATTTACATACATGTGTAAAATTATAATACAACTAACACTTTTTCAATGCATTGCATTTAAGCAATACACGCATTAAGCTATGACATCATGACATTTTACGTACACTAGCTGAACTTTTCCTTCATGTTATATCTCTATCATAAGGATATTCATAGACTAGATTGATTTTTCATCATAAAATAAAGCATAAATTCCTATATCTTAATCTGATTTGGATATGCATCAGATCCATATCTAATGAGAGTTATCCCATTACTACTTAGATATGCCAAACATGATAAACCCATTCTAAGGTTTTAATTATACAATAAAGGCAATTAAACAATAAACATGTGTATATATAAGTTTAGATTCATTACCAAATCCACTCAAAAAAGATATATCTGAATTCATTGAATATGTATGAGTCCATATTCAAATTTGACTTGAAATATTATCTATCAAGTCCAACATGATCTATATTAACAAATGAATCTATATCTCACGTCCATCATAAACTTAAGATCAAATCTGAATCCATATAATCAAAGGATCCAAAGAGGGACCATATAAAAACACACATGCATAGAAATCAATTATACAAATATAAATGATTCTAGGTCCCATATGCTAATTTGGATCTAAACTCATCTACCTATATTAGGTAGAGCCTCAACTAGGATCATAACTGGATCTAAACTATAACATGAGTTTTGAGTCAAAATCAATTTCAAAACTAGATCTCAATATTATGATCCAATATTGAGTTATTTAACTTAATACTTAAATAAACTCAAAAAATTTATAAGATGACCCATTTAATCAAATATATTGATCATAGATCAAAATAAAATAACAAATAAAGTTTGAGAACTTACCTTGATGTTGTGAAAAGAGACCCTTCAAGTAATTTTCACTTTGGTCCAATGGTATACTTTATCCAAGTGAGTCCATTCATGTTGACTCGACCCAAACTAGTTCAATTGGATCATTCAGGTCCATTGGCTTAATCATTGCCATCTGCATCCAATATGGCTTGGGTAGATCCAGATTGGATCTTTTAAGATCTAATCATGTTCAATTAGATCCAATCCTATTTTAGTGGATCCAACTAGATCCAGTAGAGCTTGATGCAGACCATATCTTGGATAAACTTCGACTGCATTATATTTACAATCTTGTCCAACTTGGGCAACCCAATCATTATAGGTCTGAGTCATTTTTTACCCAATCCATTGTTTGATGAAAGCCATGAATAATTCATATTTTCATAAAATAAACCACATAAACCTTATTTTTATGATTCAATTCATCATAATATGATCAATATTAGTTTAACCGTGCATCAACATAATTTCATGCTATATACAAAATAATTCAATGCATATAATCGAATATAAAACACACAATAAACAATTTATTTAAAAAATAATCACTTACACTGAAATACGTATTGAAAAAATTAAATTCAGAATCGAATATGAATCATGCACATGTATATCAGATCTAAAACAATGAACAAATCATAAGCTGATCACGAATTAATCAAACATAAATCACAAATAAAATTATATAACTTGTATTTTTCCAAAAAAGACTCATAAACTCTAATCGGTAAGATCTATATGAATTTATTTATGAAAATAAATTTAGCCATACTTAAAACCACAAATCAAATATAAATATGGTTCAATTCATACAATATATGAATCTCAACATGAAACATAATAGCAATTAACCTTTAAACCTGATTTAAAAAAAAACCTAAATCCCCAAAATCGATTTTCATTGTTGAGGGTTTTATTTTCTTTTTCAAATTTTATTTTAACTAAATACCATAAATATGAATTTCAATATGATTTAAACATGCTTATGGTATCAAATACACATCCAACATAATTTGAAAGTATTAAACATGTTTTATACAAATTACAAACAAGATTTAGGTTTTCCCAGAAATCATTTTTGGTAAAAACCCATTTAAGGGTTTCATAAACGTCCAACAACCCCAAATATTGGTTGAAGTACGTAGCTAGGACTGATATCTCATCAAATACACATCTGAAACTTTATTCTAGCATGTGGATGCACCCATGGTGCTACGTACATACACATAAGTTGAAGGTTTCCTACCTAAAGATCGATAAAAACAAAAAAATCATCGGATGTAGTAACTTAACCACCTTTTTGTTGCAGCTCTAATGTTTGTTACTCCTTCACGTATATGGATTTCTCTCCTAGGGTCATAAGTGAGGAAGAAGAAGAAGAGAAAGAGAGAAAATATGAGAGAGAGAGAGTCGTTTAGAGAGATAGATAAAAGAGTTCTATGTAAGATGGGAAAGAGGACATGTGAGGGGGTCTATACATAGACCATTTCCTCCCCTATTCACATTGTTGAAATGTGGTTCTCTTATCAAAATTTTCATAGACACTTTTCAAGAATTTTATTGTATACCCAAATAGTTTGGCCAAAAATTCATAAATTTTGGAGGGACGTTCTAGACTCATAGAGGAAGTCCCAAAAGAAATTTTAGCTTTGTTCGAGGTCCAGATGAGAAAATATGGCCTCCAAAATTTAGAAGAAAATTTTTGTCCTAATAGAAATTCTGTATATGATTGTACTATTTAATAAATTTTATTTCTCTTAATCTATTCCATAGTTATAGCTAAAAAATTATATGTATTATATTACATATTGAAAAACTTCAATAAAAATTGGGTACACAGATTCACTATGGTTTGTGAATTAAAGATCACAGAAGATGGTTCTGAAACTTGAATATTTCTGGAGCACCTGTCCAAAAACCTGAATAGGATGTGGTTCGTGAATTATAATTTACAAATGAGATCAGACATACATGAACAATTCAATCTAATTCTCTATATATAGCCCAATTTGGTTGTAACCCCATCCTGTTTTGTTAGATTTGAATCGAGTAAAACCAAAACTACTAAGTGGGTGTGAATCCATGTGGGTCACCCACCAAGAGAGCCACCCATCATTCTTTGGTTTTCTTCATAATATAAAGTTAATACTCATTCGTGAGAAAGGGGAAGGTCGTTACCTCTCTTTAAAAAAGAAAGAAAAGATGGTGGGTGCTGATTTTGAGTCTCTTTCCATTTTTTTTCATATGTTTCTCTCCCTTCTGTTTCTTCATTAGCACACAATAATGGGAAGTTGCAGTTTGTGGTTCTTGTAACACCCGCTTGAGGGAGGGTCATTGTAACATCCTCGTGGTCATTGTGCTTCGATATTGGTCTCACTTCTTCCCTTCTGATCCTCTCTTTTGGGTCTGAGTTGGTAATCCCAACTTGCTAGTTCCTGCAGCTTGCATAGAAGCTCCACACTTTGTTGGTGAGAATGACATCTTCAAATCGCTTCTTTTCTCGATCACGCGGAAGAGCCTCAAGTGGAGAGTTGGTTGTGGCCATTCTCCCTCCTCTTCTCCGGTGTTGAGGCCCAGAGACAACCAAAAGAGCATCGCAATCGCTAAGCTCGCTTAAAAACTTGAGGCGACGAACCGTTAGAGGGACGATGCGCTGGCGGAGGTCACCATGTTGATGCTTGGATCACTAAAGGGGTCGCCACCAGTATCGTCATCGTTCTAGAATCCACCATCGTAAATGGTCGTCGACATAAGAAGCATGAGACAAACCCCTCCCCCTCTTCGAGCCTTACGATGAGGGCGAAGAATGCATTTTTCTAGGCAATTTTTGACTCACGGGAGTGTATGTGCCACTTGGGGAAATCGCTCGCTGGACATCTCAGGCAGATGAGGAGGAAGGGATTTGAGCGGCTCACTACTCTGCTTGAACCAAATGATGTGAGGGTCTTGCCTAAGTGATCGCAGGACATCGTCTTTTACCTCGAGGCCCTACTCAGCCGCACACTCCAGAATGACTTCCACAGTGTTGTTGACGAGTCTGAGCTTCGACTGCCACTTCCCGAGTCCGACCGACAGCATCCTCGCTCTAGTTTAACTCGAAGAACAGAGAACCCACGGTTCTCATGGATTCAATGTCGAGGCAGAAAATGAAGGCGAAAAGGCCGCAGAGGATTGAGATCACCATGAGGTCGATGCTCTGTCGACTTGGCGTGAAGTCAACATGTGTGATGGCCATGTTTTCCAGTGAGAGAGCCTTTGAGCACTCTACAATTCCGGTCACCTCTCATTGAAACATACCAGCCATCATCATTTGTTGGTGGTTCAACAAATAACGAAGAGAGAGAGAGAGAGAGAGAGAGAGAGAGAGAGAGAGAGAGAGAGAGAGAGAGAGAGAGAGAGAGAGAGAGAGAGAGAGAGAGAGAAACTATAACCATCAACATTACGAGACAAGTTCAACCAACATTGAACCTACCAGAAAGACAAAAAGGCCCAAGACATGCCAAGAAGCCTAGAAAAGAAAAACAAGATACAAAATACAGCTAATCGACGAGCATCACTCTGGATCTGGAGGGAGGCATGGTGGAAGATTGTGCTGAAGATCAGGAAGGCTGATGCGCAGAATGGTGTACACATCCGCCAAAATAAGGTTCACTAGTTTATTGAAAACAACCAGAATATGCCAAAAAATGGCATTGTTGCGGGTCATCCAAACGACCCACTAGGATGAGAGAAGCCAAGTTCGCCAAATAATCCACCATTTGTTGTAATAGTGAACTGGCTGAGGACCCCACAATAAGTCGATGGCGAACAATTCCTGGTGCATGCTCTGCTTATTCCAGGTGACCTTAAAGATGTTTTGAAAATCAGGGCACTCCCCCAAAAGGTGAAACACAGATTCTTCGGTCGCCTCGCACAACACACATTTACTCAGAAGATGGAATCTGATGGACTTGAGAAAGTTGTCAGTCTGCACCCGATCGTGTAAGATGAGCCATGCCAGGAAGCATGATCGAGGAGTCGGTCCCTTGCCCCAGATAAGGCTCGTCGGGAACCGATCCACCCTCAAAGGAAGGAGAGCGAGGTAACATTCTTTTGAGCGGAAAGATCCGTTCGAAGCAAAGGCACATCCGAAGAATTGGGACTGCAAGTCCACATTGCCATTATTTAAAAGAACCGCAGACCAAGCTTGGATCCATGATCGTCGAAGCTTTGACATAGTTTGCTGACTCACGCACGTGGCTCCAACCAACAATTCCACCCCCTCCCCATATTTAGCTAGAAGAATGCTTGCACACGGGGACCCAGGTTGGTGCGCAAGCCAGCTCTGCTTCACGACGAGCATCATACTCCTCAGTCTGGGATCCTTGATTCCCAACCCCTTCCCCCCCTATATAGAGGAAGCCTAAGGGTGTCCCACCCTATTAGGTGGCGCTTGTTGTTGGAACCTCGTCCAGTCTACAGGAAGTTCACCATTATCCGAGAGAGCTTCCTACTAACCCCCATGGGCATCAGGAACATAGACATAGCAAATTCTGGCATAGCATTTAGAACGTGCTTGATGAGAGTCAGTCTACCAGCGATTGAAAGGTAGGAAGCTTGCGATGTCGATATTTTATTCTGAACCCTTTGAAGAGTTGCACTCCAGGCTGTCGTTGTGACACCACTGATCTGAAGAGGCAAACCCAAATAAGAAAATAAGTTTTTCGATACCGTGCAACCGAATTTTCGCTGGCCCATGGCCAGCATCGACATAGGGGCATTTAAAGAGAGAGAGAGAGAGAGAGAGAGAGAGAGAGAGAGAGAGAGAGAGAGAGAGAGAGTCATGTTTTTTGAGCTGGTGTATCCATCAACCACATCTATGTCCAATGAGTTAGAGCTGACTCCAACCAACTATCCCCAAGAGGTTGATGCTGTCATCTTTGAGCAGTGAAGACACCTAAGACTTGGCAAAACTACGATTCGGCTTGGGTGTCGAGTGACTCTTGATAAAAAACCAAAAGCTCTATGGTTGGAACCTTATGGTTCAAAAATTTAGTATCGAGTTATCGAATCAGAATCAGAAAGAAGGGTTGAACCTCTAACCTTGTAATGACACCCTCTACCATTGAGCCTTTTTAGCCCTATCCGTGTGGTGGGATTTCCTCAATCCTCTATTAGGGCTAACTTCTAACTCTTATCTATGCCTATGGAGATAATGCCCATTAAACTCTATAACTCTTACCTAACCATTACATAGGTTATACATGCAATCATTAGCATGTTATTAATTTGTATAATTAAATTACATAAATATTTTTAGTGAGTTCACCATCCTTTGTGGCTTTTGGGGTTCTATTCGTATAACCACACTAGATCCAGTAGCAAGATCCAACACTGTGAACCTATTTTGATAGAAAAATTAATTTTTTTTGCATTTATTATATGGGTCCCACCACAGATTTTCAAGAGAATATTTATTTCACTCATGTCCTCTTTTCTATGAAAGCTGACACATTTCATACGAAACAACATGAAACAAATGCCCCCAAATCCCATTATGAGATATACAGGTTCTTGTATAGGGCTGCACAACGAGTAGAGCTATCTCGGACTCGCTTGAACTCATTTAAAAAAATAAAAGAGTCAAACTCGAGGGAGAAACCATGTTTCTTAAGTCTGATTTTTGTGTTAATCTTGCCGAGTAAAATCTGCCATGCCAAGAGTGGGCCCCTAAGTAGGAAGGCTCTCCCAATAATGTTTTTTTGGAGAGCCATTGAGCTGACGGGGCACCCAAAGCCATATAAAAGGTGGAGGTTGAGAAATTACCATCGCTTGATAACGAAACGACCATCTTGGATGGTCCTCCCACTGCACAAGTGAGACAAGTGATAATTTACACATTAGATCCAATTACTCTTGGAAAGCCAAATCCCAAGGGATTCTTCGCAAAACAGTGTCCCTATATAACAAGATGCCCCTAACCTTTAAGAAATGCCCTCTTAGTTAAACAAATTGAGAAAATTCAACAAGCGCCGTTACCCATTTTTTCCAAATTCCTAAACCCTTCTTTTATTTCTAATTTTCTGCCGAGAAGGCCATCCAACCAGATCATATTTTTTCATAAAGATAACTGCGATCTTATCCTCCTTATTGCAAATCATCCACAACAATTTAGCCAGCAATGCCTTGTTTAAAAGATGATTACTAATTTCTCTTTGAAAATCATCTATATTCAAACCACCAGCAAAACTAGAGCGTCGTTTGTGTTGATCCAAGCCTGAATCTAATTACCACAGTCTCGATGGCTAGTTGTTGAGTACGGTTCCCATCATACGGCATATAACGGTATTCATCCTATTCGATCCTAACCGTCCAACTAATGGCTACAATTAATCCACATAGAATGTGACTTCCGTAGCCAGCAAGATGCACGATTTTGACGGCTAAGATCGACATAGTATCGTACGACATCATATGTCTCACTAAAGAGAGGCACCCACTCACCAATCAAACTCGCAAGACTTCGAAACTCCCAATGGGGGATAAAGAAACGAGATTGGTGAAGCTCAGTGGATCTCAACAACACAAAATGGGCACCCTCAGAAACGTGGTGATCGCCTTCTTGGTCCCTCTTCCCTCCCTGGCGTTTTACCTCACCTTTCTCCACAATTTCTCGTCTCCAGAGCCTCTCCCCATCTGGAAATGGTGTGTCGATCACCCCATCTTGCTAGCAAACCTTTTGTTCTTCATTAATGTGGACATAATCTTCTGGGTCATCAGCATGTTGCAGAAGAGCACTTGGGTACTTACTATTTCTCAAAATCCACCAATTTCATGTATTAACAGAAGATCTATTGAGTTTCTGTTTCTGTGGTGTTCTTTTCTGCTTGTTCTGAGGTTGCAGCTTATAGATTTGTATTGGACTGTCATACCGGTGATGCTTGTCCACTATTATGCATCGTTTCCTTATCAAAGATCAGAGTTGAGGAGATCGAGGACGGTGGTGTGGCTGACTTGGGTGTGGAGCATCAGGCTCACCCATAGTTACTTCAGAAGGGAGAGGTGGGCGTGGGGGGCTAGGGAGGACTGGAGGTTTGCTGATCTCAGGAAGAAGCTTGGGAGAAATTGGTGGTGGGTTTCTTTCTTTGCAGTCTATGTCTCGCAGCAGGTTTTCTCTCTCTCTCTCTCGATTTCCCCTCTTCTTACTGGCTCGACCGAAAGGGTCGAGAAAGAGGGTGTTCCACCCTGTCACAGTTCATGGTGGCACCGTCGACAACCATGGTGGTGGTCGACGGCTACTCTCTGTCCCGCCCCTCTTTCTCTCTGTCTTGTTGAGAAGAGACGCTGGCAACCACGGTGGTTGTCGGTCAGGGTAGCGGGTTCCTAATCAGTCTCTCTCTCTCTCTGGGTCCCGTTGCTTGCTAATGGATTGATCCGTCTCTCTCTCTCTCTTTGGCTGTGACCCATGCCTCCCTCTTCCCTCTTCTTTTGGGGCTTATGCGCCACCCACCCCCTGCGTGCCAACCAGCTTGCTCTATCTTCTATCCAAGAGGCTTTGAACGACTGGGGGCTCGCTTTTGCTCTACGTCGCAAGGGTGCCTCTGTTGCCCTCCCTTTTGGCCTTTCTTTCAGGGTGTTATTCTCCCTATCGGAGGTCTTCGCGTCCTGTCTCGCCTCCGGATCGCTGCTCCCTCGTGACGTCGGGCGATTCTTACGGGCCGTCAGGGTTGAATCCCTTCATGCTTGCTCTGTCGGCGCCACGCTCCGGGCTCCTTTTTTTTTCTACCGTAGTCTACCAGTTCGGTCGCCTGCCAGGGCTGGCAGGAGGTGAAGGCATCCTGGCAGCGGTATTTCTACAAAACTCTTTCTCGTTCTCATCTTCCCCGGGCTATGCTGGGTGACTGGTGGTGCGCGGGTTGCCTATCTCTCAAATTTCGCGGGGTCGTGCTTGCCTCCATTGCGCCTCGTTCAGGTCAAGGCGGCACCTGGTATCTAGGCGCTCTAGGGCGGTTTTCTCTCCTTCATCCTTCGGCCGAGCCTCGTCGCGAGTTATGCACCTCCCTCGCAAAACCTCATTCTCGCCTTGGGTCCAGATCAGCAAATTGCAAGATCCTTCGTCGTCGTTTTTGGGTATCAAGATCGGCTCTTTTTTGGGTGCCGACGCTCTCGTCGCCGGCCGCACCGATGTCGTTCTCAGGGAAGTATTTCGGCCTCAACCATCTCTGTTGCAACCGTCCCGATGGTACGATCGCCCTCATGGGCCGGGTCGGGTCATGCTCCGCTTTGTTGGGTTCGCCTCAATATTGTGCTGCCGCCGTCTCTGAGGGCTCTTCTGTCGATGATAATTGCAGCTCGGGGTTGTAGGCAGCGTGCTCTGGGGTGGCTGCGAAAAGTCATCTTTTTCTATTCAGCAGAGGTACTATTTCTCATCTTTCGCCTTTTTCGATTTTCGAGGTGTTGTTAAAGCAAAAGGTAAGGCAGGTGGTCCCTCCTCGCCTTTCTTTGCTTTGGTGGCCGCGTTGGCCACTCGGTTTTCGAGCCATCCGACATCCTGTGGCTAGGGTGGTGTACTTGTCTGATGACACGGGGTCCTCGTGGGCGAGCAGGGTTTTTCTTTGTTTGCAGTCGATTTTTTGCTCTCCTATGGAGGCGTTGGCGTACGGGCATGTTTTGCTCCTAGGCGGTGGCTGTGCCCATGAGTCGGCGTGCAGCATTTTTCAACCTCGGGATGAGAGAGCGCCGTCACCATCATCTGCCGTCTCCTCCTTTCTGGGCTCGACACTCGAAGGTACTTTTCTTTCTGGGGGATCGCCTTTTTCCTCTGTGGTTATCGGGATCGGTGCGCGTGGAGGCTTTGGAAGCTCGTTTTTGGGTAATCTCTTTCTCCGTTTCTCCTCAACCCGAGAAGTCTGGATGACTATCAGGTGGACTGGCGGGTGTGACGAGGCATCTTTGCCTCGGTCACGTACATGCATGCCGCCGTGGGAATCTTGGTGGTTTGAGAAACGGGTTCCGATGCTGCCGATCCATTCGGTTTGTCCCTACACCGAGGTTGATGGCCATCGGGGGCTGTCAGGGGCCTCCCTGGTGACACAGGATCATCTCAGCCTCTCTGTAGATGCCACATCTTCAAATTCGTATGCGCTGATCAATGGGGGGTATGAGATTGGGCCTTTCCCACGGCAGATGTCACAACTATCGGAGGCTTCGTTTTTTTGCGTGGGACGATATGTTGCCTATTATTGGAGTCTCGGTCTAGCAATGTTTGTTTTGCAGGCTAGTGGATGGCCTTTCAGCCTTGGTATCGTCTCTCACAGACAATGACATCGTCTATCCGTTTCGCCTGGTCTACAACAGTATCGTCAGCCCACCTTCGTTATCCGTGAATTGCAGGGCACCGTCTACATTGGACAATTCCTCTTTCATCTGAGAGCGCGACTTCGATGGCTAGGGGAGCTCCCACAACTCGAACTCTCCTTCGCTTGCTGCTTCACCCTCTTCGGGTAGTCCTCTATCATCCTATATGGGTCTGTCCGTGGACGAAGCCGCTCAGCGTCTAGACCTATCGCTACCCCAACCCCAGTTACGCAACATCGATTTTGTTATGCTTGAGTCCTTCGCTGCTATCGCAAATGATTTACCGACCTTGGTCGCGGATGATTGACGTATCCCAGACGTCATCCCACCACCTCTTTCGGTTGGGGGGTTTTCCCCAACTGGGCGGGGTGGTCTCTCAATAAGGAGACGTCGTCAGCCTTCGCAATCTCCATCCTGCAAGTTAGGGGTTTCTCCTAGGCGGTCTGTGAGGATCCGCACTCCTCGGGGATTTCCAGATGTTCAGTTATGAAGATCTTTGTGTTGGAACATTTGGGGTCTGAATTGCCCCTCTAAGCGTCTTTTCCTGGTGAGTTGGATCCGTCAAGAAAAGCCCTATCTAATTGCCCTTTGTAAAACAAAGATGGCGGATATCTCGCGCTCAGTCGTCTCCGAAATTTGGCGTGGTGAAGACTTCTTCTTCAAGCCCGCGATTCACTATGCGGGAGGTCTCATCCTCGGGAAGTATTCTCTAGACTTACAACGGGTGGACGAAGGATCATTTTCCATATCCATCGCTCTTCCCCTCCCGCCAAAGCCGGCGCCAGCTGTGGTCACAATGGTATATGGTCCCCACCTCCAAAGCCGCCAGGAGGAGTTGTGGTCGGACTTGAATAGGGTCATTGCATCATTCGGGGACCAATATATTATCATGGGAGATTACAACTGCCTTCTGTCACCAATCGACTCAAGCATGCCGATTTCCTACTCGACTTCAATGAGGAGCTTCCAAAACTTTATTCAGATGAACCGACTGTACCCTGTCCCCCATGTAGGTAAAGCTTTCTCTTGGACTAATCGACGATCTCGACCGTGCTTCCATCTGCTAGACTGGGTGCTCATGTTGCCGGATCTGCTGAGCTCTCTTAATGATATATCATGTTGCCTACTTCCACCATCCATCTCGGACCATAGTCAGATTGTTATCCGACGGGGCCAAGGCTTAACCGGCGACAAAACCTTCAGATTTGAGCAATGGTAGCTTAAGGAGGCGGGTTTCGAGTCTTTAGTCCAACAATCTTAGAGTAGACCTTGCTATGTGGACCGGGCGACTACACGGTGCCTGGTTAAACTTTTCCGCTTATCTTGCGACATCAAATCTTGGCTTATCTCGAATAACATAAGCAAATTCCAAAATATGGGAGATTGGGAGCGCGAGCTGTCTTCTATCAATCAGTCTCTTTTGGCTATGATAGTGTTAAAAGCGTTAAGGCGTAGCGAGGCGCTCCACCAAAATCCGAGGCGAGGCGTAAGCCTCAAAAAAAATTTTTTTTAACTTAAAAAAAACTATAAAAATGATCTAAAATTATAAATAAATAAGAAATGCTTTATTGATGAAGCGCCAACCAACACGAAATAAAAAATCTCAAATAAATACGAAAAAAATATGAGATTAACATGTAAAAGTAGCATTAATGCAACAACTTGATCTATATAAGTATCTAATTGCATAAATATGAGCATTCATTCAATAAAAAACTAACATTAACAACAAAATGCATATTAGCACTAACAACATCATGTCATAATTAAAAAATGCATGTTAACATTAACAACCAAATGTTAATGTATTTGTCCAGAATTCTTCAAAATGAGAGTGTTAACATTCACAATTACAACTGAAAGTCCTAAAAAACATATAAATGGCCAATAGCTCTATGATATGAATTAGGGCCTAGGCTCTTGTTGTGTCTCGTCATCATCAATATTTAAGTCTTCAATATCATCATCTGAAGAATCCATATAAATAGGTTCTTCTTCATCTTCATTCTCTGACTCTTCATCATCTACACTTTCTTCATCCATGTCCTCAATTACTTCTTTTGCTTTTCTTTTTCCTTCAATAAAAAATCATGTATTAAATATTTATGTTATGTAATTAAAAAAATACATTTATATTCATAGCTAGGTAAAAGGAATATAACTTTACCTCGATCTCTTGAAGACATGTCTTGCCTAGAACCACTTTGTGAAATATGAGGTGAAGTGACTTTTTCAATAGGCACATGCTCAATGACATTTATGTCGAAGTTCGGATCCAACCATGAATCCTCCAACCAATTGGGATCACTTGGCAACACTGGATCTTCCTTCTCCACAATCCACTCATTGTCTGAGTCTATATGATCTAGACATATAGGGTCTTTGGTAGCCCTCCTCTTCATATTTCTCTCTCTTAATTTCATATTGTACATTACAAAAACCAATGCATTCATCTTCTCTTGTTCAAGTCTATTCCTTCGTTTTGTATGCACCTATAATTTCAAATCATTGATAATCAAATATAAGATAATTAAACATATAAAAATGTATTTCAAAAATAAAATACAAAGTCACAAACCAATGAGAAAGTACTCCAATTCCTCTCACAGCCCGATGCACTGCATGTCAAACTTAAAATTCGAATTGCAAAATTCATCAACTCAGGATTTTCGTGCCCAAATGAACTCCACCAATCAACTGCATTCAAATAAAATAATAAAAAATTGATAAAAACATTAAGAATGTCATAATTAACAAAAACATAAAAAAATATTGACAAATAACAACATAATTGCAAACTTACCAGGACTTTTTAATTTTCTTATTGTAACAGCTGCCTCTCTGCCAAACAAGCCCTTTGCCTTTTTAAATGCATCGATTTGTGTTGTAATTTTCAACCGAATATTTGCATCAGAAACTAATTTTTGAACACAATCATAAAAGCCACCCATAACTTCTCCATCAGGGTTGAAGTTGTCAGCATAATGAAAATGTGGATTTAAATAATAGGCAGCTGCATGCAAAGGCTTATGAAGTTGCAAGTCCCATCGTCTATCAATGATATCCCAAATAGGTTTATATTTTCTTTGGACATTGTCAAGGTTTGAAGCAATTTCCTCCTTCGCTCTATCCATTGCCTCATACAAAAATCCATAGCAAGTTCGTCTGCATCAACGAGTCACAACACTTTGACGAGAGGTAGTGTAGCTTTAATTGCATATGATATGACAGCCCAAAACTTATGATCATTAAGAACAATACAAGAAATGTTCTTAGCATCAGATTTCTTATAGTAATTAAATGTTCTAAAATTTGAAGATAAGAACATCGACTTTAACTCTTTCTTATAACATCCAATACTATGAAGTGTAAGATATGTTGTGGCAAAACGAGTTACGGCTGGACGCAGAAGTTCTTTCTTCTTTGTGAATTTTCTCATTAAATTTAATACCCATGCATGACTATAAATGTATCTTGTAATTTTTTTTGCTTTTTCCACTGTATATTTAAAAATTGATATCTTTCCAATATCTTCTAACATAAGATCCAAGCAGTGGGCTGCACATAGTGTCTAAAAACATGTTTTTCCTGCTGTTAACATATTTCCAGCTGCCTCATAATTTGGTGCATTATCTGTAATGAATTACACCACATTACTTTCACCAACTTCTTTAACAACTTCAAACAACTGACACAAATTTGCACCAGTTTTTTCCATGTCGCTGATGTCAACGGACTTCAAAAATACTGTCCCAGATGAGCTGTTTACAAGAAAATTAATTAAGTTTCTTCCTTTCCCATCTGTCCAACCATCTGCCATAATACTGCAACCAACCTTTGGCCACTCTTTTTTGAACTCTTTCAAAATTTCATGAGTACAATCTACCTCGTCCTTCAAAATCCACGTTCTGATCTCATGATAAGAAGGTGGTTTGAACCCTCGCCCATAATTTGCAATAGCTTCTACCATTGCATCAAAATATGGATTGTTGCAAAGATTAAATGATAAGGCATTTGCATAAAAAAATCTACCAATGGCACGACATGCATTTTTTCTTTCATCCCTTTTGAAAACAATGTTTATTGTGGTTTGTCGTGCTTCTTTGTTCACAAAAAGGTCCATAGGACCAGCTGCACTTGTTTTTGCATCACTACTTGATCCACTAACTTCTTTATTCACATTATCGCCGGTTGATGATCCAAAATAAACACTTCTCCCGATATCCAACTTGGTTTGTTCTAACTCTTCTTTTTTTAGCCTCTGATCCTTTAGATGATTCTGAAAAAATCTTTTCACGTCAGGTGGAACCGCTTCGCACATGCTTACACCATGCTTTGTGCCAGCTAAGTGATGTTTTAGCCTATAGATGCCTCCTGTAGTCTGTTTATGACAGTAATTGCAAATTACATGTCCTACGAGTTTGGGATCTTTAGTAGGATTTGGAACTTTAACTCCATGATCCCATCCTACATCTTTTGCCATTGTTCAACTACAAAAATACATAACACAAAATATATATTAACATCATGCATTCTGCTGACCACATTACATGAAAACAAATGCAAAATAGACAATCTTGGTGTATAAGCTATATACGAATCCTAGAAAAAAACATAATTGAGCAACAAGAGCTACGTTGCTCATGTGTGCCAAAGTAATAGAAACAAAACAATGACGACATACATAACTCTTCTGTAATGTAACAGACTAATATACAACATGCTAACTGAAGGCATAGTAGTCAGGAAGTTGCAAATCTATCAAAATATAATGTGAGTTGAAAGGTTCTTTAAGTATTTTGTCCATCTTAACCAGGTTTGGTCCGTTGCAGGTTTTGTAAACCAAACCCATGATTGTGATCTCTTTAGTTGAAAGAAAGCGAAAAGATGGCTACTTGTGCATGTCCAAAGACTAGAGTATTTCTATATTTGAAGAGGCAAGGAATAACATCCAAAATATTTTGAATCCGTAGTTACTAAACTAATACATAAATACAAACAAGGCTAAAAGGTGACAAGAAAAACACGAGTGACAGCATGGCAAAATAGTGGTCTAAATAGTTGACATGATAACCTTTCATAGTAGAGAACCAAAGAGTGATGGGAAGAGTAAAATAATCTCTCAAGAAAAAAAGAAAGAAGAAGAAGATGGGAACAGTAAAACAAAGCAAAAAGCTAAGCAGATGAAAAATCGACTTAACTTCAAATCCCCTAAGGCCCTAATATTATCTGTCACCTGGAAGTTCAGAGACATCCAATTCATAACAAGAAGTATGGCAGAAGTATATTGCTTGTCATACAATAATAAAAAAAACAAACTTCTAAATTTTTAGCTACAAACTGAAAATTCATATCATGAAGAGAGAATTCAGACTTATACTAATTAACATCCAAAAAGCCGATGGCATCGGCCTGCTCGTGGTTTCATCATTCTGAGGGCCTTCATGGCATCAGCCTGCTCGTGGCTAGGCTATAACAACACACTTTCAATCCCTCTTTTCCTCCATTTAGTGAAGCAAGCATAGTGTTTTGCATGGCACCCATAACCACATTTAGGTTCCAGTCATCCATATCGCCATTCCTGTCATTAGGACCTCACTGATGCAAGTTGTTTTCATCAAATTGGACCCTGTGTATGTGATCTACATCATCCATTTAGTGAAGATCGGCATTTGAATAAACATAATCCGACTTATGTGCAAGACTTTTTTGCTGATTCAAAAATCAATAACCATTAATAAAAACATGGTTTTTTTTGTTAAAGAACACTGTCAAAATAAATTGAAAATCATGTTTTTTTGTGTTAAAGAACACTATCAAAAGATTGATTTCTATTAAATCAACCGTGCTGAACCCATCGATAGGGCCAGATTGATTAAAATAACTTAGTACCAATGAGATCCCAGAGGGAGTTATGACCACAGAGGATGATATAGGGATGAGTGGAGCCGGGTTCCCCATAAACGTAGGTTACACGGTTTCACAAAGAACAAATGACAAAAGAAGAAGCTGGGGAAAAACGTACAGATCTTACCTGTCACCGGAATGCGCAGAGGTCGCCGGAATGGACGGCGGTGAGTCGCTGGCCGATGGCGAGTGGTGGCCGGCGGGGCCGATGGCTTCTCAGCAGAGGAAAGAAGAAGGTGGAAGAGTGGTGGCCGGCGGCGAGTGGTGGCCGGCGGCGAGTGGTGGCCGGCGGGTCGCCGATGGCTTCTCAGCAAAGGAAAGAAGAAGGTGGAAGAGTGGTGGCCGGCGGCGAGCAATGGCGGGGGACGAGAGGGGATAGAGTGGAGAGAGAAGGGGCGAGGGCTTTCCCTCGCCCCGAAGCGTCTGTCTTTTTTAAAGACAGGTTCTCGATCTTTCGAGAATACGGGCCCGGATCCGGGTCGATCTCGGGTCCGGGCCATCCGATTTCTTAATGCGCGCCTCAGTTTGAGGCGCGCCTCGCCTCAAGGCGTACGCCTCAAGGCGCATGAGGCGTACGCCTTGAGGCTGTTGCGCTTTTTAAGTGCGCCTCAAGGCGAAAAGGGCCTCGCCTCGAGGCGAGGCGCGTTTTTTGCGCATTGAGGCGCGTTTTTAACAACACTGGGCTATGACCTATATGATTGCATCCGATATTGAATGCTTCAATGCTAGATTGGCGAGCTGACTCTACTATTGCAATCTTGGCGTCTAAAGGATGAGATTCGCTGGAAGCAGCAGTCAAGGGTGACTTGGCTTAAAGCAGGTGACGGGAACACAAGGTTCTTTCATTTTTTTCGCCTCTCATAGGCATAGAAGACATGCGATTCATTCTATGTCTATCGACGGTGTCTCCTACTCGGGCGATCAGGTACTGCATACTGTCACCAACTATTTCTCTAATCTGTATTCCTGCAGCCAAACTGTAGGTGACTCTATGGGAACTGCAGTATTTTTGTCCATGGATTGGCCGCTATCCAAGCCGATACAGGTGTTCACTGAAGACAAAATCTTCTCGGTTGTGCGGGATTCGTATGGGTGGAAAGCTCCAGGATTTGATGGGTATCCAGTGGATTTCTTTTGCATATTCTGATAATGCGTCAAGAGTGACATTCTTAGTGTCTTCGTTGAGTTTCATCGCAACGGATGATTGCCGGTTCATTCTCACCTAGCCATTGTGTCACTTATTCCTAAGGAGGAAGCCGCATCAGGCATCTCGTGGTTCTGCCCTATATCGGTGTTAGGGGGTTTATATCGCATTATCGCCAAGGTCTTGGCAAATAGGATGTGGTCAGTCGCTCCTAAGATTTTTTCGGAGGCTCAGTTCGCCTTCATCCCTAATAGAAGGTTTCAACATTCTTTCATTTTGGCCATAGAAGTGTTTCACTCTCTCAAGATCAGCGGGGAGTCTTTCTTCACTCTTAAGCTTGACTTCCATAAAGCCTACGACTCGGTTCTTTGGCCGTTCCTTTTCAACATGGCGAATTTGGGCTTTAACTCCGCCTGTGTATAACTGTTTAGTTATACATTGCCGGTCCCAAGCCCGGACAAAGGCGGAGGGTTGCGGTAGGCCAGTGACAACCAACATAACTTAGTCATACCCTATGAATATGAACCAATATGAGAATTTCGTTGGGGCGTTCCCTACTGAGCGACGCGCTGTACTCTATAGGCTCGGAGGCAGTGATAAATGGGCAAGGGTTGCTAGGTTGTCGCCCAGAAGCGACGCGTCACACCGGCGCCCGGGTGTGGTGTCAAATAGGCAAGGGTTCCCTCACTTTGTTGGACGGGTGGGGGTAAAAAAGTTAGTCCAAGACCATAAAATTAGGTTAGCCACTTGGAAGGTAAGTTGGTAGAGTTAGTAGAGGTTATGTGTAGGAGAAAGATTGATATTTTATGTCTCCAAGAGACCAGATGGGTAGGTGAGAAAGCAAAAGTGATAGAACCTTGGGGATATAAGATTTGGTATACAAGAATAAATAGGAATAGGAATAGAAATAGGAATGAAGTAGAGATTGTTATGAGTCGTGAGTTTATAGATAATGTAGTTGAGATCCGTAGGAAGGGTGATAGGATTTTACTTATTAAATTAGTATTAGGTACGGATATTATTAATATTATTAGTGTTTATGCACCTCAAGTAGGTTTAGATGATTTCATTAAGCATCAATTTTGGGAAGATTTAGATGGAGTAGTACAAGGGATATCTTATAGAGAAAAGCTTTTCATCGGCGGTGACCTTAATGGACATGTAGGCATTAGTAGGGATGGATTTGAGAGTATCCATGGAGGCTATGGTATAGGAGAAAGAAACGAAAGTGGAGAAAGGATTTTAGATTTTGGTTTGTCCTATGATATGATCTTAGCAAACACTTGGTTTAGGAAGATGGAGTCTCACCTAGTAACATTTAAAAGTGGGGTTAATACGAGTCAGGTAGATTTTTTCCTACTTAGAAAGAGAGATAGGGGTTGTTGCATCGATTGTAAGGTTATACCGGAAGAAAGTGTAGCTACACAACATAGAGTCTTAATTTTAGATCTTAGAATTAGACAATGCCCCAAAAGGTATAGACATAGGATAGATCCTAGAATTAAGTGGTGGGCACTGAAAGGAGCTAAACAAGGAATGTTTGTAGAACAGGTAATTAAGGAAACTGATTGGTGTCTTGAAGAGGATTCAAAATCAATGTGGAATAAGATAGCGGGTGGCATTAGAAAGGTGGCTAAGGAGGTATTGGGTGAATCTAAAGGCGGTGCACCGCTAGGTAAGGATATATCATGGTGGAACGAGGATGTCAAATTAACTATTAAGGTTAAAAGAGAGTGTTATAGAAATCTAAGAGTCGTGATAATGAGAATTTGGAGAAGTATATGATAGCAAAGAAGGAAGCTAAAAAAAGTAGTTCGAAACGCGAGAGATAAGGTATATAAGGAGGTTTATGACAAGTTGGATACCAAAGAGGGCGAGAAGGATATTTATAGGTTTGCAAAGATGAGAGATAGGAAATTGAGGGATCTGGGTATGGTTAGATGTATCAAAGATGAAACACAAATGGTTTTAGTCAGAGACGAGGAGATTAAGGAGAGATGGAAAGATTATTTTGATAGGCTTTTTAATGGAAGTCATGCTCAGGATCTTGGAGACTTCTCCGTTCCTTTTTATGAGATGAATCGTGACTTCATGCGCAAGATTCAAAAGAAAGAAATTGTAGAGGCTTTGAAGAAAATGAAATCAAGAAGGACAGCTAGCCTTGATGGTATACCTATCGAGGCTTGAAAATGCTTGGGAGGGAAAGGTTTAGAATGGTTGACAAATCTTTTTAACAAGATTTGGCGGACAAATAAGATGCTTAATGAGTGGAGGAAGAGTACTTTGGTGCCTCTATATAAGAATAAGGGTGATATACAAGATTGCACAAACTATCGTGGTATAAAACTCATGAGTCATAATATGAAACTTTGTAAGAGGGTGATTGAGTCTAGGTTGAGGAAGGTTGTCATGATATCGGAGAATCAATTTGGTTTTATGCCTGGAAGATCAACTATGGAAGCTATACATCTTCTTAGACAACTTATTGAGAGAAATAGAGAGAGGAACCAAGATTTGAATATGGTTTTTATTGATTTGGAGAAGACATACGATAGAGTGCCTAGGGACGTTCTCTGGTGGACAATGATGAAGAAAGGTGTTTCTCTCAAGTACATTAGTATAATTAAAGATATGTACGAAGGAGTAGTAACCAATGTCCGCACTTGCAGAGGGGTAACAACTAATTTTCCTATAACGGTTGGGTTACATCAAGGATTTACTTTAAGCCCTTTCTTATTTGCTATAGTGATGGATGAGCTTACGAGATTAATTCAAGAAAATGTGCCATGGTGTATGTTGTTTGTTGATGATATTGTTTTGATTGATGAGTCTAGAGTTGGGGTTAATGCTAAGTTAGAATTATGGACATAGACATTGGAAGCAAGAGGTTTTAAGTTGAGTAAGAGTAAGACAGAATATATGGAATGTCGGTTTAGTAAGCAACGAAGTAGTGACGGGAGTGTAGTGAAGCTTGGTGAGCAAGAAATACCGGTGTATGATTGTTTCAAATATTTGGGATCTATCATTCAAAAGTATGGAGAAATTGATGGAGATGTAAATCATAGGATAAAGGTTGGGTGAATGAAATGGAAAAGTGCAATTGGAGTGTTGTGCGATCGTAGAATGCCATTGCGGTTGAAGTGAAAGTTTTATAGGATGACTATTAGGCCCGCTTTACTATATGGTACAGAATGCCAAGTGACATCATATTCAAAAAATGAGTGTAGTTGAGATGCGTATGCTTAGATGGATGTGTGGAAATACAATAAAAGATAAGATTCGAAACGAGGAGATACGTAAGAAGGTAGGCGTTGCACCCATTGAAAATAAGATGAGAAAGAATCGTTTACGGTGGTTTGGACATATTCGGCGAAGGCCTAATGATGCTCCAGTTAGAAGGATGGAGAAATGGGAAAATATATTAGTTAAAAGAGGTCGGGGTAGGCCTAGGAAGACATGGATGGAGATGATAGGAAATGATATAAATGCTTTGAACCTCACCGAGGACATAGCATTGGATAGAAATGATTGGAGGAGAAGGATTCATGTGGAAGACCCAGAATGATTTTCTTTTTTGGTTCATATCGCCGACCCCAATTGTTTTGTGATGAAGGCGTAGTTGTTGTTGTTGTTGGCGAATTTGGGCTTTGGTAGGCGTTTCTCTAGCTGGGTGTATGAGTTGGTAACCAATGCCCAGTCACAAATTCAGATCAATGGGGATAGGGGTAAGCAGTTCAAAGTTGAGCGGGGTCTTCGGCAAGGATGTCCTCTGTCTCCTTTACTCTTTAACGTCGTCTCTGAAGGCCTTGTGGTTTTGGTTAAGAGGGCAGTGGAGTGTGGTCTACTTGAGCCACTCGGTATACAGGAATGCACGAGTCATATCCTGACCTACGCCGATGACATGATTATCTTCGAAAGGGCTTCAGTCCAACAAATGTTAGATTCAAGCTGGTCCTTTTTTTCCTATCGATGCCAGGTTTATCTATGAACTACGATAAGTGTTGTCTGTCTATGGTAAATGTCCCTACGTCGATGCTGGCAATGGGCCAACGGATATTCGGTTGCACGGTATCGGAAAACTCCTTTTCTTATCTGGGTCTGGCTCTTCAGATCAGCCGTGTCACAACGGTAGCCTGAAGCGCAACTCTTCAAAGGGTTCAGAATAAAATATCAGCATGGCAAGCTTTCTGTCTTTCAATCGCTGGTAGACTGAGTCTCATCAAGCACGTTGTAAATGCTATGCTAGAATTTGTTATGTCTATGTTCCTGATGCCCATGAGGATTAGTACGAAGCTCTCTCGGATAATGACAAACTTCCTTTGGTCTGGGCGAGGTTCCAACAAGCGCCACCTGATAGGGTGGGATACCCTTAGGCTTCCTCTATATAGGAGGGGGGGGGTTGGGAATCAAGGATCCCAGAACGAGGAGTATGATGCTCGTCGTGAAGCAGAGTTGGCTTGCGCACCAACCTGGGTCCCCGTGTGCAAGCGTTCTTCTAGCTAAATACGGGGGGGGGGGGGGGGGGGAATCGTTGGTTGGGGCCACGTGCGTGAGTCAGCAAACTATGTCAAAGCTTCGACGATCATGGATCCAAGCTTGGTCTGTAGTTCTTTCAAATAATGGCAATGTTGACTCGCAATCCCAATTCTTCAAACGCGCCTTTGCTTCAAACGGATCTTTCCGCTCAAAAGAATGCTACATCGCTCTCCTTTTTTCGGGGGTGGACCGGTTCCCGGCGAGTCTTATCTGGGGCAAGGGACCGACTCCTCAATCACGCTTCCTTGCATGACTTATCTTACATGATCGGGTGCAGACTGACAACTTCCTCAAATCCATCTATGCGAGGCGGCTGAAGAATCTGCGTTTCACCTTTTTTGGGAATGCCCTGTTTTTCAAAACATCTTTAAGGTCACCTGGAATAATCCTGTAGTCAGCGTGCGCCAGGAATCGTTCGCCATCGACTTGTTGTGGGGTCCTCAGCCAGTTCGCCATTGTAACAAATGGCGGATTATTTGGCGAACTTGGCTTCTCTCATCCTGGTGGGCCGTTTGGATGACCCGCAACAACACAATTTTTTGGCATATGGTTGCTGTTTTCAATAAACTAGTGAACCTTATTTTGGCGTACGTGTACGCCATTCTGCGCATCAGCCTTCTTGATCTTCAGCGCAATCTTCCACCATGGCCCCCTCTGGATCCAGGGTGATGCTCGTCGATTAGCTGTATTTTATATCTTGTTTTTCTTTTCTGGGCTTCTTGGCATGTCTTGGGCCTTTTTGTCTTTCCGGCATGTTCAATGTTGGTTGAACCTGTCTCGTAATGTTATGGTTATAGTTCGTCTCTCTCTCTCTCTCTCTTTTCTTTACTTGGTACCCTTTTGAGCGTTTGTCATGTAAATGTTGAAACATACCCCTTTTTATTCATTTTAGAATCAGAGGTTGATGGTTGTCGTCATGATAATACTTCTGTGAATGTTGACTGGCCAAAGGTTGGTCTTTTTGTGTTCTTGATTGGGAAAAATGGCTTTGGCTTCCTTTTTATGACAAAAAAAAAACATTTGTTTTCATTTTAAATATGAATTTCCTCGAATTTCCTGCTTGGGTAATTGCTTTTTGGTATTTGTTGTGAACTTAGTGGTTGACAGTTACTTCTGGAGAATCTCAGCTTATATGGTTTAATGTAGTTTTTGGCTGTTGTTGATATGATTGTTGGATTTCACATGCCTTTGTATTGTAACGTCTTGATATCTGTGATATTGTTCTTGTAATTGGAAGTAAATGAAGTTTTGCTTTCTATTTTGGATGCTATCACTGATAGGTTAGTGCAGATCCCTTGTTTTCTATAGCCCAAGAACAAGTTGGTTATGATATTGTTTTTAGTAATTTCTAGATTATAACATTACTGTGGTTACCCTTCTCTGAAGGACAGTTGTAACATTCTATATATCTTTTCTGTTTCTCAGGTATTTGTGACAACTGTGCCAATTTCATTTTAGTTACATGCATTTGTTTCGTTGAGCACATTTTCTTTATAACTAATTATTTTCACTTGTTGCTTTCAGGCATTTCTAATTGGCATTTGTCTCCCCATGTATGCTGTGCACACCATCGATGTCCAATGGAACACATGGGATTCCCTTGGTACTTTTGTGTGCTTGCTTGGTATAATTATTGCTTATTTTGCAGACACCCAGCTTCATGCCTTTGTGAAGCAAAATAGTATACTAAGGGATCTTGGGGTGCCTGTGGTACCTAATCTTGAAAGTGGCTTGTGGCGCTACTCTAGGCATCCAAACTACTTCGGGGAACAGATGTGGTGGTGGGGACTGGTTATATTTGGATGGAATACCGGGAAAGGATGGGCATTTATTGGGTCTTTTATTAATACCTGCTGCTTGGCCTATTCAACAATGCTTGTGGAACAGAGGATGTTATCTCAGGAATATAGAGCGAAACAATACAGACTATACAAGGAAACAACATCAGTTTGGATTCCTTGGTTTAAATCTGTCCCAAGGACAAAGGATAAAAGCACCTAAACATTGCCATTTCTTTGAATGCCAAGACTAGGTCTATTCTCTCCCATTTTTCAGATCAATTATTTTCTAGTGACAGAAATATTTGCAAGGCAAGCTGAAAACCGCCTGTTCCATGCTTGTTTATATCTGTAGTTTGGCTAGAGTTGATCTTTGTTGGTAAGTCACTTTCAGACCTCATGAATTTAGTCTATGTGCAATACAACAAATTTAGCACATTAGTTTGGCTTTAGTATTTTGTTCAGTTAATGCAAAACAGAAAGGAAAACAATACAAGTTTTTCTTTCCCCCATAAGCACGGTTGCACACACTCATGCACACACAAATATATATGTTTGCAAACGCAGTATCTCTGTTTGCAAGTAGCTTTGTTACTTTTTACATCCCTTTTGAGTGGTCAAATTGACCTTCAAATAGCTTTGTTATTTTTTGACGTCCCCTTTGAGTGGTAAATCTGACCTTGGTTTCTCAAGACAAATATAGGAAGTAGCTTGAAGATTACAGTTGACCAGCAATGCACATGTAGTTACTTATTTCTGAATTAGCACACATTATGACAATCTTTCTGACAATTGGAGACTTAAAAATTACAGATATGTACCACAAAGCTGCAGCCATGCAAAGACTTTGTCTCTGCCTCTAGGAATGCACCTAGTTCCCAATGAATGTATATAAGTACATTATCATCATCTTGCCTTGTATCATCTGCATTTCTCTTGCTTTGCAAGTTCTATCTGTTCATTAGTTTCTATCCAAAATATACCCCCACAATTTAGCCTGAGTTGGATCCCAACATAGAAACTCTGGTTCACAATATGTGGGTTTGGGACCAGATGGAAGTAAGCATAATCCTTATCCAACCATATCTCTCTGTCCGAGAAGACTGTAGACTTTGTTTCAGTCTCTAATCACATGCTTGCTTTACTGACTAATAACTGTTGGTCACACTGAAATGTTAGGTTGGGAAATGTTTGTGTTAAAGTTCCATCTCTTGTCTTTTTTAATATAGTTAGAATATCATAATTTTATCATTGCCTCCTTTATTTAAGATATATTGTGAAGATCTTGGATGCGCTTGTATCAGTTAAAGCCCACCATCAGGTAGCTGTGAAAATATCCCAAAAAAGAGATAAAGTGTGCTATAAGCACACCACCACCAAGAGGTACGGGCACAAAGGCACAAGAACACTTAGAACAAATGTACACAAAGGTACAATAGAGAAACGCAAATGCACAAAGGCATATAAAATATAAAGAATCTTTATTGAGAAGAATGGAGAACAAAAGCTCCAAGAAGTAACTTTTACAAAGGGGGAACTCCCCTATTTATAAGCTAGCAAGAAGCCTTGGAGGGGCTCTACTAGCTGATGGAGCTCCTCCAAAAGGCCCAACAGCTAGTGTTGAGCCCCCTCCAAGTTGACTTTAGTCAACAAACAAGAAAAGAAAAAAAAGAAAAATGAAAAGAAAAAGAAAAGGTAAAATAAAAATACAAAAATGCAAAAAAAAACATTACAACATATTCATAATTATGAATATGTGCAAAAGAGGGGAAATGACTATAATACCCTTGTGGGTTTTACAAGAAGAGAGAGATACAGTTTAACAGTAGCATGACCTACAAAGCCCTATTTTGTTGTCACATGTATATCTGTTTATGATGGATGTAGAGCATTTGTAAGCAGGCACTAAAACTATCTGAGAATTAGGGCTTTAAAATCTCTATGGTTTTAACCCTCAGCAATGGATGGTATTAGGTTTCAATGCTAAAGACCCGCATATGAATCTAAGCCATCAAGACATTTTCATCTGTTATTGGAGAGATCATGTGGTAGGCTTCTAGGTTGCTCAGGATAGTTTTTAGCATGACTATTTTTCCAGTACAAGATAGCATTTCAAGTTGAGAATTTCTCATTTAAGTATTTCCCCCCGCTGCTGATGAATGGAAGGCCCACCGAATATTAGAGCACAGGAGAACAAGGTAGAAAATTGGTGTTTCCACTGGATATTGGGGGATGCTGGAGAGAGCTTTTCCCAGTTCTCTGTCACCCTTATTATGCACAACAAGGTTGCATTTTTCAACTTACCTTTCAGTCCATAAGCCTGTTCTGAGGATTAATGCTACCTTTTCTTCACAATTTCTTGCTTATCCTTGGTTTATGGAATGACATCATGTAGTTCAAAACTTTTGGGGCCAATTCTCTAAGTAAACGGGTGAAGAGTGATGAAACTTAAGTTTTGGCTGCAAAGGAGATGCTATGACTGGCATCTCTCGAACATTTGATAGAAGCTCGTTTCCATTATATTATAAATGTGAATATAAGATGTGATTTGTGTGTGTGTGCATGTGCACATTATGTGTGTGCCATGGCAAAAGGCAAAACCTCTTACAGTCCCTGATGTTTTAAGGTCCCAACATAATGATCACCCCAGGGCTTTTGATGTATTGTTTAGGTGCCTAAATTTTGGTTCAAGAACAGCACCACCATCTCAATGTTTCTTGGACACAAGGCAAGCTAGACCAGAGTGAGCTATTACAAGGCAGAAAGCGCTACCATTGGGTTTAAAATGAGGCTAAAGCGAGAACCAATCTAGAGCAGGGTGCATCCAGAAAGAATGAGCTGTCTGGTCTTGTGGGCTTTTGCAGCTTGTGATGTCTTAATGCCATCTTTTCATGCCTTAAATTATCCTAGGGCCATTCTTTTGTAGGGTAAATACCTAATATAGTAATATTACATAATACTAGGGAGTTGTAGTCAATGGATGTTATGAACACCCATGGCCTACACTGAGAGCCAATGCTGGCTTCACATCATCGCTTTAGCGAATACCTCTGTGAGCTGATACTTATATTTTACTTTTTCCATCCTGACCTATATTGGTTGAGATTGTAATGGCACTCTGATAGTCACTACAAACAAGAATGTGGAATCTTCCGAGTGTAAGAAACTTCAGTTGGCTCTGGTGCCATGCAGTGCTATTCTGCCTCAAATTGAGTATGCAACTGTTTTTAGCATATTTATTTGTTCTCTTTATGTTTTTATTTTGTTTCCTCTTTTTTTGTCACTTTGATTTTGAGTTGACACCTGCCCCCAGGTACCCCAGTTGTATTTTCTTGGATTTATTGAAATTTGATTTGCTTTACTTTGGAACAATTAGAAAGTTACGGTTGTAGACCATCATCTTCTTCTTCTCCTTTTCCTTCTGCTGCTGCTACTACCAGATCCCAGAAACTCCTGCATTCCACTTTCCTCTTATGCAAAAAGATGATTTATTTTAAAGCATCTGAACCCTCTTGCGATCATGTGTCGGCTACTGTTTTGCTGTGAATTTTGTTGAACTGTCGTTAAGATGTTAGACATGTCATAGGGAAACAGAACAGGTTAATTCTCTCTCTCTCAATCCTTCACATTCTTTTCATTAACAGATTCCCTTGTAGATGTTTTTCCAGACTGATTCTTTGTTTGGTTAGTAAATCTGGAAGACCCTTGATTAGGGATGTGGACGGATCATGTTTGGATTGGATGTCCAACCGACCGAACCTGATTAGACAGGTTTGGTACAAGAAGCTTAATCTGATTACGAAATCGGATCGGATTCAGTTTTGTACAATCGAATTTGAATAAGCTTTTTACTGAGATCTGATCGGCTTTTCAAGTCACCCACGAAACTCGAACAAAAAACCTCACTGCATATCAACGACTTCAGTGCTAACCACCCAAGCACTTTTGCACTTATGATAAGTTGTGGAATGCTATTTATTATAACGGCAAACAACAAAACCCATGTTTTTTAAAGCATATTTTGGGTCGGATTTGGTTATTTATTGCAAAAAAAATGATCTATTGTATGGCAAAAATGATGTGTTTCTTTAAAAAACTTATAATTTTTTAAAACTATGTTAAAAAATGCAAATGTCCGACTTTAAAATAATCATTTTAACCCTGGCACGATATATCGGTCTATTCTTTGGCTATCACAAACACTCACTTAAATATAGATTCATATGTTTTATTTTTACAAACCTCACGAAGCTTACATAACCAAATTTGTGAACCTTGAAACCTCAAAACATTGTAAATATCATACTAAATTCACATATATAATATAAAATTCGCAAGATATAGTGTGAATTTTATGTTAATATATCATAATTTTGTAACTATTTCACTAAATTGATATACATAGAATGAAGTTTGCATACCCATATCTGTGAACTGTTTTACATCACAAACTAATTTTGTATATATATATATATATATATATATATATATATATATATATATATATATATATATATATATATAAAGTTTGCAAAAAAGCCTGCAGAATTGAATTAAGCAACTCAAGTAGATCAACAAATAAAAGGCGATCTACTCAGATTTTTGGCACACAAATTTTCTTATATTTGTGTATTTATCGAATCATGTATAAAGTCATTTTTGTTCATTTTATTTTATTTTTGAATAATCCTAACCTTTTTTTTAAACCATCATCAATTTTTCTCTTCCCTTGCGATGATTCTCGTGTAGCAATTTTCGTGAAATTTAATTGCTGCATTCTGGGGTTAGGCAGACCCCTACCCTTTATACAACTATACCATTGGGGTTTGAATCCCCGTTGGCAACATGTTTTGATAACACTACATTTTGCCAAGGCCATATGTTGGTGACACATGAAAACTGTGTTTCCATCCCAATTGCAAGGCTTTCAAATTTAGAATAGAAGTCATTATTTGCTTACAATATCTGGAATTTAAGAGTGTTTCAGGATCTCGCTTCTAGCTGTTAATTTACTTATGTGCAAACTGCAATGCCATAAT
Source organism: Nuphar pumila (assembly GCF_984573655.1). Taxonomy (NCBI): domain Eukaryota; kingdom Viridiplantae; phylum Streptophyta; class Magnoliopsida; order Nymphaeales; family Nymphaeaceae; genus Nuphar; species Nuphar pumila. Next base: position 129,859,071 of record NC_143254.1, on the reverse strand, counting down.
AAAAGAACAATATTTCAATAGGGTATATAGGACATAGTCTCTCTTATTTTCTATATTAATCATGGATAGGCGATCAATTTTTATATCCTTACGAAATCCTATCTTCACGTAAAGAAAATTTTGATGCAAAAGGAGGTTCATAGGTTTTTAACCATGGAAACCACATCTGCGGTTTTCCGTCAGATTAACATAACCACTATTTTTTTTTCTTGAAAGTGAAAACTAGGGATGTCAACAGGTCGGGCTTGACCTAGACCCAACCCTATAGGGTCAAGGTTTGGTGATGAAGAAGGAAGCCTTGTTAGAATCCAGGTCGGACCTAATAGATCTGATTAATATATAGAGTCGGGTATGGTTTGTGAAATTTCATTGGAGGCCCAGGTGATCCGTCTTGCGTTCTGATGTAATCTTTGTAAAAACAATAAAAAAAATATATTTTACCAAGCATTGACCGGGTCTGATTCATGTAATCTTTATAGGACCCAGGTACGATATTTTTGTTTTAAAGTAAATCCGATTCGATTGGAGTCTAGATCATGTACCAGCTAGGCGTGTCAATGGGCCTGGTTACCCGGACCTCACCCGAACTAAACCATATAGGGTCCAGGTATGGTGATAAATATGAAGACCCGATTAAGACCCGGGTCTGAACTTGAAGGTCCGATTAATACATGGACCCGGGTATAGTTTGTGAAATTTTATACCAGACCCGACCTGAGTTTCGATTCTGACCTGTAAATTTTTGATGTAAAAATGATAAAAAATATGGTTTACCAGGTTTGGTTCATGTATTCTATTAGTGGACCTGATTAGACCCGCGTGCAAACCTGATACCGTACCCAAAAATCTGATGCAAGTCTGATTTCACCTGGGTCTGAACCAAACCCGACCGGTTGACACCCCTAGTACCAGCACCTCAAAGTCAGACCCGTTGTGGATTTAATTTACTAAAAACGAAAAACAATTTGGTGAAAATGAATGACAATAATATACATTATAAATTTTTGAGAATTATTTAATTAAGGTGTTGACAGTAGGGATAGGCAGTGGACCGGGGAAAATGGGCCCCCACCCCACCTCATCTGATTTGGACCGAGGATGGAGGCAGGGATGAAGGTTAAAATCAAAACCCATGCGGGGATGGACTTACACTTTATCCTGCCCCGTCTCTGATCCCCGTTAGTAAAATAACTAAAATACCTTTAGGGGTGATAGTGGATCAGGCAGAAATGGAGCCCCGCTCCACCTCGCCTCGTTTGAACCGGAGATGGAGGACATGAAACAGGGATGAAGGCAGGGATATAGGTAAAAATTAAAACCCGTGCGAGGATGAAAGCGATGATGGAGAACAGAATTTTGAGAAGGGATGGGGTACCTTACCCTCATGCCTCTGCCCCTAGTTCTATGTCATCCCTAGTTAACAGATGACAATGAAACGTGATATAATCATACTGTTTACAAGTCAAAATAGTGAATGATTATATCATTGTGTCATGCACTTGTGCATGCGCATACGTGACGAACAAGCGGAGCATGGGCTGTATGGGCACGACTCGTTAAGGGTATACCCCAGATCAAGCCCGGCTGGTCAGCTCGTCACTAGCTGAGCCGAGCCAAGCTCATTACGAGTCAAGCTTGGTGAGCTGATCTCGAGCTGGTTAGTTTTTTTTTTAAAATAATTTTAAGTATTTTTAAGGTTGATAATATATAAAATATATATAATAAATGTATAAATACCCAACCTGAAGAAGCCGCTAACCCGTCTACGGCATCATTTTATTCCCCAGAAATTATTCACGTTGTCACTGTAGAACTAATTTATTTTACAATACTACCCTAGATATCTGTTCAAAAGAGGAAAATCTTTTTCCTTAATTTCATTTGTATTTTTTTTTCTTTCCTTCTCTCTGCTTTTTATGACGACGTGAAGCTAAGAAAACCACGGGTGAGGCCTCACAACCACCTTGCCTTACGTGGGCCACCTCTGAAAGCTGCGTACACAACTATAATTCAACAGGGTTTGAGAGGATCCTTTACCTAACTCCCTCACAACAACCTCATTAGTTGCTTACATTCCTTCCTTCTCTTGTTAAATCAAACTCCTAATTAATATAAGACTTTAGATCCCCAAATAATTAGAAAAAAATAAATGTAAACATTTCTCATCTTAGATTTAATTGATGTAATAATATGTATTGGAAATAGATTGATACACTCTTTCCTGTTTCAGATCCGCCACAGTCAGAACGCACCCAACAAGTCATGCCCATGTGCATGGGACTGTGCAGAGGAAGTTCTCATTTCTCCGAAGACTCCCAAAATGCCCTCTAGAGTCTTCTGTAGGGTAGGAACGGTATATATGTTTACTTTTTTACCCTATGCAAACCTATATCTTGCTTAGCTTATTTTTAATAAAGTTTATAATTTTTTTTTTAATTCTTCATTTTAGTTCTTGTTCTTAATTGTTCTCTAAGGAAATGTATTTCTTTCTCGCCTTTCCACGATCATCATCGACTCTGAGGGGAAGTTTTTTCTCCCTCCCTTGCCGTCAACCCCATCTATCTGACACTTCTCTACGTAGTCGACTAGGAGAGATGACTCTCTCTCAATATTCCATGCCCCTCTTGCTCGTAGTGTGCACTTCTCCTCAGAGTCATACCTCATTTCGTAACGTGTTAAATTTGACGTTGAGGGTCAAATTTTGAATCCAATGCAATAAACTGTGCTGCAAAATTGCTCATAAATTGGTTGTCACTACAATGCCATGCTACAACAGTGCGGGAGGTTCGGATGGTGCAAAGGGGTAGGGTAAGGTTTAAGGTTGAATCTAGGTTTGGTCGTCTGGTTTGGGCTATTAGGTATATAAAAATGTTTTTAGGAGATTTTGTGAAGGTTTTTAAAAGGTCAAAACTAATTTATTTCTGGGATAGGTTAAGGCGTTATAGGTTCAGTTCGGTTTTCTTGGGTCTGACATGTTCCAAATATCGGACCAGATCTCAGCAATTCAGACGATTTTTTGGGATATGTAAATTGAGTTTGAAAACTAATAGCTGTACATTCCTAGTATCAAAATTTTAGGATTTATAAATCTACGATCAGGCCTAGAGATTTTTTTGAAGTTTAAAAATGTTAGGTCATCAGGATCTAGTCTCTAGATTTGGCATGTTTCAGTAAAATGACAATATCACTACAACAAAGCAGTAGATTAGCGACGACCACATTCCGTCGCTAATCCGTTGCTAACCATGTTAGCGACGGATTAGCGACAACGCGGCGACAGTATGCTTACGTCGCGAATATTTCGACGCTAACTGGCAACGGAATAATTCCGTCGCCAAGTCCGTCGCTAATTGCGACAGAATAACGAGCGCTATATTCCGTCGCCAATCCGTCGGTACTAAACGGCGACCACGGCTTGGCGACGAATTTAATTCCGTCGCTAAGCCGTCGCTAGATTAATATGAATAGCGACGAATTTAATTCCGTCGCTAAGCCGTCGCTAGATTAATATGAATAGCGACGGAATCATCCGTCGCTAATCCGTCGCAAAAATGAAAAAAAATCAAAAAAATTTTATTTAAAAATTAATTACCGAGAACTGTACAATTTATATTTCCTGTAAATAAAAAACAAACCACACAAAAAAATTCATATAACAAGTATCTATAATAATTAATCGTTCCACCTTAAAACTAAGAAGTTTAATTATTTACAATTCAACAATTACAATTACGAAAAATAAAAAAAATAGAACTTCTTCAACACAGTCCTCTAATCATCGCCAAGATTTTGTGCGTCTTCTTGTTCATTGTCTTTATCTGTCCCTTCAGCTCCACTACCCTGATTATCGCTAGCAGCCTACACAAAAAAAGAACAGTCAGTATTGATAAACAAAATATAATGAAATAAATTACACACTATATGTGATTCTATCATGTGCTCATGTGTGATCTAAGGCAATAAAAAAACTCTATATGTGATTCTATCATGCTCATATGTGTGCTAAGGCAGTCAAAAAATTGAATATGTGATTATAGCATGTTCATATGTGTTCTAAGGCATATAAAAAAACTCTATATGTGATTCTACCATGCTCAGATGTGCTTTAAGGCAGGCAAAAAACTATATATGTGATTCGATCATGCTCGTATGTGTGCTAAGGCAGTAAAAAAATTGAATATGTGAATATAGCATGCTCATATGTGCTCTAAGGCAGGCAAAGCCAAAATTTTTATATGTGATTCTATCATAAATGATATATAACATGTTCATATGTGTTCTAAGGCAGTTAAAAAACTCTATATGTTATTATAGCATGCTCATATGTGTGCTAAGGCAGTCAAAAAACAGAATATGTGATTATAATATGCTCATATGTGTTCTTAGGCAGTAAAAAAACTAAATATGTGATTATAGCATGCTTATGTGTTCTAATGCAATCAAAAAAACTTTATATGTGATTCTATCATGCTCATATGTGCTCTAAGACAGACAAAAAGTTAAATATATATATATATATATGTGATTCTATCATGCTCATATGTGTGCTAAGGCAGTCAAAAAATTGAATATGTGATTATAGCATGTTCATATGTGTTCTAAGGCATATAAAAAAACTCTATATGTGATTCTACCATGCTCAGATGTGCTTTAAGGCATGCAAAAAACTATATATGTGATTCGATCATGCTCGTATGTGTGCTAAGGCAGTAAAAAAATTGAATATGTGAATATAGCATGCTCATATGTGCTCTAAGGCAGGCAAAACAACTTTATATGTGATTCTATCATGCTCATATGTGTGCTAAGGCAGTAAAAAAATTGAATATGTGATTATAGCATGTTCATATGTGTTCTAAGGCATCTAGAAAAACTCTATATGTGATTCTACCATGCTCAGATGTGCTTTAAGACAGTCAAAAAAACTATATATGTGATTATACCTGAGAGGGACCTGGAATCGAAGATCCCGTATCCTGAACAGCGGCCTTGATCTCATTTCGGAGAAAGGGGGCGACAGTGTATTGGAAGTAGTTATTCAGTGATTCATTAATGATCTCGCGTACATCATCACCGGAAAGAATAGTCGGCTACTTGGAGCTTATGTCGGCGCAAGAAGTCGGTGAGCCGTAACTGTAAGAACCAATAACTGGTGAAGTGTTCATATTACTCCCAAACCCGAACACGCGACCTTTTTTGGGTTCACCTGCTGCAGTCCCCTATGCTGTAGGATCAAATGATGGATGCTGAGTAGCGTCTTCGCCATATCGCTCTACCATCTGTTGCTCATATGCCTCCTACAAAATAATGTTTAAAGTATTCATTAATAATTAATGATAACATTATGATAACTTACATATATATTGCAATGATTATTAATAGAATTAATACATACCGTTGTCGTTCTCGCCTTCTCTGATACGAAGACTCCCGTGGTCTTCCGTTTATGTGTTTCTACAAACACATCCTTATATGGTACACTGCCTCCTTTTTCTGCTTCCTGCGAAGTTAAATGACAAAAGATTTAGTACACAAATTTGCAACAATACTTATAAAATTAATATTATATATTGATGAGTTACCATTTTCTTTAGGTGGCTCCCAAATGTCTTAGATCCACCTGTGTGTAGATGGGCTTCGGGCATCTTCGATCGATTTTGTGAAGCCTTCGCAGAGCGATTTTTAAATGCATCTCCCGCACACATATCGCACATTTCATCCCAGTAATCTCTCCTGATAGTAATAGGACCATGGCCCTTCCACAATAATGGATCATCTACTACGCCAAATGCTTTTTTTGCTGCAGTCTTCATAGTGTGCAGCATGTCTGCAAATCGATTGGCAGCCACCTTCTGCCACACCTTCCTTGCATCATTTTCTTCCACCGTAGTTGCAAAGCGATTCGAAGCCTATAAATATTTTCAGAAAGTTAGTAGACATTGCTTAAATAAATTAAATATGAAACACATTAACTATGAGAAACAACTGTATACCATGAATGAGGACCACAATCTGTCTAACACCTCCTTTGGGTACTCTTTCCATTGAGCAACTGGTCCTGGTAGATGTTGAAGAAGTGAATTCCTAATCTCCCGTACTACTTCTTGTGGCTCAAACCTCGTGCTGCACATGAATTGTTACACAGTAAATATCAATATAAAATATTTAAAAGATATGCAATAATTGAAAACAAAATACTTACGGTCGATTATCGATATACACTATTCGAATGAGTCTTCTTGTGCCAGCCTGAGAAGACCCTGTTTCCTGTGTTGGCTGTTGACTTGTGCGATCAACTGGTGTAGGTGGGTCGTGTACAGGCGCAACATCATCTGTAAAAAAATACATTAGAAATTCTCAGAATGTGCATTTGAACTAATCAAGCATCTAATTAGTTATATGATATACCTATCACAGGAGCCTGTGAAGATGAAGGTTGAGCCTGGCTACTACTGGATGAGCGACCACTATAACCTCCACGAACCATATTCTAACAAATAACATATGTCATACAATACATTCAAATAATTCACATCAAGTATTACAATGCATTCAAGTCATTCACATCAAGCATTGCAATGCATTCACATCAAGCATTGCAATGCATTCAAATAATTCAAATCATTGACATCAAGTATTGCACTAATTCAAATCATTCGTTAATTGCATAAATTATAATACATTCATATAATTGAAATCATTCACATCAAGTATTACAATGCATTCGAATCATTCGTATCAAGTATTACAATACATTGAAATAAAATTTTTAATCATTCACACCAAGTATTGCAATACAACTCACATCAAGTATTACAATGCATTTAAATAGAGGTTTGTAGTATAAGATTTTGCTCACTAGCTTGAGAATTCTTCCTCGTCACTAGTTTGACTTTCTTCTTCTTCTTCTTCTTCTTCATTGTTTGCCCATCCACTTGGTACATCATTTGGATCACATTCCTCTATGAATGTTTCATCAGCCAATGGAGATATGACATGCATATCATGCGCAACATCGTGACCATAAGCGAAGTCACAGACATCATCTGATTGATAGTAATCACTGTCTTCAGCTAACTCATCTTCCTGTAACTGATCATACTCGGGGTATAGTTTGGATTTCACCTTGCAAACTGCCCACCATTCATTTCTATCTGACTTTTTTATACTCGGATATGAAGTATAATAAACTTGTTGAGCTTGCGAGGCTAATATGAATGGTTCATATGTTCCAAACCTGGATTTATGATTCACCTCCACAATGCCCGAAGCTTTGTCGAGTCTTGTTGCAGTTGGATCAAACCAATGACACTTGAATACCGTAACCCTGTTATTCATGCCTAAGTAAGTCAACTCCATTATTTCCTCTATAACACCGTAGTAATCATGTTCATTTTCACCGTATCTGCTACCCTTGACACACACGCCACTATTTATCATTGATTTGTTTATACCGTAGTCTTTTGTATGGAATCGATAACCATTTACGATATACTTGTTGTAGCATTGCACAACTTTGGTCGGACCATTTTCTAAGTCACATATTCCTTGATCTTTAACATCACCATTGCGAACCTACGCACAAACATAAACAATGATTGTGATCACGATCAATTAAGTAACTTAGTGTTGTTTATAAGTACAAAATTTATGTTAGCTTCTTTACCAACTGTTTCAACCACTCCACAAACTTAGTTTCACGTTCTTTTTGTACTTCTGCATCAGTGAGATATGAAACTTCGTTTCGCAACTCTAGATCAAATCGTCTGCAAACCACAAATACTTATATTACCGAGTCATGTATCCACATATAGAACATAAAAGGATTTATAATTGAGTTGCATATACATATACTTACTCGATGTATGGGTCGATCGCTGAGCAATTAAAAAGAATATAGATGTGTGCTGCATCTTGCTCTCGATCTGTCAATAGCCTTGATCGACAACTACCAAATGCATGCCCAAGTGGTTGAAATATCGACAGCTTGTCAGCTACAGTTACTTGTTCTCCATCATCGTTACGGGGCGGGCATGTGTAACGTGTTGAAATATGAGGTTCGAAGTACATAGATGAGAAATTTGAAATCTCTTCTAAAGTGTACGCCTCACAAATAGAGCCTTCTACTCTTGCTTTATTACGAACCTTTTTTTTTAGGTCGAACATGCATCTGACAAGAATATACATTTCAAATTTTAAATATCTGTCATTAAAGAGACATATAAAAAAACATATACCTTTCAAATGGGTACATCCATCGATATTGCACAGGGCCACCAACCCTTAGTTCATATGGCAAATGTATAATCAAATGTTCCATAACATCGAAAAATGCTGGCGTAAATATCTTTTCTAACAGACAAACAGTGGTGATGACAAAGTCCTCGAGATTCTTTACATCTGATACAATGACTTCCGATGCGCACAATGTTCTGAAAAATCCGCTCAACTCAGACAATACCCCCCATATAGGTTTGTCTAACATATCATGGAATGCTAGGGGTATCAATCGTTGCATAAAGATATGACAATCATGGCTCTTCAACCCATATAACTGTCCATCGTCAATCTTCACAGCCCGAGCAATGTTAGAGACATATCCATCTGGAAATCTCAGTTGTCTCAACCATTGACATACATGTTTTATTTGATCAGGTCCGAGCACGTACTTCGCCTTTGGTTTCAGTACTTTGCCATTATACTCTTTGAGTTCCAATTCTGGTCTTTTACATATTAATTTTAAATCCATACGGGCCTTCGGATTATCCTTCGTTTTTCCTTTAATATTCATTACTGTATTGAACACATTATCAAACACATTTTTCTCTACATGCATCACATCCAAATTATGTCGTATCAATAGGGTCGGCCAATACGGTAGTTCCCAAAAAATAGATTTTTTCGTCCAATTGTGTTCCTTCCCAAATCCACGGAAGGGTGTAGGACTGCGGGCATCTGTTAATACATCTGGAAAGTATCGCAATCTTCTTAAAATCTCTATGCCAGACAATCTTGAGGATGGACCTTCCATTTCAGTTGTGCCTGCTGTAAATGCATTCTTTTGACGTCGGAACGGATGATCGCTGGGTAGAAATCGACGATGGCAATCAAACCAGCAATGCTTCCTTCCATGCCTCAATCTAAAAGCTTTGGAATCCTCCATGCAGTACGGACAAACCAACCTCCCATGTGTGCTCTAACCAGATAACATACCATATGCAGGGAAGTCGCTGATTGTCCATAGAACAACGGCCTTCATGTTGAAATTTATTTTTTGTGGGCATCATACGTGGTAACACCGTCATCCCACAGTACTTTTAATTCATCAATCAATGGCCTTAGATATACATCAAGATTTTGGCCAGGTGAGGTTGGACCAGGGATCAACAGAGACAAGAAAAGATTCGGACGTTTCATACACAAGCTTGGTGGAAGGTTGTATGGAGTTACAAATACTGGCCAGCATGAGTATGGAGTTGATCTACCCCCAAATGGATTAAATCCATCTGTACATAGACCGAGTCTAACATTTCGTACTTCCATTGCAAAGTTCTGATGAGTACGATCAAAGTGCTTCCAAGCTTCAGCGTCAACAGGATGCGTGATCTTGTTTTCATCGTGTCGAACTTTATTTGCATGCCATCTCATGTGTTTAGCTGTCTTTGAAGACATATACAATCGCTGCAATCTAGGAGTGATAGGAAAGTAGCGGAGCGACTTGTATGAAACTTCCTTTGATCTCGTGCTACCATTGCCTCTTCTCTTTGGCTTGAACCGAGGATGCCCACATGACGGGCATGATATGTCATTTTCCTGCTCCTTGAAATACAACATGCAGTGATTTGGACAAGCATCAATCTTTTTGTAACCCATACCTAGAGCGTTGACCATAACTTTCGCACGATAGAAATTTTGTGGCAATTTCTCATCTTTAGGCAACATACTCTTCACAATCATGCACAAACGGTCAAAACATGATTGACTCAAATTATACTCGGACTTCAAATTCATTAGTTGAAGAACTGCAGACAAGATAGTGTGACTCTCACAACCGTTCCAAAGTGGCTCATCAGCATCTTTAAGTAAATCATAAAATCTACTAGCTGCATCGTTTGGTGATTCTTCATCTACGGCAGTTCTTACATCACTAGAACTCATAGCAGAACCCAGTTCTGTTCCTGCAGCATCAAATATCAAATTCGTATATGGATTATCGTGCACCACATTCACCCGTGCATCAAAATCGTTTCTAAATTCTTCTTCATAAAACATCCAGTTCTGATAATCACTCACAAAACCCTTCCTGTATAGGTGATGTCTAACGCCATGAGGTTCTACAAATCGATTATTCTTACAAATCTTGCAGGGACACCTAATCCGACCTGTGGGATCTACCGTACTGACACTCGCCGTTGCAAATTCAATAAAACTATCGACACCATCCATATATTCATGCGATAACTCATTATCCACTATCCTACGGTACATCCATTCACGGTTTGCAGTCATTCTGTCGTATGATGTTACGAATAGTATCCTAACGAATTAAGAAAAAAACAATCAGAATGCTACGATGAAGAAAATATCAAATTTATCATGCAATATACTATGTCAAACAATAACAAGAATTTTGATGCATGCATTGATAACTTAATATTTTCATGTGCAAACTATTAATGACATGATACAATCATTTGAAGCATGCTTTTATTATAAAATTTCACATGGAAGTCAAAATCAAATTGAAAGTAACTACATGCAAGCATGGATACAATTACATCAAACATTGCAATACATCATAATCATTCATATCAAATAAATGGCAAACATGTACCTGCAGCAAACACACTTCAATATCTCACTAACTACTACTATGCTTAGCATGGACTCCGTACTCCAAAAATAAGAACACTTCCATATTTCTACATTAAAATCATGCTCAGCATGATCTCCGAACTCCAACAAAGCAGTCCTAGATATCAACAACTAAGTGAGTGTGTGAACAATAAAGTGCTGCATTCAATAAATTAAATAACATGTGATACGTTTGCATCACTTACTCACCACGGGTATTTACCCGATTTGCATTGTTTTTGTCATTTACTTACCACAGGTGGCCGAGCACGAGTTGGTTCCGTTGAAAAATCTGCACAAAAACAAAACAAATTAAGTAACAAACTAACTAATCATGAAACAAGATGAAACACTAACTAAAAAAATTAAAACAAATTAAAACAACTCTAACTAATTGAAAGAAGAGAAAAGAAAAATAGTATATATGTTAAGCCAAATCTAACTAGAAGATGCTAATTTAACAAACCAGCTATAATATGTTGAACCAGTCGACTAACATAAAGTCATAGACAATTTCTAATCTGAACTACTTAGCAAAGGAATAGTAAATCAATCAATTAGTTTACTAGAAAAGATGTGAACTCCGTTTAACCACCACTATCATAAAGAATTCAAATAGCTCTAATCTAACTAACTGATTGTGAGAACATTAAATACCAATCTATCTAAGAAAAATATAATTATAAAAGACTAATAGATTGAAATACTCTAACTAACCAGATTTCAAGAAAACAAATTGAAGTAAAACTAACTACCAGTAGACATTAACAAACTAACAAATTGAACAACATGGACAACTTGTATATATACATTACAAAAAAAATTTCAACTTAAAATCCATATGGACAACATATATGCAAACTACACCTAAAACCATATGGACATCTTATATACACATATTACAAATTTTTTTCAAGCTAATCACATGGACAACATAGGGATCACATAATAACTTTTTTTTTTTTTAAAAAGAGATCACATGGGCAGCATAGGTATCCATAACAAAAATTCTTTTCAAAACAGATCACATAGGCAACGTAGGTATCTCATAACAATTTTTTTTTCTTCAAACAAACACATAGGGAACATAGTATTCCTACTAAAGATTTTTTTTTTCAAACTGATTTACATAGGCAGCATATGCATTAAAAAACAGATTTTTTTTAAACCAATTCACATAGACAACATAATATATCTCATAACAGATTGTTTTTTTCAAAAGCAATACACATCGGCAGCATGTTATTCCTACTACAGATTTTATTTTTCAAACGATTCATATAGGCAGCATAGGCATTCAAAAACAGATTTTTTTTTTGACAAGTCACTTAGGCAGCATAACGCAGGGGGTCGACCCCCCCCTGCCGGAAAGCACGGCAGGGGGTTAAACCCCCTGCCTTTCCGGCAGGGAAGGGGGTTAAACCCCCTGCCGGAAAGGCAGTTCCGGCATGGGGGGTTGACCCCCTGCCGTGCCTTTACGGCAGGGGGGTCGACCCCCTGCGTTTCCGGCAGGGGGTCGACCCCCCATGCCTTTCCGGCAGGGGGTCGACCCCCCCTGTCGGAAACGCAGGGGGTCGACCCCCCCTGCCAGAAAGCACGGCAGGGGGTTAAACCCCCTGCGTTTCCGGCAGGGAAGGGGCGTACCCCCTGCGTTTAGAAGAAGAAGAAGAAGAAGAAGAAGAAGAAGAAGAAGAATAAGAAGAATAAGAAGAAGAAGAAGAATATTACCTGCGCGTCGCCGGACGGTGGCGGAAGGTTGACGGGGAGCGGCAGGTGGCGAGCGCCGGCTGGCGAGCGGTGGGCGGGGAGCGGCGGCTGGCGAGCGGCGGCGGCCGGACGGTGGCGAGAGCCGACGGGCGGCGGGAGGGAGCAATACAGCGAAACAGGGAAAAGAGAAAGAGGGATGGGATTAGGGATTTACGCGACATTTAGCGACGGCTTAGCGACGGAAAAATTCCGTCGCTAAGCCGTCGCGAAACCAAAATACCAAAAAAGCGACGGAATATATTCTGTCGCTACTCCGTCGCTAATTAGCGACGAATTAGCGACGACAGAGTTCCCTCTCTAAATCCGTCGCTAAAATGGTGTTCTTGTAATAAAAAGTAGCGACAAAAACATGCAGTCGCTAATCCGTCGCTAAGTAGCGACAGATTAGCGATAAAAGTCGTTTCCTCGCTAATCCGTCGCGAATTAGCGTCAGATTCTATCTCTAGCTAATCTGTCGCTAAGTAGCGACGGGAAAAATCCGTCGCTAATTTCCGTCGCTAATTAACAATTTTCTTGTAGTGTATCTACATATCATGATTTGATTTTTTTGATCTGTAAATTGAGTTTGGTTTAGGACAGACAGAGCTAACTACGGTAATTTTTTGAGATTTTTTGGAACCATAAAAGGGCCAAAATGAGGTTTTAGAAAATAAAACTAGAATGCAGACCTAAGAAAAAAAATCAGTCACATGACTACCAAGCCACCATAACTATCCTCTAGCTCTTGGTGACAAAAAAAATGTCTAGGAGGACGTGAATCAATATGAATGCTTTGAATTCAGGGTAGATCAACATTGAGTCTAATCTAACTCCACTTACAATAAAAATCTGATGCAATTGAGTAGAATATGTTTCAAAAAATGAATATGAGTGTTGAATCAAACCTAAACAAAAATCATAAAGGCCATGGGATCTTACTGCATTTTCCAAGACAATCGACTGGATGGCATGGCTTTCGAGAATGATGCTTTGATACCATTGTTAGGACCCAAAATCCCACAAAGGATGGTCATACGAAGCCAACAAAATAAAAAATATTCAAACTAGACCTCTGAGCATCGATGCCAAATTACTCGAACTCATTGATTACATAAAAGAGTGTAAAAAACTATTCAAGAAAGAGTTTGTTGAGATGACACCAAGGCACATGAAGATAGACATTATTGAATGCAAGCTTGTGAATTCCAAATCTCTGTTGAATATTGTAGGGATTGAACTGAAATTGACTGCCCACAAGGTGTTCAATGACGTGTGCGAGAAATGCCCGCCGAGTGCACCAGAGCGGATTTTGAAGTTTTACGACCTTAAAAATCAAGTGGAGTATTGTGCACACCTAAAATTGGGTGAAGATTTTATGCACGGTCTAAAAAATGTCACTTGCCCAATGTTCGACGAAATGCCTAAGCCGCTTTAAAAAGTTGCTACAAGTGATTCTATGCCTAAGCCGCCTTAAAAAGTCAGTCATGGCGAGGACAGTCACGTCCGATGGAGATTTGTGTAACAATGGTATGGAAGAAGGCACAACTAAAGCACAACCCCCAATGCTTGGTGCTGATGCACTGAAACACAACAAGCACTTGATTTAGTTGTGGAAAAAATGAGTGTTGATTTGACCTTGTTGATTGTTGCATCTATCAAGCATCAAGATCAGTTAATGAAGGGCATTACCCATTCGACATTCGACTTGCACAACCCTACCCTATTATTGTTCTCATGCACCACCACTTGCAAGCAGGTGGAGGCGATCGTGTTTCAGTGTCTTCATAGAGCAACTACACAGCCAACATGCCCCTGCATTGTCATAGCATCTTGCGCTCATGCACTTCTGCATTGTAGCAATGCGTAGTGGCATGCACATCCTTGCATTGCCACTATGCTCTGTACTCATGCGTCCCTTGTCACCAATTCTCAACTTATTGTAGTTGCGGGTCATCACTGAAGCAAGTCGCTGGTGAAGCTACAAGAATCTTATGCACGCTATATGTTCAAGGCAGTCTTTGACACAATTGACAGACAATTACTTAAGCACCATCTGAGTTGCCGCTTAGATGGTTGATTCATAGTGAAGGATGAATATCTTATTTTGGTGTTTGATCTTGGATATAAGGAAGATGATAATTCGTAGCTTAGTTTCTAAAGTTCACGCCTTAAGAAAGAGATGAGTTTGATAGGGGTGGATTGTTACAGACATTTTTCTACTTTAGGTTTGATCAACTAGGACTCTCCCAGCCTCTAGTAGGATGTCTCCCTAGTCCTCTCTAGGGTGGGGAACTATGTGTATTTTACCCTTTTGCCATACGTAAATCTATATATAAATATATTCTACTTAGCTTATTTTAAATAAAGTTTATGACACTACAAGAATTATGTTGATTAGCGACGGACGTTATCCATCGTTAGTCCGCCGCTAAAATTGTTAGCGATGGATAGCGTCCGTCACAATTCTCTGATCGTTAATTAGCGACAGAAAAGATCCGTCGCTATTTCTGTCGCTGAATTGTGAGGGATTAGCGAATGCCACAATTCATTGTTAAATAACGTTTGATTTTTTTGCGACAAATATAAATCCGTCGCTAAAATTTATCGACGGATAATATTCATCACTAAATTGCGTCACTATTTTGTGCCTGAATTTTTATTGAATTTTAGCGACGGATATATATTTGTCGCTAATCTGTCGCAAAATTAAAAAAAAAATTGTTTGAAATATAAAATCGAGAAAAAAATTTCTCGTTGTAAAAATTTTATAATTTGTGTATAGACAAAGAACACATAAAAAAATGTATACAAAATAAGCAAAACAAATTTAACCAAACAAGTTATAAGTGAAACAATTTTAACAAAGAATATATGCAAAAGGTTTCGTTTCAAACATGTGAAACAAATTTAACACATGATCAAGCTACTCCTCGCCAAGATTAGGAGCATCCTCCTCCTCATAGTCTCGATCTGCCCCTCCATCTATGCCTTCATCAACTCCTCTAGGCTGATCATCCTACGAGAGAACCGAAATGCTAGTATTGATAAACAAAATATATTGAAATAAACTATATGCAATGCACATAAGCATTTCAATCTTCAATATGCATTTGCTATCTAATTGATATATTGACTTATAGATGGGAAAGTAAGGATGAAGAAAAATTATCCAAGAGCATTGACTTGTTGAATCAAAGCTTCTTGCACTAACATGGCTAAATGACACATATACTAGCAATAAAGTGGACATTAAGGCCACAAGATACCCACTAGACAGGTTTTAGAGAAATAAATTTAAGAAGAAAAGCAATTCCTCTAACATGATAAACATGTTCCCAATATTAGAAGGCTGCATATTCACATTGATCTCATAAATATCCCAAAGAAATAATTTTAATCTAGGAAAAGAAAAATGGCTTCCCGTGCTAGTAAAACTATCATAGTGGATCCAGCCCCAGCCCTGGGGAATGACCTTCCAACTACTTTATTATTGCTCTTGATATGCAATCCTGGCAATGGTGACACACGGACATTAAGCAGGATGACACACGGAATCTCAGGCCATGTGGAAAAGTATTACATTTGCTGCATTTTTTTGTGTTCTTTAGAAGCAAAACATGTCAGAAAAGATAACATGAAGAACCAAACCGGTAGGAAAGTTTTTTTAGAAGCTGGCCAGATTCTTGCTAGAAAGAGTGGGTTTCCATTCCCAGTTATAATTTGCGGTCTGATCATGTTAAATCAACTTTCAGTTTAATGACAGACAGTGAATTTACATTGTGATTTGATCCAGTCTTACTAATTGGAATTAATTATGCTTCATCTGAGTGCTCTGGGGACTCTGATCCATCTCCATGTACAATCTTGCAACTATAAAAATCACATTGGGACAAAGCACGTCAACAAAATAAACTGTCTGGTCCTTAATAAAAACTGTTAAATCTCAAAAGACTCACCGTTCAAGTATAAACTTTCCTTGTGCATTTGTCCCTTCGAGTACGCTTTCTCCTGAAACAAGAACCATTGTCATGCATGCACCAACTAATGAAACTAAACTATACCACTTGAAACGGTAAAAGACTTTACGTATTTCCACCCCAAGAGTTGATGACAGCAGTTGCAATAGATGTCAGCAACGGTATGTCAACCAGTAATCATTAGTTTATCTTCTAAAGTTCCAACAGACACGTTAACACTAGTTCGTACATAATCTATATGCCCAGTTGCAGTTAGTCTCTGTCACAGCTCAGTTATAAAGGTACATTACCCTTCCATTAGAAATCTGCACCCACAAGCACAGAAAGTTATCACAGAATGGAAACAAAAGACAAGACTCAGGCATACGGGCATGCACCAAAATTGTCATAAGGGCCCTAGCCATCAAAACCACAAATGACAAAGAAAAAACGAGGGGGGCACACCATAGGGTTTTCTTTAGCTAATTAGGCTTGAAAACACAAAAAAATATGCACAAAAAGGAGAGTGTGTCCCTTTCTGTCTACAGAAGCAGCTTCACACTCGGGCCTAAGATGAACAAACTTGAGAGGGTTCTTTCAATGCTGAGCATTCCAAGGGAGAATTTAGCTGTAAATCAAAGCCCACCAATAGGTATCAACATTGCATCATGTGTATCTAATTCATGGCATTCTTTTGAAATAATAAAAACTAAGAATCTTAAGAGTTCTGCTAACAAGACGAGGGTTTCAATTCTCCAAAACAAAGGGAAATCTCCAAATCGGAACTTCACCTTTATGAACAAAAGAGCACCCAAGAAATTGATGTACAGTGGGGTTCCCTTTGTTTTGGGGGAGACCAGATCGACCTCCACCGTGGGGTTCCCGCAGCAATCGATGATCTGCCTCGCCCTGAGCGACTTTACGGTGCTGTCCTTCACGGCCCTCACCGGAGCAGCGGAGACGGAGCATCGAAAGCTGGAGGGCTTGGTCCTCAGAGCGGGGAGGGAATGGGTGGAGGAGATCTCCGGCGTGCAGACGGTGGTGGTCACGGCAGTGCCGCGGCTCCGGCTGATCGACAAACGGGGAAGGAAGGAGGACGCTGCTTCGGCGAGGCCGCAGACGGAGAAAGGCAAAAGAGAAGAGGGAGGAGGTGGCGCCGCAGGCAGGGCTCTTGACGGCAGCACACGGCAGCGAGAGAGATGGAGTGAGGGAAGGAGGAGGTGAAGGAGAGAACTCGAGCGGCGGGCGACGACTTCATGCGATGGCTGAAACAAAAAGAGAGAAAGAGGCTCACATTAGGGGTTTACAGAAGGATTTTATCGAAAAGTAGCGACAAAAATATTTTGTCTCAAACGCCGCCGCAAATTAGCGACGAAAAATTCTGTCGCTCGTCCGTTGCTAAGTTGCGACGAATTTTTTTCGTTGCTAGGTATCGACGGATTTTGAGACAGAATTTTTTTGTCGCTAATTCTATAGCTAATTTCAATTTTAGGAACGACTAGTTTTCTTTAGCTAATCTGTCACAAATTTGTGACGGATTATTTCTGTCACAATTTTTTGTCGCTAATTAACGTTTTTCTTGTAGTGTGAGCTTTTTCTCAATTCTTTATTATGATTCCTATTCTTGATTATTCTTTGAGAAAATGTATTTTTTCTTCGCCTATCTTATGCTCCCATCATCAACCTGAAGGAAACACTTTTTCTTTCTTCCTTGCCATCAACCCCATCCACCTCATGCTTCTCTATGTAGCTGACCAGGATAGACAACTCTCTGTCTCCCTCTCTCCAAAGCCGCGCTCCATTCTGCATACCCGAATTTGTAGGACCTTTATTTGTGGGAGTTCGAATCCTAACAAGGATCACCCTAACTATCTAAAGATTCTAACCAACCAACCCTATTGAAGATTGTCGAGCCCAACAAGCCATTAAACCCAAACGAACTACTCTATACAATCGACATTTAAGGCTGATAAATTAAGGGATCGAGCAACTCGTGGCTGGGCTTGATTTGGTTCATCACAAACTTGTTCACGATTGATTTGTATAACAGGTGAGCGAAGCTACGAGCAATTTGTTTTTCTTAAAAAAAAAAAGCCCAAATAGAGGGGTATTTTGTTCATCTCAAGTCAGGTGAGCTTTTATATATAAATAAAAGTTCAGACTGTCCGAATGAGTTCAAACTCATAGGTACCTGATCGTGTTCACCCAATAGGATCTCATAGATGGATTTAGCATGGTCCAAATGCTAGAGATCGGCTTATGGATCGTGCTTTTCTTATGAAAAAACATGATTTGTTGAGCAGCTAAAATATCATGCATTGCTGACCGTTTATTTTTCAAGACTCATAAAATCGTGTCTACACGTTATAATTGGACAACCTAATTGTCGATTCTCACTATCAACCTTTAAATCACATATGTAAAGTTGGTTACATGAAAACGAAAAAAAACAACTGTTTTTCTAGGTAATGATGATGTGACCAAATGCTTTTATACATATAACAAGGGGATGGTCCTACCCTTTTTTTCATTAGGTCCCATTAAGACCTGAAAATCGCACTTTCAAAATTATTTTTCTCAATATGTACTCCTTAGACGTGTATATTATTGTTTACTCAATAGTGAGCATGTATTTAATTAAGATTTTTTTATGCTCAGATGTATATTTTAAAAAAGTAAAATACAAATTGGTGGACGAAAATCTTAGAAGGTGTTTAAGATCAATAGATCATAGCAACGAAGGATGTGATTAGCCTAGTGAATCATGGAGTGGTGGGGCCATATTAGAACTGGCTCACTAGATCAAGGAGTGATAACATCGAGAGATCAGTGCGTCCATATTGTGGTGCAGTTGGCGAAACTTGGAATTCTGGGCGATGATCGTTGTTGGATAGATAAACAGCTTCATTGGTTTTATGTAATTTGTGATTGCCATATTCTTATCATGTAAGGGTCTGCCTAACCCCAGCTTGCTAATCTAAAAAAGAAGAAGTGATAATAAAGTATATTTATATTTTACATAAAATGAATTTAAAAGAAGGCTTGTTTCTTAATAAATAATCAATGATAAACACATCTAACAGTTCAGATCGATAAAAATGGTTAAAAATATAATTTTTGGAAGGTCTTAGCAAAGACCTAATAAAAAAAGTGGGAACATCCCTTATATATATATATTATATATATATATATATATATATATATATATATATATATATATATAGAGAGAGAGAGAGAGAGAGAGAGAGAGACCCTTCAACCAAAGAAAGGTGCAACATCTATAACCTAACAATCAAGCTTTTTATTGATGAAAGTTTTTTAATGCCTTATAACATGATACACATGATTGAATCACATATAAAGTTTTTTGAGTGCCTTAGAACACATATGAGCATGATTGAATCACTATGAAACACTACAAGAAACATGTGGATTAGCGACGACCTAAATCCGTCGCTAATCCATTGCTAAACAGTTTAGCGACGGATTAGCGTCGGATTAAAGACGAATAGCTTTCATCGTGAATTTTTTGACGCTAAGTAGCGACAAAACTTATCTGTCGCTAATTTGTGATGGATTAGCGACGAAAATGATCTGTCGCGAGTCTGTCACTATTTTAAATTAGCGATGGATAATATCCGTCGCGAGTCTGTCACTATTTTAAATTAGCGATGGATAATATCCGTCGCGAGTCCTTCGCTATTTTAAATTAGCGATGAATAATATCTGTCACTAATCCGTCACTAAATTTTAAAAAAAAATTAAAAAAAAATTTGCTCGCTGCCGGGAGGTATTCCGGCAGCAATAAGCCGGACTTGGAGCGATTCGTCGGCGGCGACGGAGGAGGAGGACGACCCACCACCGGATCCCAGCAAGTCGTACTCCCTCGACCCCAAGATCTCTGATTGGGTCTCGCAGAGGTCGGAATGGACCGATCTCGTTGTTGACGGCCATGACGGAGATGAGGGCGGTGTCGGGGCGGATGGCGTCGCGGAGGCGGTTCAGATCGAGGTCGAGGAGGTCGTTAGAGCCGACGGGGAGGTAGGTGGCGTGGAAGCGACATGCTCCCTGGCGCGCTCGACCGCCTCGTCCGACTCCCAGCCGTAGAGGTGAGTGCGGGAATGGGGGTTGTCGAAACAACCAGTGAAGAAGGGCAGCATCGCGTCCAGCACTCGCGGGTCCACCGGCGACGTCGCCTGCACGTCCAGGTACAACGGCCGCCCCGCGATCCGCACGCCCTTCATCGAGATTCCTCCGCCCTCCTCTGTTGCGTCGGAGTTGGGCGACGACATTCGCGGCGGTCGACATCGTCCGGCAGGATCGTCCGGTGAGCCTTACTGCGGCGAGCATGAGGCTCAACTTCATCGACCAGTGGGAGCACGAGGCTCAGTTTAAATCGAACATCAATTTAAATTTCAAACGGGGGAGAGAGGGAAAATTTCGCGCCTTAGGTGGGACGGTTTAAATCGAAAATTAGCGACGGATTTAGCGAGGGAATTTTTCCGTCGCTAATCCGTCGCTAATTTCCTATAGTTTTGCAGTGAAAATTTTTTGTCATCGATCTGTCGATGATTAGCGACGGATTTGAGATGAAATTTATACCATCGCTAATTTCAAAAATATTTCAAAGATTGGCGACAGATAATGTTCTCTCGCTAAGCCTGTCGCTAATAAGGTTTTTTCTTGTAGTGGAAAGTTTTTTGACTACCTTATAACACATATGAGCATGATATTAGCATATATGAAAGTTTTTTGACTGCCTTATAACACATATATGCATGATTGAATCAATATGAAAGTTGTTTGACAACCTTAGAACACATATATGCATGATTGAATCACTATGAAAGTTTTTTGATAACCTTAGAACACATACAAGCATGCTTTCATCACTATGAAATTGTTTTACTGCCTTAAAACACACATATGCATGATTGAATTACTATAAAATTTTTCTTAGAACACATTTATGCATGATTAAATCAATATGAAAGTCTTTTGACTGCTTTAGAACACATATGAGCATGATTGAATCA
Source organism: Nuphar pumila (assembly GCF_984573655.1). Taxonomy (NCBI): domain Eukaryota; kingdom Viridiplantae; phylum Streptophyta; class Magnoliopsida; order Nymphaeales; family Nymphaeaceae; genus Nuphar; species Nuphar pumila. The sequence goes on along the minus strand of NC_143254.1, from coordinate 129,837,479 downwards.
CTATGAAAGTTTTTTGACAACATTAGAACACATATAAGCATGATTTCATCACTATGAAAGTTTTTTGACTGCCTTGTAACACATATATGCATGATTGTGATACATAACACATTTATTTGACAGCTTTATAAACCATATATGCATGCGTGAATCATTGTGACATTCTTTGATAACCTTAAAACACATATCTGCATGATTGAATCACTCTAATTTTTTTTCAGTCTTATAACACATAATTGAATTCTGTTAATGTCCTTCAGTTTATTGCTAATCTATGTGTCATTTAGGCATTTACTTTGTTTCATTAGATTACGTGTATTGCATATAATTTATTTCATTATATTTTGTTTATAAATACTAACATTTTGGTTCTCTTGTAGGATGCTGAAGATGATTAGCGTAGAGGAGCTGATGGAGACATAGAGGGAGGGGTAGATCGAGAAAATGAAGAGGATGATGCCCAAAATCTTGGTGAGGATTAAATTTATTTGTTTAATTTATTTGACGTACTTGTAACTAATTATAACTTGGTAAGGACTGTATTTGGTTGTTAAAGTTTGTTTAACTTAAAACTTGTGTTAAATTTGTTCCACCTGTATATGTATTTTTTATGTGTACTTTGTTTTTTATAAGCAGGTTATATGAATTGTATAACGAAAATTTTTTCTCGAGTTTCAGAATATTTCAAAAAAAAAAACTTAAAAAAAAAAAAATTAGCGACGGATATTATCCGTCGCTACTCCGTTGCCAATTTAAAGCAGTCGTTGGTTTGCAACGAAATTTAAGCTGTCGCTAATGGCCGTCGCCAAATTGGAGACAAACATTAGCAACAGATACGTATCCCTCGTTAAAGAGTAGCGACAGATTAAATTTTATCGCATAACCAAATCAGTCTCTATTTAGCGACGGACATGATCCGCCGTTAATCCATCGCTACTTAGCGACAAATTAACGATGGATAAATTCTGTCACAGTTTAGCGATCAGGATTATGCGACGAATGCTATTCATCGTTAATCCATCGTAATATCCGTCACTAATGTGTTTAACGACGGATAACGTCTATCACTAATACGCATTTTTCTTGTAGTGTCATGCTATGCATAATGCATTTTTATCACTTATTTTGTAAGCAGGATATTTTTATTATGGATTTTTGATATATAGATTTTTAAAGGTGCTAAAAGTCAACTATAAAATTGTGAGCCGTTCATTTTTCATGTTTCGAAAAACATGTTTAGATGTTAAAGCATATTTCTTATCAAATACATGATAAAGAGCCAATATATAAGGTGCGATCAATGAAACTCTCAAACACTAGAGAAGGCAAGTTCGATTATCATTGGTTATAGATGTTGCACCTTTCTTTAGTTGCGTGGTTCATTTTTCATACATATATATATATATATATATCAGTTTTAAATGAAACATGCTAAGTGGGTTTGTCTTGCTTTTTTATTTTATTTTTAAATTCTGACTGTGATGTTACCTAAGCACATGATTTTATAGGGATCGGCTTGCTAATCCAAGAAGAAAAGAAAATAATAAAATATTTATATTTTTGCATCAAATGAATTTAAAAGAAAGCTTGTTTCTTAGTAATAAACAATGATAAGCACATCTAACGGTTCAGATCGAGCAAAAAATATTTGAAACTATAATTTTTGGAAGGGTACAACATCTATTACCAACAATGATAGGGTGGCATTCTTTTCTAACAATCGATTTTTTTATTGATCAAGCTATGCATATATTACATTTTTATCATTTATTTATTAAGCAAGATATTTTTTATTATGGATTTTTTATATTACATTTTTTTTTAAAGCGCTAAAAGCCAATGATTGACAATACTTTGTATTGTAAAATTATGAGTCATCCATTTTTCATGTTTTTAAAAGCATGTTGTTTAATCTTAATGTAAAATATATTTCTTATCAAATAAATAATAAAAGCAAATATACAAGATCTGATCGATGAAATGCTCGGATACTGAAAAAAGGAGAGTTGTTGGATCATCATTACGCATTTCTTTGGTTGAAGTTTTTTCTAAACAAGAGCACAGGCTGAGTCGAGTTGAGCCCACGAACATGTCATGTTTGATTCGTTCAGCTTGTTTATCAGTTCTGTTTACGTTCTTAACTTGTGACACATGTTCAGTTTTGTAATTCTCTAACTCTTTGACTGTTTGGGGTAATCTGCCAAACCCTTGACTGAATCAACGGTCGCCACATTTGACGAAGGAATAAAGAATAACTAAAACAGAGTCGTAAGACGTACGTTAGACTTTCTCTCTCTCTCTCTCTCTCCGCGACGCGCATAAATAGGAGAATGAGAGGAACGATTGGAATCAAAGCTCGAAATGGGACGAAATTTCGGGTCGGAATTTGTGAGGAGAGTGGTGCTGGTGTGGGTATGGAGGTATGCTTGGGCCGCGTCGGCTCTCCGGTTCTCGGAGAAAGGGGAATTCAAGATACTGCAGGTGGCCGACATGCACTACGCTGATGGGAGGACGACGGCGTGCCGCGATGTCCTACCGGAGCAGTTCATCAGCTGCTCCGATCTCAACACCACCGCCTTCCTCAAGCGGATGATCCTAGCCGAAAAACCCAACCTCATCGTCTTCACCGGTAAAATCTTTCTCTCTCTCTCTGTGCTAACCAAAACTTACCTAATAAGCTTTTTTTTATGAGGAACGGCGAAACCATTCTTGGGATCAGAGACCTGATTGTGCTGGCTATGCATACCTTATGCGTAAACCCGTGTCGCAACCCTTGCCACTGTTTTTTTTGCGTGTTGAGATAACCGCTACCCTCCATGGCATTTATCAGTGAAAAGATCAGGTGCAATGCATTAAGCACCTGAACACCCTCCATCTTAGGGCCAGGCCCGTCAGTTGTCTTAATGCACAAATTTTGTGCCATGTGATTGCACCGATCCAGATATCCCTTCAACTTGGTGAGATTAACAGGTCACCCTATCAGATGAGTGGAGCCCTTTTGGTCACCGACGTTGCTGACTTGTACTCTTGCACTGACTGTTCTAACCCGGGATGGAAAAACGTGTGTTTGGTGTGTTCTGCAATTACCATGAGGTCCCTGAGTTCTAGTGCAATGACGGGAGAATGCCTTGGTCAAACGAGCCACCCAAACGATCGAGTTGTGCTTTCTTGTGCTGTCTGTGCGCATCACCCAGCACGCGGACCCCACACACACATTTGCGTGGCCCGTCCCCCACTCAATGAAACACTAGAGGATGGAGAGGCACAGATACTAAAAAAATAAGTTTTTTCTTTTTGGGGGGGAGTGGACAAGGTGGGATAACATGTCCTGTTCTACCCGTGAACAGTATTGGACAGGATGTGCTATCCAGTCCCCTGCTGTCTGCGATTCAAATACCCCCTAATGGTGCTCGTGAGTTTCAGCCTCATGAGAATCATCAGCCGATCTCTCCCACCCTGGCCTTACCCAACCTCAACCTGCTCTCTCCCTTCATATATATATATATATATATATATATATTAGACCCCCTTTTCTTTTCTCGTTCTGCCCCCCGTTAAGTCTCATAGTTTGAAGTGTTTTATGATAGATCTGAATCGTTAGATGTGTTTTAGAATGCTCAATTTTAACAAAAAAATATATTTTTATGAGCCAAAAAAAATGATGCCTGCATAGCCATTATTTTGGATAATCGAAAAAGCCTTGTATATAGGTCAGATTCCGGTGATCCAAAATAGATCACATCTACGGTGTTAAATGTCTGAAAAAACACAAAAAACTATGGCTTTTGAAAGGGCCTAACGGGCACCAAACACATTACTCATATATATATATATATATATATATATATATATATATATATATATATATATATATATATATATATATATATATATATATGTGTGTGTGTTATAGCTGCTGACCACTTTTTTAGCTAACCGCTTTAGAAGAGTTTTTTCATGTTTTCCTTAAATCTGATCATAAGAAATCTGCATGCGAGATTTTGTAGGAATCACTCTTAAATCATCTAATTCAGATACACATGTAAGTTTATAAAATGTTTAAAAATTGACCTTCTAAGATTTTTCTAAATATTTAAGGCTTGAAAGATCATATTTTTTTATCAAAAAAATATTATCCAGGTGTTGTTTCCTAGTAAATCGATTATGTCAAAGACATCTATACATTCAGATTTAAGCAAAATACAAGAAAAACCTTTCAGAAACCAGTTAGCTGGAAAAGTAATTAACATCTGACAGGATGTACATATGGTTTTGATTTTTTGTGACCCAAATCTACAAACATCTAAATTTAATGGATATCCAAATCTGATTACATTTAAAAAAAAACTGGGTACGGTAGAGCTTTACAACATCCGAATTGAAGTCCGTTTAGCAAACATTTGATATTGGCTACAGAGCACCTGTTATGAACCAGGTGTGTCCAATTTTGACCAAGTCAACAACCTCTTTGTGATTTTATCTTGACCAAGTTCAAAAAGGCTTCACCATTGGGGGGCTCTGCGTGGTTGGTAGGAGCTCACAGTGCACATCTCCCTGAGGTGGGACGTTGCAGGTTCAAAACCCCAGTGGTACGTTGAACAATAAGGGGTTTGCCTAACCCAGCTTGCCTTTCGAAAAAATAAAAAATCAAAAGGCTTTTTTTGTTTTGCTAACAATCACACCTTTAATTGTGCATTTTTAAGGTAAAATCAAATTTTGGAGTCAAATTTTGGCACAATTTTTGCACTTTTATTAAACAAACCATTTAGATCACATTTGTATATGACTTTATTGACTCCATTCATTTGATTGGACAGTCCAGAGTGGGTATTTTTTTTTCTGAAAGGCAAGCTGCGGTTAGGCAAACCCCTACACAAAAATCAATACATGATCCTATTCTAACCAGTCTAGCCTTCCATGACTTCTTAACTCCTTTTGCCAATTTGGCAAGCACTTTAACTATAGAGCTAGGACTGAAATTAGATTTTTGAATACAGAAAATATGGAAACTGCACAAAATTGAGATCAGGTTCCTAGGAAGAGAAGCAAGCTGAGTTTTACCTTGCAGGAATGAGGCCATTTTAGCAACCAGATCTGATCTCCCGCTCTCCAACACGACTTTAGAATTAGGAACCACCAGACTTAGGACTTGTTCCCATCCACACCACTCTCGTATATCCTGCGTTAAGCAACCAGCGGCTAGAAATTGGCCTGTTCTGTCCCGAATCGTGTACCCGAAGTGCCACCCCATACTAAAAATCTTGCAAATGCTGACCTGGGTCCACCCTGGTTTTGGAGGGTTCCATCTGTTTAAACTCCATCGAATAGCAACTACCTCCTTTGAGTTGGAAAGAATGCAAAGGGCGTGCTCTCTCAGTCCAGAGCGAGTTTATTACCAGCTAAAGTGCGAACTCATGTGCATCCCCACTTTTGATCCAGTGAACAACTTCTCCCTACAGATGTGTTAAATATGGTTTGTTTGGTTGGAATGACATATTTTATGGTGTTTTCATGAAGTAAATTTGTTTTTTTTTTAGTCATAAAATTTTGGTACATTGGGGTGTCAACGGGTAGGGTTTGGTTCGGACCCAGGTGGAACAAGACTTGGACCAGATTTTTGGGTATGGTATCAGGTCTGGACCGGGTCTACTATAGGAGACACCATACCTGGACCTGATAAGAACTACATGAATCAGACCCAGATCATACCAAATAAAATAATATTTTTTTTATCATTTTTACATTGAAAAGTGTGGGTCTTAATAGGAACTCGGGTCGGGCCCGAGTCTAGTATAAAATTTTACAAACTATACTTGGGTCCATGTATTATTCGGACCTTCAGGTCAGGACCCGGATCCTAATACGGTCTTCTTATTTGTCACCATACCCGAACCCTATAGGGTTTAGTCTAGGTTGTGTCCCGGTAAAACCGACCCGTTGACGCTCTTAACTGTAGGCAACTGATTTTGAAGACTTCTTTCTCACACTTAAAAAAATCTTTCTTACAAATCATAATCACACGATCGAAAACCAGTTTTTTACTAAACAAACAGATCATGTGTTTTTTTGTTCACCATCTTAGTTCAAGGGGCAAGCACATAAGTACATACACTCTATATATATATATATATATATATATATATATATAGAGAGAGAGAGAGAGAGAGAGAGAGAGAGAGAGAGAGAGAGATGCCTACTACTTTTCTAATCAACCGTCAGCCTATGGGGCTTTTGAAGCATTTTTTTCATATTTTTTCTTAAATTTGATCATGGATACATGTTTGATTTTATAGGAAATGACTCTTGGATCATCCCATTATGATAAACAACTAGGTTTTTATAAAGTCTAAAAATCACCAGTCTAAGATTTACATAAACATTAAACACTTAAAAAATTATGTTTTTTTATCGAAAAAAAACATGATCTAAGTATCGTTTCTAGCAAATCGATCATGCCGAACACATCTATAGGGTCAGATTTGCAAAAAACTAGAGAGAGAAAGAGAGACTATATTTCAGTTGTAACTGTTATTAACTTGAAAGGTCTGATCTTGGTTTTACAAATTTGCTTTTTCTGGTTTTGTGTGTGTGCGTGCGTGTGACAGAATATCTTTCTTTTGTTGTTGAAACTTGTACAGGAGATAACATCTATGGCGATGCAACCAACGCCGAACGGTCTCTAGACGCTGCATTTGCACCAGCAGTTGCAGCAGGCATACCATGGGCTGCTGTTCTGGGGAACCACGATCAGGAGTCGACGTTAACGAGGGAAGGAGTGATGAGACACATTGTGGGCATGAACCACACTCTCTCTCTTCTCAACCCCCCACCAACGACTTCCTGCAACGGTCAAGAAGAACACCATATTGATGGGTTTGGCAACTACAATCTGGAAGTTCTGGGGGTTGCTGGTTCAAAACTCCAAAGCAAGTCTGTTTTGAATCTCTACCTTTTGGATAGTGGGGATTACTCCACTGTTCCATCCATCCCTGGGTATGGTTGGATCAAACCATCTCAGCAAGTTTGGTTTCAAAGGACATCCTCAAAGTTGAAGGTAAATTTGGCGATCCTTCTTGTTGATCTCTTTCTTTGATTCCAATTGTCCCTAGAAATTATTTGTTTCAAGCTTCGCAGCTTTATGGATTTGAAACTAGGATGAGTGAAATCGTGCCGCCTGAGTTGCGGGTAGGACTGGTAAATAAGCCTAATGAATGGAACATGAGGTCTTCAAGCTCGGCTTGTTTTTGTGGCGAGTCCAGCAAAGCTTGAGCTCATGATGAGCTTGAACTGAATGAGCCGAGTTTGAGCTGGCTCGTTTGAAAAAACAAAAATGTGTCCCTAATCTGAAAGGAATAGAATTTGAACGGAAAATTTACATTGGCTCAACACTGGAAGCAATAGGATTTGAACTCTAAACCTATTGCTTGCAAGACAAACACTTTGAGTATTTATTTTACACTGCATTATGTGATATAAAATATATCTAGAATATATTTATTACTATTTAATGAACATGTACAAGCCAAGCCGGTTGAACAAGTGTTTATGTTTGGCTTGCTGACATTATTTTACAAGTTTGAACTCACTCATTATGAGCCAAGCACAAGCCTGTAACTAGGCATCATTTCTAGCTTACCTGTTCTCATCCAAAACATTGGGCATGCATGCAGGAGAACTACACAAGTGCACCAGAAGCTCAGATGGCACAAGCACCAGGGCTGGTGTATTTTCATATCCCGTTGCAGGAATTTGCGCTCCTTGATGCTGCAAACTTCACTGGCGTAAAACAAGAACCATCTGGAAATGGAATCAGCTCACCTAATTTTAATTCGGGTTTCTTCATAACCATGGTGGAAGCAGGGGATGTGAAGGCAGCATTTGTAGGGCATGATCACCTAAACGACTTCTGTGGTAAGCTCTCAGGAATAGAGCTGTGTTATGCAGGTGGCTTTGGTTACCATGCCTATGGGAAGGCAGGGTGGCCTAGGAGAGCAAGGGTGGTGATTGCTTCCTTAGAGAAAAGCAATCGCAATGGTAGTTGGGGTGGAGTTCAATCAATCAAAACTTGGAAACGTTTAGATGACGAAAAGCTTTCCACCATCGACATGCAAACTCTGTGGCAGAAGGAAGGAACCATAGTCTAGTAAGCTTGGACAATAGAGTTTGGACCTTAGCTCTAATAAAAATCGTAAAATTAAGATGTGTCAGATAATTTACGAAAACACTACCCACAATAACAGTCTTGTGTGCCTCCAGGCAAGTTGAACTCTTCGAGCCAGCATGAGGACATATGATATGGTTATGAACTATCACTAAAAGAGACAGACATTCATGCAACCATGAAGATTTCTGATGTTTTGATGTCCATTGTATAAGACTTTGTTATCTTAATCAATCTATGTTTGGAGTGAAGACATTTTGTTGTGTTCATGTTTATGCCTTGTGAGTTGGGAGCTTCCATGAAAATAAATGTGGCAAGTGTGGTAACTGTCAATGTTGCTAATTAATGCTGATTCAAATATATGCTCCAGGCACCTAAAACATTGGATTCTATATTGCATAATTTTACTTGCAGTTCATGCTTTTTACTATCGAAGAAGAAAATGATTGGTTCAAGACTATTGTCCTCTACCTTGCAACTGGTGCACTCTCCAGTATACTTTCCTGATAACGAGTTCCCCTTGCAAACATCAAATTAAATGAAGTTTAAAATATGAATAATGTTAGAACTGAAAAGAATGATCACAGTGAGGCCGAGGTTTTCCTTAGATATCTATGGTGAAACACAGGAAGTGTTAGATCCTCAAAGTTGTTTCTGTTTCTGAGGTAAATTGAATATATTTGCATTACCTTCTGGAAATTTGTATTCTTTCAAGACTTTCCTCCCACCAAATGCTGTTGTATCCTTGGCTTCTAATACTTGGCCACTTCCATACAGAAGCAAACCTTGCATACATTAAATTCCTGAAAAGTGTTGTCATTTACTGGCCGTCAGTCTCCAATCAGTTACAAGATAACCACTGTACATCTTCAGAAGCATGTCCTGTTTTTTTGGCTTGCACATTACACTTGAAGCTCTTAAGAATTCATGTTCTTGACGGTATGTAGCGTGAATCCTGCACTTCTATCCTCTATATCAAAAGCTAGATCAACTTTAGTTATAGAAATTTCATGGATACATAAAAAATCTTCCAAAGCCCCTTTGCTAACCAACGTTGAAGATCAAGTCCCTTGATCTCATGGCTAACTTCATTTGTAGAAATTCCATCAGGGCATTCGATCTTGCCACTTTCTATTGTTGTCCATGTGAGATTCTTCCCTAGAACCTGTCTTGTGAGAAAGAGAAAGCAAAAGGAGAATAAGGGCTGCGGCTGTCACGATTTCAATGATGAAATCGTGACCTAAAACATGTATATATATTGTTTTGCTATACAATATGGGTCCGAGTCTGGTATAATATCCAGACCCAGAATACAATATATACTATACACAACATGGACACGGGTCTGGGATAATGTCCAGACCCAAACTACAATGAACCCTACTTTTTCACCTCCCCTCAAGTTGATCATGGTCTTGAACCATGAACAACTTGCCTTTAAGCATCCAAAAACGATCTTTTGTCAAGCTCTTTGTAAATATGTCTGCAACTTATTTTTCAGAATTAACAAATTCAAACTCGATCCCTTTTTCTTCAACTTTTTGTCTTACAAAATGTTGGTCGATCTCAATATGCTTAGCACGCCTGTGATGTATTGGATTGAATGACATGTTGAGAGCACTTTGATTGTCACACAACAAGGTAGAACGAGAGATCGTTTCTCCCACTTCCGTTAGTAAATGCCTGACCCATGTGACTTCGGCAGTAGCAGCAACCATGAATCTATACTCAGCTTCAGTGCTTGATCTAGCGTGATAGCCTTTTGTTTTCTACTATTCCAAGAGACTAAGTTTCTTCCAACAAAGACACAATATCCTGATGTAGACTTTCGTTCATCAAGGTCCCCTGCTCAGTCTGCATCACAATATACAGTAAGTTCACACACATCCTTGCCAGACGACTGTGGAGAATATATCAACCCATCTCTAATGGTCCCTTTCAGATATTTGAGTATCCTCTTAACCGCCTTCATATGCCCAGTACGTGGCGCATGCATAAACTGAGACACTTGATTGACTGAATAAACAATATCAGGTCGAGTGAATGTGAGATACTGTAACATCCCTATTAGACTGCGATACCTGGTGGGATCCTCACACAGGTCTCTACCATCTCCATCATGAGCACTTAGTTTTTGGTGGAGCACACTTGGAGTTCCTAGAGGCTTGTAGTCTTTCATACCTGCCTTACTGAGAACATCTATTGTATACTTGTGTTGAGTGAGAGTCAACCCATGAGTTTGACTATCAACTTCTACACCAAGAAAATAGCGCAAGGCACCAAGATCTTTCATTTTGAACCTCTGACCCAATAGGTTTTTCACTTCTTGGATATGATCTTCAGAGTTTCCTATGATGACAATATCATCAACATAAATTAACAATAGGGTGGTCACATTCTGACTTCTAAAAAAGAATAATGAGTAATCCAGTAGAGAGCGTGAAAATCCATGCTTTTGAATCTCAAGTGAAAAGCTGTCAAACCAAGAACGAGATGCTTGTTTTAGGCCATAGATAGCTCTTTTTAGCCTACACAAGTGTTTTACAATTTTGCTCGAGATATCCAGGGGGTTGTTCCATATAGACTTCCTCCTTCAAATCCCCGTGCAAGAATGCATTTTTGACATCAAGTTGACTTAGCTTTCATCCACGTTCAACAGCAAAGGAAAGAATGATTTGAATCGTTCCCATTCTCACCACTAGGCTGAAGGTCTCATCATAGTCTTGCCCTGCTTATTGGGTGAACCATTTTGCCACCAATCTTGCCTTGTATCGTTCAATGGTTACATCTGGTTTATACTTTATTTTGTAGACCCATTTGCATCCGACAACATTTTTGCCAGGTAGTCTGCGGACAATTTCCCAAGTTCCACGTTCATGTAAGGCTTGCATTTCATCATTCATGGCTTCTACCCATTTGGTAGTGGTTGCCTGATAGTACATGATAGGTTCACCCATTTGGTAGTGGTTGCCTGATAGTACATGATAGGTTCATCTTCCTTATTGAGGGCAGTTAAAAAAAGCTGAAAATTCAATGAGAAGTTGTTATAGCTGACCCACCTATCAATAGGATGTCGCATGCGATTGGATCTTCTGACCTCAAGAGTATGAGAGGAAGTAGGTGCAGTTGTTGGGGTGCGATTTAAAAGGCCTGACACTATCGTTCTTTGTCTAATATAGGAAATGCCCATGTATCTGCCCAGTACCGATGATGGTACTTCTTCCCCATTCTGTACTCCCGATGTGCCAATAGTCTCGAACATTTCTTCATCCTGCTGCACACAATCTGGAGAACAAACTTCATTGGAACTAGCAAAAAGTTCTGAATTCAGCTAAGGATAATAAACTTCGGTTGTGGTAAGGGACATATCCGTTGTGCCAACTTGGTGATCGAAATTTTGTTCATCAAAGACAACATTTTTTGAGATTCTGATACATCTATTGGCGGGATCATAAGACCTATATCCTTTGTAGTCATCTGTATATCCCATAAATCTACACTTCTGAGCCTTGTCCTGAAACTTGTTTCTTAGGGACCGATCAATGTACACATAACAAACACATTCGAAGGCACGTAAATCATGATAACTAGGATGAACCCCAAAAAGACAGTAATAAAGAGACTTATTTTCCAAAACAACCATAGGCAATCTATTTATCACATGTACGATAGAATGAAAACCTTCTGTCCACAGATTAATAGGGTGATTACTGTCATGGAGCATACTCATGGCACTTTCGACGATATGCCTGTGTTTTCGCTCAGCAATCCCATTTTGTTGAGGTGTGTGTGGATAGGGCACCCTTCTTCGTATTCCATTATTTTGAAGAAAAGAAATAAAGTCACTAGATGAGAACTCCTCACCTCCATCACATTGGAAGAATTAGATGGACTCAGAGAATTGATTTTTTACTAAGGAAAGGAAGTTTTAAAACAAAAGAAAAACTTTCGACTTATTTTTTATGAAATATATCTAGGTGTATCAAGAGTAGCTATCAACAAAAATTAAGTAGTATCTGCTTCTAGATCCAGAGACAACTGGGGCAGGTCCCCATACATCAGAACATATTATCTCAAAAGGCTTGAAAGCTCTCTTATTAACAGAATGAAAAGGCAATACATGACTTTTGCATAAAAGGCAACGGGAACACTTTTGACTTTTCTCATCCACATTGAGACTTTCTTTTGGAATGAGATTATTAGAAACAAGTTTCTCAATAAAATGACTCCCACAATGTTCCTAACCGACTGTGCCATAGGTAAGACTTATTACATTCAGAAATGCTAAAAATATTTGCTGAAGAGAAATAACACGACGCTAATAAAGGCTTCAAATCCAGATGAGTAGGGCGGACGGGGTGACATGGAGCTTCTTGAAAGACATACATATTGCCTTGTCTCTTTCCTTCAGTGAATGTTTTCCTCGTGCGAAGGTCCTTGACCTGCATAGAGAAGGGAGTGAATTTGACTGAAGCATGATTATCATCAACAAGTTTAGAAACAGAGACAAAATTTTTCTTGATATTTGGAGCATGAAGGACATCAGAAAGTTCAAGAGTAGAATGTGACATGGGAATGACAGATTTTCCAACATGAGAAACAGAATGGTAGGATCCATCTCCAGTGACAATCTTATTTTTGCCAAAATAAGGAATAGGTTTAGAAAGTTTACCTACATCGCCAGTCACATGAGTTGCTGCCCCTGAGTCAACGAACCAAGTTCCTTGATCATTCTGCTTTAAATTCAATTCTGACAAGGCGGATATCAACAAATCTCTAATCTCTTTACTATCTTTGATATTGCTGGACTTTCTTTTTGGTTCTGACTGTAGAGTCTTTCCTTTATTTTTAGGATTGTGTCAACAATTTGCCTTGATATGCCCCCTTTTGTTACAAAGAAAGCAAGTAGGGATAGATCTTTGTCCCTAAGCATGGGTCAACATATTTGGAGTAGGAGGCAATCCACGTCCTCCATGTCCATTTCGCCCTTGTCCCCCTCACCCCCGTCCTCGACCATAAGTCACCTCTGTGGCAAAAATTTCTTGAGAATTTGCATGAGCATGGGTTTCTTCAAAAAATTCCTTTAGAGTCATTTCATACTGAATTAATTTAGCTCGCAACTCATCAAAAGTAGGAAGAGCAGGCATGACAATAGTGAAGTGGCGATCATATTATAGTCGGATCTCAATCCACTCAGAGTTTGTTGCACCATATCACTGTCACTCACTGCATATCCTATAACTGCAAGTTGATCTGTGATAGTCTTCATCTTATTTAGATATTTCATGATGGTCATGGAGTCTTTTCTCAGCAACTGAAATTCCCTCTTGAAGAAAACTATCCTCGCCTGTGAGACTTGTGAATACGTCTGAACCAATCTCTCCCAGAGTTGCAGAGCTGTACAATTGTCAGGAATTCCAACAAGAACCTCTTGAGACAAGGTAGATGTAATGTATGCAACTACTGATTGGTTTTTCCTTTCTCAGTTAAGATATTCTGTATTTTTGACGAACATAATTGAACTTGCCCCTTTATCATCTTTCTCTTCTCTCGTAACAAATTCTAGCGGAACTGGAGTGGTTTCATCCAGGTGACCTAAGAGACCTTAGCTCCTTATAAAAGGAATAATTTGTCTCTTCCAAATCAAGAAGTTTGAGGTAGTTAACTTTTCGGAAACAAGCTGATTGAGAACTCGAAGGAAGACTCGAGTGTGACAACCAAAGCTCGTTATCACATCTCCCAACAAAAGCTCGTTAAGATGAGATGTGACAACCAAACTGCTAATTAGATAGCTAGGAACCAAGTTTTCCATGAAAAGACAAAACACATAAAGGTAGATTGTCATTTCATAAAAAAAAGGTACAATCCAAAGTTATCACAACTCTTCAAGTGAAAATCAATGACCAATCGACATACATATTTACTAAAGCGTTAAGCAAGGAGAGATTTCACAGTATCATACTATCATCACCAAATTGAGGTTGAACGACATCAGCCCACTAACTGAGGGAGTGTTAGATTTCCTATTCGGGTGAATGCAATAGTTGGCATCCTGATCACCTCGTCACCCGGATGGACCTCACGAGATACCTTGCCCATTTGGATTATCCCTTATCGTGTTGGGCTCTTCCCTCGTGTAGATGTCACCTGTATTGCTTCCTTAGCTGCATGTGAATAAAATTAGTCATGTCATACCATCGAGGTGGAATCACATGTGGTAAGCGGGGTCCTGTGTCAAGCTGAAGGCTCAGGATCAAATCCCTCTGCCACATGGGGCTGGTAGGGGTCTGCCTAACCCGAGCTTGCCTTTCAAAAAAAAAAAAAAAGATTAGTCATGTCATCTGTTGATCGTGGATGTAGGCCAAAGCGAGACCACGTAAATGCGTGTTTCTCTTCTTGTTTTTCGGTTTATGCTTACGACTGTGTTTGCTATTTAACAGGTACCAAAGTTGTCGGAATCTGTTTCTAAACCAAATCGTCCTTCAAGAAGATTCAAAAAAGTCAGCCCAAATTGGATGAATCGAATGACTTTGGATGTCTATTTAAACAGTTTATTTAAATTTCAAGAATCATAAAAAAAAAAAATTCAAAAAACATTATTTTAAACAAAGAAAATACAGAAATGAAGTAAATGCTGAGATATATAGGGGTCAATCAAATTCTAAAATATGCAAGCAATGCTTAAATAAAACAATAGCGAACAAATATCATAACTGTCATAAAAAATTAAAAAGGATAAACCGATTCTGGCCAATGTTGCAATTGAACAAGTGAGGATTCTATTTGAATCAGTCAATTCAAGCCAATCTGATGACATTGGTTGCTTGTATTTTAATTCAACGCGGTTCTGTATGGTTGAAATTTGCTAGATGCCATGGAAAAATATGTTAAGCATTCTTTTATTAATTTTCAAATCTGAAATTAGTTTCTTCCTCCTTGTATATTTCGTCCACAATAAAATAGCGTCTGATTGAAACGGGGATATGAGTTTCCTATTAATTGAAATCTGAGCATCGTTGGCTGCTAGGAACATCTTTGTATAATGTGGAACTGGAGAGTCTACTAGCAGGCTGGGTAGTTGAAGAAGCTGGCTTATTTCCTTAGTGTTATCAATGTTTCTCGTCTAAATTTATCATAAAATATAGAATATAAAATTATTACTCATTGCACAATCACGATAAGTAAAAAATGGGTGCTATTTTGAACCTACCATCATTTTATCATTTGGTTTTTTATGATGAGAAACCCTACCCAAAATGAGGAAAACTTACCCTGAGTACGGGTGGCAAAACCCGCCAACCCGCCTCTTAGGCGGGTTCGGGTTTGGAAAAAACCAACCCGTTTAATAAACGGGTCGACCCGCCTAACCCGTTTATTAAACGGGTCGGGTTCGTGTTAGGGGTATGCCAACCCGCCAACCCGGCTGACCCGTTTAATAAACGGGTTAGGCGGGTGGGTCAACCCGCCAACCCGACCCGTCAACCCGCTAACCCGACCCACCAACTTGACCCGCGAACCTGAGAACCCGTTTACCCGACCCAACCCATTTATTAAATGGGTTGGCGGGTCGTGTCGGGTTACCCGTTTATTAAACAGGCCGGGTTCGTGTTTGCCACAGCCGACCCGTTTAATAAACGGGTCGGGTTCAGGTTGAGGTATGCTGACCCGCCAACCCGACACGATTGCCACCCCTAACCCTGAGTGGTGCCCCACGACCACCTTGCTTTACATGGCCCATCTCTGAAAGCTATAGACACACCCCGCCACCGAGGTTTGATCCGGTGCCTTCATCTCAGAAATCATGTGATTCAAAATCTACATAATAAGCAATTAACATATAAGGTCATGTTTGCTACCCTGGTAGTAGGTAAGAAATCGCTTTGTCAAAATTGCAATTTTTTTATTTATTATTTTCAGTTTTTTTTCATAAATTTGTAATATTTTTATTTATTTTTTTCAGTTTTTTTTTTCACATCAAATGTGATCTACATATTAAGTTTAGTAAAAACTGACCTTTGGATCATGTTTTCTCTGAGGTATGCATCAAATTTTGAGAGGATTAAAAGATCAATGTCTACCAAATTTTCAAATCTTAAAATAATATATTTTTTACATCGAAGACACTATGACTCAAGGATCAATTCTTACCATTTAAACCCTGCTGAACACATCCATGAGGTCAGATTCTGCCAAAATAACCTCCCCCAATAAGTTTCCCATGAGATCTGGTCAAAACAACCTCCCCTAATAAGTTTCCCATGAGATCAGATTTGGTCAAAACAACCTCATCTGCCGTGAAAATAGAATCGAAACCCCCACGGAACCGTTTCCACGAAAAACTCAAGTTAATGGCACGCCCGTCGAAGGTTTTCCGTGGAAAAGGCACTTTTCACCGTTTTTGTTGTCACTGTAGGCCCCGTGAAAAATGCACGCCCGTCGATGCGTTTCCCCGGAAACAGCCCACTTTCCGTGACATGCAAACGCCTCCTAAAGTTCCAACCGGTTCCTTACCACGAAGTTAGCATATGCTTTGTCAACAACCAGTGCAGCTCCGCTAGCTATAGGTTATGGGTTCACGGTTTGTCGCACCCGTTTTTTCTTCTTGAGTTTAATTCTCGTCTCCTTGGTGACCTAGCTTGGTGGGCAATCCTTTATATATATAATGTGAATTGTGTGAGGCCTTTCGAGTCATCTATGAGTCTCCATAGTTTCTCTTAACTCTTCCCAGTTTCTTGCGTTTGTTAGTTCTGTTAGATAGTTCGAAGAATGTCTACTGATGCAAGCCGCACGGAGAACTGTCTAGGTTGGGCAGCAAGAGACGCATCAGGGGTCCTTTCACCCTTGCTTTTCAACCGCAGGTTTGCATATTGCCTCAACTTGTTGAGCTTGGTTGGAGAACTCTTCTTAGGCGTTGCTTCTGTTATGTTTTTTAGTGATTATGATAAACAATCTTGGGGTTGAATGAACCAAAATTCATCCTTCAGTGTGTGAAATACGTTTTCATAGTTATTCTTGAATATCTTCATTCAGAAAAAGAAAAGGCAGTTATGCATGGATATGGGAATTGGAGATCAGATTGATTTATGGGCGCAACTTTGTTTAGCATGATGAGGAATTAGTAATTTGAATTCATCCATAATTCCATATATGTCGTTAGCATCAAACACAACTAATCATCTTAAATTGGTACCCTTAAACCTCTGTTTGGGAGCCTTGAATCCGAGTTGTGTTGCGGTTCCCCCCCGGGTGATCTCATGCTCTCTGCTGTTTTGGAGCAGTGGTGTTGCTAAAACACTGCTTTGGGAATGGATTTGACTGCCCCAACACCACATTTCAACACAATTGACAAGAGGATGTTTTTGGCAACTCCTCTCAACAACATATTTTGGAAAAACTATATTTTGGCAACACGGGCGCAACTTTGTTTAGCATGATGAGGAATTGGTAATTTGAATTCATCGATAATTCCATGTCTGTCGTTAGCATCGAGCATGACTAATCAACTTAAATTGGTAACCTTAAGGCTATGTTTGGAAGCATTGAATCCGAGGTGTTCTGTGGTTTCCCCTTGGTGCTCTCATGCTCTCTGTTCTTTGGGAGCAATGGTGTTGCCAAAACACTGCCTTGGGAATGAAGTTGGCTGCCCCAACACCACATTTCAACACCATTCACAAGAGGATATATTCAGCAACTCATCCTCAACACTATATTTTGGCAACACATGGAAATGGTGTTTCCATCTCAAAGCAAGGCTCCCAAACAGAGGATTACGAAGGCATTATAATTTTGGGTTGTCGTCCCAATTGTCTGTCATCCTCAAGGAGTGATCATACTAAAATGATGGTGATTTGGGGTTATTTCTTGTTCTGAGTAGAATGATGGTAATGGCATCATTAACAAGCATAGTAAATTGCTAATTGCTATTAGAGATGATAACTAACTACTAGGAATCATCCACCATTTTCTTTTTTGTGTTACTAGGTAGAGGGTTTTTAGGCTTGTCTCAACTGAATCCAGGCGCAACTTAATTAAAAAAAAATGTTGAAGATGAGATTTTTGGAGGCTTGGAATGAAGCATGTCTAGAATGGTTCTAGTGCAATCATTTAGTGTTGTACAGTTTAATACAAGAAAATATAAAAAAAGTAAAGATAATCTACAAAACTTTCTAGTGTAAATATTGTTAAGATGGATGTATTCGTATGTGTGTGTGTATATATATATATATATATCTATATATATATCTTAGTCAACCTGGGTTGACTAAGTATATGTCAACCTAGGTTGACCTATTATAGTCATTGGTTCTAGCCATTAGACCCTCTCCAACGGTTAGAAGGGAATCCCCTTTTCCGTGTTCTCTCCTTTAATCTCTCTTTCTTCTCCCTTTTTTGTGTCTATATATATGGGTGGGTGGGTGCCTTTGTAAGGTGAGAGAGTAATGGATATATAATAGGCTTTTGTGTGTTTGAGTGTTTGTAGTGAGGTTGTTTGTAATTTTTCATTTTTTTGTATTATTTGAATTTCATACTTAATGAAATTATTCATTTTACAATTCTTGTATTTCATTGTTATGGTCATAGTTGGCAAACTCGTGACTCGGGCTCGGATTGGACCCCTATTGGGTCACTGAGTGAGCAGGTTGACTCGGACGAGTCAGGACTCTAATTTTATAGTGTAAGCACATGAATAAGACATGAAAATAACTAAACTTCAAACTAATATGTCAATAGATAAGTTGCAAAAACATATAATTATACATGATTGTTAATATTTTTTTATTGAACAATATTAGATTCTTCATAACAAGTGACTTTATATAAGAATTATGCATTAAAATAATAAAATACATGATAAAAAATATTATTTAATGAGTTGGATTGGCAGTCTTGAATCGTGACCCAATTGGGGTCCGATCTAGGTCGACTTGGGCAATTCCCGAGTCAACTCGCCGGGTTTGCCAACTATGGTTATGGTGAGTGTGTATTCAAATACATTGTGTTTTTGGTTCTTGGTATCCATTCCGGAGTGCATCAGGATTTGTGTTATTTTCATGACATGGTATCAAAGCGAGGCATCATAGTCTTGGAAAAAATTCATATGGTATGAATTCAAGGTATTCACATTCTGATATGTATCTTTGGCCCTTTTGGTTTCATATATATGGTGGGTATTTTTAAAAGATTATATTAAAATGTTTTGTTTTGAAATTATAATTTATTGTCTTTTGATATATAAAGTATATGTTTTAGATTATGGATATGTACTTTGAAAACTTATATTTTACAAAAATATGTGATTTCTTGTATTCTTATCTGTGTCTCATGTTTTTCAAAAATACTAAATTTTATGTTGTATTTCTCTCTTGAATGTCTCTTAACGTATGCGTATTCTTGTTCATATGCTCATATATGTGTATACCTGACTTATCCTTGAGATTTTTAATGTATCATGATGTTTCCTTAACAATTTTAATTATGTGACCAAGCATGATTTTTTTTTATGAACTTTAGATTATGAATCTTAGAATTTTTTTGCATAGTATTGTCTTTAGTGATAACATGGATATCTTTCATGAGTTTGTAAGGTCCTATCATTATGTGAATATATTATTCCATGTATGTTTTAGTGATATTGCCTTTTTTTTAAATATCTTATTGAGTAAAAATTATTCTCAAGTTGATGGCTTGTGTATAATGCTGATTTAAGGAATTCTTGCATTATATTCCTAGGTATTTGCCATGAATAGTCTACATGATTACTATTGATATGATAATTATGGTTTGTCATCATGTATCCAAATGTTTGTTATAATAATTTTGAACATATTATGCATTTTGTGTGCATTTTATCTTGAATAAAGATTACATTTTTTAATGTTCTATTAAGCTTCTAAGTAGCTTTTGTGCTTATGTCTCTTTCTTTGTGAGTTCCTATTTGCCTATTGTTTGAAGTGTGTGAGTGAGAATCTATATATGTTTGTCTTCAAGAGTCTTATAGTAGACTTATGATTTAGATCTAACTTCTTAAAAGTTCTTTTTAATAAGATCATGTATATTGTTCATGTCTCCTTGTTGAGAGTTATTGGATCTTTTTGTATGTGATGTCCCTTAGTACACTTGTTCTTTGATTGGTGGATTTATGATTTCATTTTGAAGAATTCTCAAAATCTATCTTGTAGATTGCTTATATTGAGTGTGATTCTTGTTTGCTTATTCAAGGTTGTACAAATTATCATATGACATTGTTGTGCATATGATTCCACTATATTCATTCTAAGATTTCATCTCCTTCTTAGATTTTTATTTGAAACTTTGTATTTTCAAATCGGTTCTTTTTTTATGAACTCACCTATTTGGAAATTGATTTTCGTGAGTATGTATTACCTTTTTATGGCATTTGGATTGTCCATTACTAAATTTTATATAATGCATCATTTGTTTTTAGCCTTCTTGTTATTAAGTCAAGGTTAGCCGTTGAGGGTGAATTGTGTGTGCACCTCATGTTATCTTATCAATATTGATTTTCAAGTTTATGAGTGACGTGTTGTCATTTACCTTAGGTCTGATTAATGGATGATTGGCCTCTAAACTCAATTCTTGTTGAAAATCCAAGTTAGTCATTGGGGTGAGTTGTGTGTACACCTCATGTCATCTTATCAGTTTGTATGTATCTAACTGGAAGGTAATTGACCTCGGTTTTAATGAGTGTTTTATCACTCATTTGTTTATATGGCCATTGTTATAGTATTGGATGATTGTTATCTTATTTTTCCTGTGATGGTAGTTATGTTTTTGAAACCATGGAGTTTCAAAATATTGTTAAAATCGTTATTTTTATTCTTCTTGATGGCATTAGTTTGTTTTCCATTACAAGCTCTCTTATCTCTTATGTTTCCTCCTATGTCACGTGGGTGCGGGTGCGGGAGTGCAGCACTTTCAAAAAACTTGGGTGCGGGGGTGCGGTAAAAATATAAAAAATTATATATATATATATATATATATATATATATATATATAAAGTCCAAAAGTTGGACATAAATGACCCTGGGTGCATTGATTGCACCTAGGGTCAGGTTGGCCGCATCGGGTGCGGGTGCGACGCAGGTGCGGCACCTAGTTGGCGAGTCCCTGTGACATAGGTTTCCTCCTATTATACCTCGTATCTAAGTGTCATTATACGTAGACAAGAGATGTTTATTCACACTTTTGTGTATTTGTTTTGCCCATAAGTGGCATTGATATTATACTCTTGTTCTAGTAGCTGATATACTTATTTTGAGTGTTATGTAGACAAGATATGTTTATTCATATTTTTGTGTGTTTGTTTTGCCTATAAGTGGCATTGAGATTATACTCTTGTTTTAATAGCTGATACCCTTATTTTGAGTGTCATTATATGTAAACAAGAGATGTTTATTCATATTTTTGTGTGTTTTGTTTTGCCCATAAGTGACATCGAGATTATACTCTTTTTCTAGTAGTTCATGCACTTATTTTGAGTGTCATTATATGTAGACAATAGATGATGTTTTCAATGTGGTGAGTTATATCCACCCATTGTTTATGATATTATTCTAGTCGCTAATATACTTGTTTTAAGTATCATTTTATGTAGACAAGAGATGTTGGTTATTCACACTTTTTGTGTGTTTTTAGCCCTTTAATGACATTGCGATTATACTCTTGTTCTAGTCGCTAATACACTTGATTTTTGAGGATTGGAGGTGATGCAACCGTCTACATAGGGTTGGTTTGCACACACGCCTAAATGCCTCACTAAGATGCAAAAGTGATTTACATTCAAAACAAGTTGTAATTTTTGAAAACGCCTAAATGCCTCACTAAGATGCGGAAGTGATTTACTTTCAAAACAAATTGTAATTTTTGAAAATTTCAAAACTTATTTGTAAATCAAATTGGGGTATGGGTAGTTTACTCATAATATATATATGCTGAAATAAATATGACCTGCAACAAACACACTCCATATGTGATTCTCAATTTCCACCGAACTTCACAATTTCAAAAATTACACTATACTTCAATATGAATCAAACAATATGATGAGATCTATGTCACACAGACTCGGCTAGGGAGTCGACGCACCCGCGTCGACACGCCCCGACACGGGTGCAACTTCAGACACGGGGCGGACATGGTCAACCTGTTAGAAAGTGAGTTGGAATATATTGGGTTCAATAATGAACCCATACTTATGCACGTGAAGTGCAAATATACCCATTAAAGGGAAACAACACAAGCACATAATGTGCTAACCCATAAAACCCATAAAAAGGGAAAAATATGACATAAAGTCATAAGTTGCATATCATTGAAGAAACAATGGACAAGGGGTAAAAAACCCATTACAATGGAGAAGCTCCCTCAAGAAGTGAGAAATACAAAGGGGAGAGCCCCTATTTATAATAACAAAAAGGAGCCTTTGAGGGGCTCCACTCATAGACGTTGGAGCCCCTCCAACGGTCACAAATGTGACCGTTGGAAGGGGCCCAACGTCTATTTGAGTGGGCCCCCCAAGGTACCTTTTGGTACTTGAGAAAAAAGAAATAAAAGAAAAATAAAAATAAAATAAATTACAATCACATTCATAAAGTGAATGTGCGTAAAACAGAGGAAAAGACTAAAATACCCCTACGGCTAAACAAAAGGAAAATATATATTTTATATATATAAATAGGAGGATACATATATACCATATATGTATATGTATCATCTTTTATATATATAAAATATATCTAATTACAGCAATTGATGAGTACATTTTAACACAACCAAGTGTCGGACTCGGTCAACGCACTGGGGCCGAGTTCGTCTACATTTTGGACTCGGTCAACTTTGACCAAGTTTATTTTTGTCTGTTTTTTAGTGCAAAAAACTAAAAAAAATTGTTTTTTTATATATATATATAGCCAAACTGTGCAACTGCAGTCTGCTCAGACTGTGCACAGTCATATAATATAGCCATGTCCCCTAATGGGCACAACTTTGACCGAGTCTTATTATTGTTATATATATATATATATATATATTTTAAATATATATACATATATATAGCCAAGTCCCCGTGTCCAATATTTTTGAAATTGCGCCGCACCCGTGTCGCACCCGCACCCGCTTTTTGACATCACTCGGTTGGGCGTCAAACTCAAACCATCAGCAGAGAGATGTTCAACTGACTGGTGCACACCGCTGATCCAGAGGAATTGATTCAGGTATTGGTGCTACTCAGCTGGGCGTCTTTGCAGATCCAAACCGGCTGGGTTCGGTTGCCCGCATGTACAGCCAACCTAGGACAGTACACAGGCAATGACATTTCCCAACTGGGGTCGCGCTTGACCCCACAGATTGGATTAGATGGCCTGTGTGCACAGTAGGCCAAATGGGCAGAAACTCTGGCAGCGCAACTGAGGGTGCTGCAATCGACTACAGCGGACATTTTCTCTTTGATGTGACATTTTTTTAAAATGAACACACAGCAAGTAATGCAATCAAACTGATTTCAGATTTCACAAATAACAAGCATATCAAGCAACTCATTAATGTCCTATGGCACATGCTTTCATAGAAAAGAAATGTTTAACATGTTTCACCATGAACAGATTAACAAATCTAAAAGTTCAACACCATAAAAAATCCTATCAGCAGGAATATGATGAACAGTAGCCAAGAACGAACAGAATTTCTAAACCACGATTGAATACAGAATACCACTCTTGAGAAAATGAGTAAGCATTCAAACGACAGAAGATTGTGGTAGCAGCGACAACGCCTGGTTTCGCTCAGTAACTGCCAAGGTTCATTTGGGAAGGACGAACAGCACACCAGACTGAACACTATGGAGGCCTGGTTCACGCATAGCAGATTCACGCCAGCAGCAACATCAAGAACTAGCCACTCTCACGCTCATAAGTTCGCCAACGGACGCACCAATGTTCTCAAGGTGCTCACAGTTCACACGGTTCACAAGTTCACGATTTTTCTCACCCACAAGATTCAAAATGCAGCCACCAGCCACGGTTCAGTAGAAAACCGTCCACCAACTGCAGCAACAACAATGGTCGACTCCTCCATGGATCGATGCCAACAAGAACAACAAGGAACATGGTTGGAGTAGACCACCACCTTCCTCCGGTGTCTCTTACATCCAACACAAGCTTCCCCTCACATAGATTCAACCATTTACGGTTCAAACCTTCATGTTTTTCCTTAAGGAAATGGGTTCCAAAAATTTAGAAGTCAAAACTTTCTTCCCTCTAATTCGAAATTGGGTTATGTAGGAGCCTAGGAAGAGAAGTTGGCTCCTATTGGTCAAAATGGAGGTGGTTTGGGGACTTGAAAGTGCAATCAAGTCCCCTACACATTTTTCTGAATCCCATTTAGTAAGGTAGTTGAAGCCATGGTGTCTCTTGGTCCCTTAAGTGGCCACCAAGCTTGAGACCAATGCAAAACAATATTATGAAAATATTTGTTTTACTCTCCTCTTGGCTCGCCAATGGAGAGCCACCAAGAGTGAGAGGATAGTCTCCCTTGGGTGGCACCTCCAAGAGACCCAATGAGGATGGGCGGTGAGGTGGCTAGATTTGATTGGACCCTTAAGTGGCCACCTCACATTTTGGCCAATGGCACTCTAAAAGAGATGGCCAATAGGAGGGTTCCAACCTAGATGGATTGAACATCCAATATTCAAGACAAAATTGGATTCAATATCCGGATCCATGGTTGAAACAAAATATAAAAATTATCCTTCTACCCCTTATACCCTATAGTGCCACAAATAGATTCTAACGGGCATTAGAACTATCCGAATTCGTAGAATCCAGCTCCTACCAAAAATAAAATAAAATAAAAACTTAAAAATTCAAATACGTCATAAAATATTTTCTGAGATGTGTGTGATAAAAAATCTCAGAAAATTCAAAATATAAATGACAAAATTGCCCTTGGGTCCCCTTTTTGGATCCAAATGGATCGTTTTGGCTTAGGGGTCACGGGGATGCCTTTCGGATCGGGTCCCACTCCTAGCACGTGTCCGAATTGATCTAAATGTGCTTCATCAGGAGGTCTAGTGAGGTGATTGCTTATGGTGATCAAACTAGTGTTAAGATTTGCTAATTTCATTCATTGTATTATATGGGATTTTTAAATATCTTCGTAATTTTTTTAAATTCATTTTCTCTTGTATGAAAAATGGGTATTTAAATATTTTCATGAATTTTTCATTTAATATGCTTTAGTTGCATGATTCGTTCTGTGATTGATTGTCTTTCGTGTTTTACATAAGTTTAATTAATGTTTTCTAAGCATTTGTTAATGAAAAATATATTACTTTTACCTTGTGAGTTGGTGTGTTTTTCCATGGTCCATAAGTGACCACTATTGTATTGATATCTCATTGTAGCCTTTGTGGCACTTCTTTGAGATATTGTTGGTTTCATTAGTTAGTTTTCTAAGCATGTTTAGTTAGTTTTCTAAGCCTGTGTTCTTGAAAGTTTTTTGTTCTCTCTTAAAATTGGTTCATAAGTGACATTTTTTAGTTGTATAGCTAATATTGCTTATAAAATGAAATTGTTCTATGTGTATTTGACTTTTCTTAAATCATTTATTGAGTGATTAAAATCATTTCTTATCTTTCGTTGTGTAAAAATGATTTATTGTTTATATTTCTTTTTGAGCTATTTATTCATGATATTGATAATGTTGAAAATTCATGTGTTATGCATTAATATGTCTTTTGTGATAGATATATGTGTGCATGATTTTCTTGAATGATTAAAGTGATTAATGACTATCGTATTTGAAATTAATGATTTTTCAAAATTAATTCTTACTTAAAGTTATTTTGAGAAATGTTAAATTGACTTATTAAATATCTTTTATATATTGTATGTTTGTGTGTTTGGCTTGTGAAAGTATCTTCAACAAGATACTAAGATCAAGACCTTAAAATTCTTGATAACAAATACGTGCACACACATACAATAAGAACACTTAGAACACTTGTGCACAAAAGCACAAATCAATCTCACAAATGCACTAAAAGAATAAAAGGCTTTATTGAATGCTTGGGCTTTGACCCAAAGTCATAAAAATACACAAGGGGAGAGCCCCATTAAATAGAGGAAGTGGAGGCTTTTGAGGGGCTCCACTTCTAGTCATTGGAGCCCCTCCAACGGTCACAAATATGACTGTTGGAAGGGGCCCAACGACTAGATGGTGGGCCCCTCCAAGGTACACACTACCTTTTACAAAAAAGAATAAAATAAAAATAAAAATAAAAATAATTACAAAACATATTAAAAAAAGAATATGTTATAAAAAGACTAAACTACCCCTACGGCTAATCGATAGGAAAATATATATATTTTATATATATAATAAGTAGATACATATACATATATATAATATATGTATATTTATTACCTTATATATATAAAATATATTTATTAGATTACATGGTTGATTACATAATTTAACACCCTCCCTCAAACTTAGCGCAGGATGACCGATAGTTTGCTAAGGAGGAAGTTGAAATGCGGAGCACACAAAACTTTAGTGAAGAAATCTGTCAACTGATATTCTGACGTGACATATGGAAGGTCAATGACTCATTTGAGATACGCCTCACGAACATAGTGACAGTCCATCTCTATGTTTTTAGTCTGCTCATGAAAAGTGTGATTTTTCGCAATATAAATTGCACTTTTGTTGTCACAGCACAACTTGGTGGGTTCTTCTATTGTGATCCCCATATCTTCTAGCAATTGATGGATCCATACAATTTCCATGGTAGTGGTCGTCATGGCACAATATTCGGCTTCTGTCGAGGATAGAGAGACTTTTTGTTGCTTCTTACATCTCCACGAAATCAGTGAGTCTCCTAAGAACACACAAAAACTAGTGGTAGAGTGACGGTTATTTGGGTCACCTCCCCAATCAGAGTCAGTATAAGCAATTAATTTTAAATCAGAAGAAGATGACAGAAAAACTTCTTTATTTAGAGTTCTCTTTATGTATCTTACGACTCGCAAGATGACACTCATGTGAACTGATGTTGGTGCATGTTGAAACTGACTTGCAGTATGGACTGCATGAGAGATATCTGGTCTGGTAATACTCAGATACACCAATGATCCTACAAACTGTCTGTAGGAAGTAGGATCTGAAAGAGGAATACCATCATCAATCTTCATTTTAGCTCCTACTATAGCAGGAGTTTCACAAACCTTTTCATCTATAATACCTGACCTGGCAATGATCTCAGAAGCAAGCTTAGTTTAAGATAAGAAATACCCTCTATGAGAGTATGTTACTTCAATACCCAAAAAATAAGTTAGAAAACCCAAATCAAACATTTCAAATTTATCTTTCAAAATTGATTGTATACTCTTAACCCTATTAGAATTACTACCAGTGATGAGCATATCATCCACATACAACAGTAAGATCACAATCCCTGTATTGGATTTTCTAACAAATAAAGCAGTGTCAATAAAACAGGAAGAAAAACCATTTTTCTATCATTACAGAATTAAACCTATCATACCAAGCCTTGGGGGCTTGTTTTAAACCATAAAGTGCCTTTCGAAGACGAAGCACTTTCTCTTTGGGAGTCTCCATTCTTGGTGGAGCATCCATATAAACTTCTTCATTTAGATCTTCATTTAGAAAAGCATTTTTAACATCCATTTGATAGATGTTTCACTTGTTGATTGAGGCAACAATTATAAGACATCGGACAATAACCATTCGAGCTAAAGGAGCAAAGGTTTTTTCATAGTCAATCTCATATTCTTGACTATATCCCTTTGCAACCAATTGGGCTTTATATCTCTCAAGAGATCCATCACTCTTAGTTTTAACCTTAAATACCCATGTACACCCTATTGTTTTCTTACCTTTATGAAGGTCTTGAAATTCCCACGTTTTGGCTCTTCTTAGAGCTTCGAGTTCATTTTTCATTGCTACTATTCATTCAGGGCACTTACGTGCTTCCTCAAAGTTTCTAGGTTCTATGTAAGAATGAATGACACTAAAACAAACTCTATATTTAGGTGAAAAAAGTCATATGAGATTAACCTAGAGGGAACTTTTCTACTTTTTTCGGTTCTACGAAGGTTCTCCTCACTTTGAGGAACAATCCTACTAGCATCATCATATCTTTCAAAAACACTTCTAAATGTGTTTCTATCTCTATGAATATAGGTGATGGGATCTCTAGGTGGTCCTTCATCAATATGTTGATGAGATTGGGAGATCAGAATAATGATTTCCTCAGTTTCAATATCACTTGAGTTATTCTGATTTGACTCATCATCACTAGTATCATCGTCTTCAACTAGTAGATCCAATAGAAAGAAATAATCTACATTCTCATCATGAGATTCAAGACTTTCGAAGCCACTAAGATTTTTCAAAAAACTCACATTTCTGGAAACATACAATTTGTCATTCTTAGCATCATAACAACGAAAACCCTTTTGGGTTTCAGAATAACCAAGAAAGGCACAAGGAATGGCCTTTGGAGAAAGTTTGTCATTTTTATCAGTAAGGACAAAACATTTACATCCAAAAACCCTTAACCTGCTATAATCAGGTTCTTTTTCGTATAATTTTTCAAATGGAGAAATATTGTTAAAATTTTTTGATGGAAGTCTATTTATAAGATAGATTGAAGTAAGAGCTGCCTCAGCCTAGAGTTTCTTTGGAATATTTTGCGAAATGAGCAAGGTCTAGTTATTTCAATGATATGCCTATGCTTTCGTTCAGCTAACCCATTTTGTTGAGGAGTTTTTGGATAAGATTTTTTATAGTAAATACCAAAACTTTCAAGATAACTCTTGAATTCGTTTGAAAGGTATTCACCTCCAGAGTTTGACCTAAGAATTTTTAAACTTCCATTGAATTGATTTAAAACCATCATATGAAAAGTTTTAAATGTCGAAAAAACTTCATGTTTATGTTTAAGAAAGTATATCCAACAAAACCTAGTGTAATCGTCCACGAAAATCACATAATATGAGAATTCTCCTTTAGATATCACATGAGCCGGACCCCATACATCGGAATGAACAATTTTAAAGGGTTTTGTCGTAAACATGGATCTTTGAGTAAAAGGTAGACTTTTCATCTTCCCAAGAATACATTCATTACATAAAAAATCTCCTTTACAAAGATGTTTAATAAAAGTCAAGTAAGAAATTTTAACAATGTTGGGATGTCCCAATCTCTTATGTCATACATGAATATCTTTGTTTTGAACAACATTACAAAATTGATTCTTGGGAACTTGGAGAAAATCAATGTAGTAGAGGTCTCCTCTCCTAGAGCCTTCCCCAATCAACCTCCCGGACCGGCAACCTTGTATCCAATATTTATTAGACGAGAATTTTATATCGCAACCATGGTCCGAGAGTTGAGAGACCGAAAGTAAATTTAAATTTAATTTTGGTATAAGACGAATTTTTGGAACAAAGAAATCTTGTTTTTCAAAATTGCCTATTCCTTTAATTTCAAGAGGTTTCCATCAGCCGTTGAGACAAAAGATGGAAGAGTATTTTTAGAAAAATCGAAAAGAGAACAATCCCTTGGGGTCATGTGGAAAGATGCACTAGAATCTAAAAGCCAAGATGTCTTACCGGGAGGAGAAGAAGTTGACATAGCGGCTCCGAAAATGCCTCCCTTGAGAAGAGGTTGTAAAGCTTTCACTATTTGTTGAAGAGAAAGAGACCCATTTGATGATGATGGTCGTTCATCCGGTTGGGATGTCATAGCCATCGCAATTAATTTTTTTCATTTAGGGCAAATGGGTTTGATATGCCCCGGTTCTTTACAAAAATGACATTTTAATTTGCTATAGTCTCTTTTGCCATATCGATCGTTTCCTCCTTGACCTTGATTCTTGAAGTGAGGAGGTTTATAGGCCTTCACATTATTCCCCGGTCTTAACACGACATTTACCCCTTCACAATCCTCTTGAGTAGAAGAGATAACAAGAATGCTAGGATTATTCTTACTAATCTCCATACGGGTTTCCTCACCACTTAACTTAGTGATTACATCTTCAATTAAGGGAGATGTGAAGGTGGAGAGAAGGGAGGACCGAATTTGTTCAAATTCGGGTCTAAGTCCATTTAGAAAATTGAAGAACCGATCTTTCTCTAGTTGTTTGTGTCTTAATTCGATCGCTTCTCCACTCTATTTTGGTTCAAACATAGCTAGCTCGTCCCAAATAGAAGATAATTCAGCAAAGTATTCCTAAATAGTCATCTCATTTTGTTGGAGGGTCAATGCCCTTTTTTGAAGATAATACTTGTGTGACAAATCTCTTGAAGTATACATTTTTTCAAGGTATAACCAAGCTTCGGAAGCTTTTTTGAACTTAATGATGTTGGTGTTTATCTTGGTTTCAACGGATGAAAAAATTCAAGACAAGATCTTGAAGTTTTTCATCTCCCATTCGTCATGCTTTCTTGAATACTCTTTAAGAGCCCTTTGTCTTTCTTCCCCTTCAAGGATCTTAATATTCCCCTTTTCAACGATTGTAATTTTTGGTTCGGGCTCCGGTATCGAACCTTGAACATACCCCCAAAGCCCCTTTCCTTTAATATGGGCTTTCATATTAAGTTTAAACCCAAGGGAGAAGTTGGAGTCCTTTTCGCCCATTACAGAGGATAGAAGTTGAAAAATAACACGTACCTCAAAAGATTTTCAAGTCTTTCTTAACAAAAGAGGCTTCTAAAATATTGCCCGAAGAAGATAATCCACTTCAAACTTCAATAGCTCGAAGGCACGTTTTTTGAAGCACTCAAAAAATGAAGAAGTGCACGATCCTCCTTCTTCAACGAGGCTTTGATACCATGTGAAAGTATCTTCAACAAGATACTAAGATCAAAACCTTAAAATTCTTGATAACAAATACGTGCACACACGCACAATAAGAACACTTAGAACACTTGTGCACAAAAGCACAAATCAATCTCACAAATGCACTAAAAGAATAAAAGGCTTTATTGAATGCTTGGGCTTTGACCCAAAGCCATAAAAATACACAAGGGGAGAGCCCCTTTAAATAGAGGAAGTGGAGGCCTTGGAGGGGCTTCACTTCTACTCACTGGAGCCCCTCCAACGGTCACAAATGTGATTGTTGGAAGGGACCCAATGACTAGATGGTGGGCCCCTCCAAGGTACATACTACCTTTTACAAAAAAGAATAAAATAAAATGAAAAAGAATTACAAAACATATTAAAAAAAGAATATGTTGTAAAAAGACTAAACTACCCCTACGGCTAATCGATAGGAAAATATTATATATATATATATATAATAATAAGTAGATTATAATATATGTATATGTATTACCTTATATATATATATATTAGATTACATGGTTGATTACATAATTTAACATGGCCATCTTCTCTCCATAATATATAACTAATATAGTTATCCTTTGAAATCTTCTTATGATATATATGTATAGTTGGGATGTTTTGTTAGCTCTATTTATAGGTTTTCAAGAATTGATGATATTGAAGATCCTCTGTGTACTAGAGAATATGATTGAGCACCCCTTAAAGAAGCACCAAATGGAAAAACTTAATTAAGTCTATAACGACATTTTATGTAATGGGTTTCTTCTTTTGTAATTTCAAACATACAGTGAGTCACTGTAACTTTGAGGGGTGTGTATATATATATATATATCTTAGTCAACCTAGGTTGACCTATTCTAGTCGTTAGAGAGGGTGTCCAACGAGTAGATTTCTAGCCGTTGGACCCTCTCCAACGGCTAGAAGGGAATCTCCTTTTCCCTCTTCTCTCCTTTAATTTTTCTCTCTTCTCCCTCTTTTGTGTGGGTGGGTCTGTGCCTTTGTAAGGTGAGAGAGTAATGGGTCGATTATAGGCTTTTGTGTGTCTGAGTGTTTGTAGTGAGGTTGTTTGTAATTTTTCAATTTTTTTGTATTATTTGAATTTCATATTTAATGAAATTATTCATTTTATAATTCTCATATTTCATTGTTACTTCTACGGTGAGTGTGTATTCAATTACATTGTGTTTTTGGTTCTTGATATCCATTCTGGAGTGCATTGGGATTCGTATCATTTTCATGACAAGTATAAAGTGAAAGAAATGTGCCTTACATGTGTTTTAAATTCTGAGTTGTTATTCGTAATGTTTTGGTCCTTGAAATTTGGTGGAGTTTTTAATTAAATAGTATACGAGCTAATGGTTATAACTGTTAAAACTCCCTTGATATCCCAAAGTGGTGTCTCAGAAGAAGCAAGCCTGATGGCCTTGAAAGCTGTAGTAGTTATCTTATTAGAATATTTCATCAAAATGTGCTTTAAACTGGTTTTGAGTCATGCCTACTAATATGTGTCTATTGAAGGCAATATCTTTCAATTTTCTTTCTTCCAATTAACTCTGAAAACCTTTTAGTTAGTGCGCCACCTAGAAAGATTTGCAAGAACGAATTAGTTTCTGTCTACCCAAGTTGTGCAAATGAATTTGTGTCCTGGTTTATTCAATAATAACCAACAGAAAAGCTATGGCCACACTGTTATGCTTGATCTAGTTGTTCTAGCTCTTTCATCTGGTAGTTGTAACAGCATGGTCATGTTTTTTATGGAGATCCGGTACTTTTTGCTCTGTCAGTTTGATTACTTATCTTTAGTATGAGGATGACTGGAAAATTTTCTTAAGTAGCTCTGCATAACCGTCAACTAATTTGAGGAAACTTGTGTAGGGTCCCTGGAAGTGATGATGTTTCCCTCAGGATAACCCATTGTGGAGTTTGTTTTGCTGATGTTGTCTGGACAAGAAACAAACTTGGGGACTCTGTCTACCCCTTGGTTCCTGGGTTAGAGTTTGTTTATTAGTTTGAAATTGTTAAGCATTTATGTTTTCTTTCTGGAAGAATTAAAACAAAGGCATGGCTTTATTCTTTATTTTAGGCATGAGATTGTTGGAATTGTGACTGAAGTTGGACCCAATGTTAGCCGCTTCAAAGTTGATGACCATGTTGGTGTGGGAACTTATGTCGACTCTTGTAAAGAGTGTGAATTCTGCAATGACCAACAAGAAGTATGCTGTGAAAAAGGTGTTACTCTTACATTTAACGGTGTTGACAGGGATGGCACAAGAACAAAAGGAGGCTACTCAAGCTACATTGTTGTTCATGAAAGGTGATAGCCTTCTTTAAGGAATGTTTTTAAATGTTTTCTTTCAAATGCATGTTGGAAAATGTTGCAATTTGAAAATTAATTGAAATTATGTTTACTCTTCAGTAATTATCATCAATATTGTACATAGCCAGTATAGATTTCTGCACATTTAGATGTGTCTATTCTGAATCTTTTTCCAGAAAGCAAACAAATTTAAATGGGATAAGGATAATAAAGCATCACTTCTCTTATTTGAGACTGAAGATGTGTTATCTATCTTTTCATGTCAATTCAAAGTGCAGTAATTCAATTCATCTGGTGCCTCATTTTCATATATTTGCAGACTTTATTTTCTACTATGAAGCCTTGTAATAAAACAGGATGTGCACAAACACAATGCCAACAACGGGCTACACAAGTGCACAAATGCAAGAGGGCCTCTAATGGACCAATTACAATCTCACAAAAGAGATACACAATAACTCACAAGAGAACAACAATGTAAAAATATAAATTGTATTTTTTCACATAAAATGCTTAGAAAAGCATTGGGGAATACAAGGGAAAAGCCCCTATTTATAACCAATTAAGAGGGAGAGTGGGGGCAGCTCAACAGCTAGTTGGGCTGCCCCAACAGCCATAAACAAGAAAATACAAAAAAAAAAGAAAAAAGAAAGGGACAGCCCTATAGGCTGATCCCTATTACATTGTGAAATTATTGAAATACCCCCGATGGGTATTTCAGTTTACATAAACAAATATATATATATATATATATATGTGTGTGTGTGTGTGTGTGTGTGTGTATGTGTGTGTGTGTGTGAGAGAGAGAGATCTATGCAATATATTTTAACACTCCCCCTCAAACTTGTGGTGAGACCACCGAAAGTTTGTGAAGAAAAAAAAAACAAGGTAGAAGAAGAGTTTTGGTAAAAAAGTCTACAATCTGAAATTCAGATGGAACATATGGTAAATCTATCATCCCCTTCAAGTCTTCTTCCCGAACTAGTAACAATCCATTTCGGTGTGCTTTGTTCGTTCATAGAATATATGATTGTTGGCTATATATATAGCACTCTTGTTATCATAACATAACTTTGAAGGTCCTCAAACATCAACTCCTATATTTGTCAGTAAAAGAAAACAAGTTTCTCCAAAGATGTTCACCAAATCATCAAAAGTGGACACTCAAAAGAGTTTCAGCAAAGCACCAAAAGAACACACAAAAAGCCACAAATGGGCTCACACACAAGATCTACTAAAGGTGGCTGAAACAACCTTAAAAAATATTATTTTATTGACTAAAATATGCAATAAGCAATACGTGAATGTGGGGAATCCACCCCTTTATATACACATTTCAAAGGGCCTTAATAGAGACGTTGGGAGAGGCCCAACGGCTCTAATTATAGTCGTTGGACCCTCCCGGCATCTCTTTTGACTAGTCAACATTAGTTTAGTTGGAATTGAACCAAAAGGTAAAAAATAAAAATATCTAAACTAACCTATCTATATATATATATATATATAAACACTCACCCTCAAGCTTACGATTGGATAACCGAAAGTTTGTATAAAAGAAAGTGAAATCTAAGAGCAACGATAGGTTTGGTGAAGAAATCAGCCAACTGATATTTGGAAGTAACATATAGAGGATCAATCGTATCATGTAGATACTCCTCTCGAACATAGTGACAGTCCATCTCAATATGCTTGGTGCGTTCATGAAAGGTCCGGTTGATGGCGATGTAAATGAAACTTTTGTTGTCACAATACATTTTTAATGCTCCTTGAACCTTGACTCCTATGTCATCCAGTAATCTTCTTAGCCAAACCACTTTCATAGTGGTTGTAACCATGGCTCAGTATTCTGCTTCAGTTGAAGAAAGAGAAACCTTCTGTTGTTTCCTACATCTCCATGAAATCAACAAGTCA
The DNA here is from genome assembly GCF_984573655.1 of Nuphar pumila. Taxonomy (NCBI): domain Eukaryota; kingdom Viridiplantae; phylum Streptophyta; class Magnoliopsida; order Nymphaeales; family Nymphaeaceae; genus Nuphar; species Nuphar pumila. Next base: position 129,802,197 of record NC_143254.1, on the reverse strand, counting down.
CCTAAAAACACACAAAAATCAGTTGTTGAGTGTCGGTTATTGTGATCATCTCCCCAATCAGCATCAGTATAAGCAATTAAATCTAATGATGAAGTAGCAGAAAAAAAAAGTCTTCAAAAAACAGAAGTTTTAATATATCTAATAATACACAAAACTGCTCCCATATAAACAATGATGGGAGCATGCCGAAATTGGCTTGTTGTGTGAACTACATGCACAATGTCAAGTTTTGTAATTGAAAGATATGAAGTGCACTGACAAGTTATCTATATGGTATTGGATTTTCAAGTGGTTTCCTATCATCAATCTTCATTTTGACATTTACAACTTTGGGAGTATCAACCTTCTTATCATCTGAGATACCAAACCTGACAACAATATCCAACGCAAATTTAGATTGAGTCAGCAAATAACCTCTAGAAGAATATGCAACTTCTATACCAACAATTATTTCAAAAAGTGTTTTGAGAAGTTTTTTAATGTTTTCAATTCCATGTTTGTTGCCTCCTATAATGATCATATTGTCCACATAAAAAAGCAAAATAATAATACCTAGATAAAAAATTTTAACAAACAAAGTTGTGCCAATTAAACAAGATTGAAATCCATCAAGTATAACTTGACTAAGCATGTCATACCAAGCCTTTGGAGCCTATTTAAGGCCATACAGAGCTTTATCTAAATGAAGAGTCTTTCCCTTAGGAATAACTATACCAAGCAGTGCCTCATAGACTTCTTCAACCAATTTACCATTGAGAAACACATTCTTAACATTCATTTGGTATATAGGTTATTTCTTTACAGAGGTAAGGGCTATTATGGTTCTAATTGTGGTCATCCTAGCAACAAGTGCAAAAGTTTTCTCATAATTTATTCCATACTCTTAGGAGTATCCCTTGGCAACTAACATAGCTTTGTACCTTTCAAGGGTTTTGTCACTCGGTTTTTATCTTATAGACCCATCGACAACCTATGGGTTTCTTTCCTAAGAAAATATCTTAGATAGTCCAAGTATTTGTCTTTTCAAAGCATCTAATTCTACCCTCATGGCTTCTACCCATTCAGAATGTTTCTTTGCTTCAGCATAGTTTGATGGTTCTATATAAGAATGTATCAATGCAACCTAAGTTTGATACTTAAGTGAAAATGACTCATAGGACACAAATTTTTAGGGGGTTTTGACACTCTCGATAACCTTCTAGTTTGTGTTTCTACATGTTTTTCAAGGGCACGTGGATGTTCAGAACTACTATGCCTGGAATATTGAATATAGTTCTGATTTTGAGATTGTTCTTCACTTATCTCATTGTCATGAGATTCTTCTTTACTCACCATTGTTAAAATGTTAATTGTAATACATATATATTATTTAATATTATTATTATATTTTTTCTTTTATTATTTTCTTTTTCTATTTTCCTTTATTTTCCTTTTTAGCATCTAGTTCAATAGGAACTATATATTTGATCCAGTCAAGTTCCTGTTGGAACTTGACTGTGCAATAGTTGTTGGGACTCTAGTCCAACGGCTATAATAAGAGTCGTTGGACTAGAGTCCAACGTCTCTTTTGGAGAGCTCAAAATAAGCTCTCCTCTCTCTTCCACTTTTTTGTATATATTGGGGTGAACCCCTTCAATGTAAGGAACAATACTTCTTAAGCATTTTGTGCATGAATAAAGTATTATTTATTTTTCAAGTGTTCTTTCTTTTATACCCTTTCAGGGGTCATGCTTGTAGTTGTGAAAGTATCTCCAACAAGATACTAGGAACAATATTGCAATTTTCTTGGAAATAAATGCGTATACAAACGCCCAACAAGAACACTTGAAACACTTGTGCACACAATGCACAACACAAACTCACAAATGCACAAATACGAACCCAAAAATCATAAGTTCCACTAACACAAGCTTGGGCTAAAATCCCACAACCTTGAGAATACAAAGGGGGGAATGCCCCTATTTATACAAAATGAGGAGGACCTTAGAGGGGCCAACTCATAGACATTGGAGCCCCTCCAACGATCACAATTGTGACCGTTGGAAGGGGCCCAACGTCTATGAGAGTGCCCCCCCAAGGTACATTTGACTTTGGTCAAAAGAAAAGAAAAATAAAAAAGAAGAAAAATAAAAAGCAAAAATACAAGCATATTCGTAAAATGAATATGCGTAAGATTTGAGAAATGACTAAACTACCCCTATGACTAAATAATAGAAATATATATTTTATATATATAATAAGTAGATACATATACATATATATTAATATATGTATTACCTTATATATATAAAATATATATATATATATATATATATATATATATATATAACATTACATGATTTGATTACATAATTTAACACCCTCCCTCAAACTTAGGGCAGGATGACCGAAAGTTTGCTAAGAAGGAAGTCGAAGCGCAGAGCACACAAAGCTTTAGTAAAGAAATCCGCCAACTGATATTCTGATGTGACATATGGGAGGTCAATGACTCTTTTGAGATACGCCTCACGAACATAATGACAATCCATTTCTATGTGTTTGGTCCGCTCATGGAAAGTGTGATTCTTAGCAATATAAATCGCACTTTTGTTGTCACAACATAGCTTGGTGGGCCCTTCTATTATGATCCCCATATCTTCCAGCAACTGATGGATCCATACAATTTCTATAGTAGTAGTCGCCATGGAACGATATTCGGCTTCAGTTGATGATAGGGACACCAATCTCCTAAGAACACGCAAAAACCAGTAAGTCTGAGGAAGAGGACAAGAAAACTCCTTTATTTAAAGTGCTCTTTATGTATCTTACGACTCGTAAGATAGCACTCATGTGAACGGAGGTTGGTGCATGCTGAAACTGGCTTGTCGTATAAACTGCATGTGAGATATATGGTCTTGTAATACTTAGATACATCAACAATCCTACAAGTTGTCTGTAGGGAGTAGGATCGGAGAGAAGAACACCATCATCAATCTTCATTTTAGCTCCTACTATAACAGGAGTTTCACAAACCTTATCATCAGTAATACCTGACCTGTCAATAATCTCAGACGCAGGCTTAGTTTGAGACAAAAAATACCCTCTATGAGAGTAAGCCACTTCAATACCCAAAAAATAAGTTAGAAAACCCAAGTCAGACATTTCAAACTTATCCTTTAAAATTGATTTTATGCCTTTAACTCTTTTAGAATCACTTCTGGTTATAAGCATATCATCCACGTATAGAAGTAAAATAACAATCCCTGCATTAGATTTCTTAACAAATAAAGCAGTATCAATAAAGCAAGATAAAAAACCATTTTCTATCATTACAGAGTTAAACCTATCATACCAAGCCTTAGGAACTTGTTTTAAGCCATAAAGGGCTTTCCTAAGGCGAAGCACCTTCCCTTTGGGAGTCTCCATTCCAGGTGGAGCATCCATGTAAATCTCTTCATTCAAATCACCATTGAAAAAAACATTTTTAACATTCATTTGATAGATGTTTCATTTGTTTATAGAGGCAGTAGAGATGAGGCATCGGATAGTTACCATTCGAGCAACGAGCGCAAAAGTTTATTCATAGTCAATCCCATACTCTTGACTATACCCTTTAGCAACTAATCGAGCTTTGTATCTCTCCAGAGATCCATTGCTCTTAGTCTTAACGTTAAATACCCAACGACATCCTATGGTTTTCTTTCCAATAAGCAGAGTTTGAATTTCTTATGTCTCTGCTTTCCTAAGAGCCGTGAGTTCATTTTGCATAGCTTCTTGCCATTCTATACATTTTTTAGCTTCCTCAAAATTCTTTGGTTCAAAGTAAGAGTGAATAGCGCTAAGACAGGCCCTGTATCTGGGTAAAAAAGAATCAAATGAGACAAACCTAGAAGGTACTCTTCTACTTCTCTCAGTTCTTCGTAGATCATCATTTGTTGAACTAGAACTACTAGGTTCACTGTATTTTTCAATAGCACTCCTGAAATTACTTCTATCTCTATGGATATATGTTATAGGTTCTCTTAAATCTTCTTCATTACTGTGTTGAGGTACCAAGGGAAGAGGAGGGGAACTATCTTCATTTTCGTTGATGTCATTAGGAGTAAAACCATAATCACTATCCTCATTGTCATCATCATGAGCTAACATTTCAAATAGGAAAGAATAATCCATGTTATCTTCATAGGATTCACCTTTTTAAAAACCATTAACATTTTCCAGAAAACTCACATTTCTGGAGACATACAACTTGTCATTCTTGATATCATAACAACGAAACCCCTTATGGGTTTCGGAATATCCAAGAAAACACAGGTAATCACTTTAGGTGAGAGCTTATCGTTCATATCAGTAAGAACAAAGCATTTGCAACCAAATATTCTTAATCGACTATAGTAAGGTTCTTTAGTATAGAGTTTTTCAAAAGGCGAGATATTGTTCAAGTTTTTAGAGGGTAGCCGATTTATCAGATAAACAGATGCAAGAGCAGCTTCAACCCAAAAACCTTTTGGGATGTTTTGAGAGACCAACAAAGTTCGGGTTGTCTCTATTATATGTTTATGCTTTCTTTCTGCTAAGCCGTTTTGTTGAGGGTTTTTTGGACAAGATCTTTGGTGGAGAATACCATAATTTTCAAGGTAGTTTTTGAAATCATTTGAAAGGTATTCTCCACCTGAATCAGTTCTAAAAATTTTGAGATTCTCATTAAACTGGTTCTTAATCATCATATGATAGGTTTTAAAAGTTGAAAAAACTTCATATTTGTGTTTAAGAAAATAAATCCAACAATATCATATAATCGTCAACAAAAATAACATAATAAGCAAATCCACCTTTGATAAAACTGGTGCCGGACCCCATACATCAGAATGGACAATTTCAAACAGTCTAGTTGTAAACATAAATCTTTGAAAGAAAGGTAATTTTTTCATTTTCTCAAGTATACAATCATTACAAGTGAAATAACTTTTGCATAAACTTTTGACAAAAGGCAAATGGAAAATTTTTACAATATTTGGATGTCCAAGTCTTTTGTGCCATACATTAATATCTTTTTGGACAACATTACAAAAAGGATTCTTTGGAACTTGAAGGGAATCGACATAGTAAAGATCACCCTTCCTAGAGCCTTCCCCAATCAATCTCCCGGACTGGTGATCCTGTATCCAACATTTGTTAGATGAGAATTTTATATCACACCCATGATCCGAGAGTTGAGAAACGGAAAGTAAATTTAAGTTTAATTTGGGTATAAATCTAATTTTTGGAATAAAGAATCCTTGTTTTTCAAAGTTACCCATTCCTTTTACTTCAAGAGACGTTCCATTCGCAGTTGAAACAAAGGATCGAAGGGGATTTTTTGTATACTCGGAAAAGGAATTAAAACTTGGAGTCATATGAAATGAAGCACCCGAATCCAAAAGCCAAGAAGTCTTACCGGGTGGAGAGGAGATTGACATGACCGCACTGGAAGTGGCCCCTTTTAGAAGGGGTTGAAGAGCATCTACGATTTATTGAAGAGAGAGGGCTGTAATGAGATATTGCGGAAATATAAAGAGTGCATGCAAGCACATACAACAATGAATAAAAGAGAAAATATCACAAGTCCACGAAGGGACAATACAAGCACAAGCCTTTAAGAAGGCAACAATATACAAAGCCTCTTATTGAAAAGAGAGAGGAGCTCTCCAAGATGAGAATACACAAGGGGATCACCCCTATTTATACAAGAGAAGGAGGAGGAAAAAGGAGGGCCAAAGGGCCTCAAAAGGAGAGCCAAAAGGGGGCTCCCATAGAGTCGTTGGGAGCCCCCAACGGTCACATTTGTGACCGTTGGGGGCTCCAACGACTTCTATGTTGGAGCCCCTTTAGGTCCTCAAAAATAATAAAAAAAGAAATGAAAAAATAAAAAATAAAAATTACATTTGTTCAAAAAAAGAAAAATAGTTGTTTTCTAAAACAACTGTGAAATTACAAAAATACCCCTATCGGGTATTGATGTAATAAACAGAATTTATATATATATATATATATATATATATATATATATTTATATATATATATATGTATATATATATATAATAGGTACATTTTAACACCCCCCCTCAAACTTTACGGGGGAAGGACGGAAAGTTTGCCGAGAAGAAACATGAACCGAGGAGCCGGAAGAGCTTTAGTGAAGAAGTCTGCCAACTGATATTCTGAAGTGACATATGGCAGGGCAATAGTTCCTCGTAAAAATTCGTCACGAACATAGTGGCAATCCATTTCGATATGTTTCGTACGTTCATGAAAGGTATGATTGCTGGCAATATAGATAGCACTCTTATTGTCACAGCACAGCTTTGAGGCTTCAGTAATATCAACTCCCATATCTTTAAGCAAACTGCGAAGCCATACAAGTTTCATTGTTGTGGTTGTCATTGCCCGGTACTCAGCTTCAGTGGATGATAGTGAAACTTTCTGCTGCTTCTTGCATTGCCAGGCAATCAATGAGTCCCCTAAAAAGACACAAAAACCAGTAGTTGAGACTCGATCATTGGAATTACCTCCCCAAATCTGCATCAGTATAAGCAAGAAGATTCAAAGGGGAAGAGGAGGATAGAAATAGCCCTTTATTGATGGTATTCCGAATGTAGCGGATGATTCGAAGAACCGCACTCATATGCACGGTTGTAGGAGCATGCTGAAATTGACTGACTGAGTGAACCGCATGAGTGATATCTGGTCTGGTGATGGTTAAATACGTAAGAGACCCAATGAGTTGTCTGTACGGTGTAGGATCTTCCAGAAGAACCCCATCCTCTAACCGCAACTTGGCATTAATAACCTCGGGAGTCTCTACCTTCTTATCATCAGAAATCCCAGACTTAGAACATATATCTGCAGCAAGCTTCATCTGTGACAAAATATATCCTCTAGGAGAATATGCAACCTCAATTCCAAGAAAATATCTGAGAAAACCTAAATCAGACATATCAAAATTATCTTTTAACATATTTTTAACATTAATAATACTACTTTGATCATTTCCAGTGATAATCATATCATCAACATAAAGCAACAAAATTACGATACTAGAACCTGCATTTTTAACAAAAAGAGCAGTGTCAGTATAACAAGAATGAAATCCTAATTTTATCATGATATCACTAAAACGATCATACTAAGCCTTAGGAGCTTGTTTAAGACCATATAATGCCTTTAAAAGCCGAAGCGTTTGACCTTGCTTAAGATTTATTCCGGGTGGTGGATCCATATACACTTCTTCACTTAAACTTCCATTTAAAAAAGCATTTTTTACGTCAAGTTGATAAATAGGCCATTTTTTGGTTGATGCGACAGCTATTAAGGTTCTGACACTTGTCATACGAGCTACGGGGGCGAATGTTTCTTCGTAATCAATACCATATTCTTGGGAGTATCCCTTAGCCACCAATCTTGCTTTATATCGTTCCAAAGAGCCATCGCTTTTAGTTTTAACTTTGAAGACCCAACGACAACCAATAAGTTTTTTGTGTGAGGGTAGATCAACTACTTCCCAAGTATTGGCCTTTTTTAAAGCATTTAGTTCAACTTGCATTGCTTCAACCCAATGAGGTATAGATTTAGCTTGATTATAGTGAGTTGGTTCAAAATAAGAGTGTAGAGTTATCAAACATGCCCGATAGTTGGGAGTTAAAGAGTCATAGGAGACAAACCTATTTGGGGGGATTGATATTCTAGAAGAATGCCTAACTTGTGGTTCCTCAATGGATTCGGAAATTTGAGAGTATTTTTCGAGGGCACTAATAGGTTTTTCTTGATTTCTTCTTGAGTAAACATTTATATTGGCATTGCTATCATGAACATTTGTATTTGAATTACTATCATTTGAGAGTGTTATGTCAAGAGGGGATACCTCGGGAGTGTCATCTATGTTTTCAAGAGAATCTTCTTGTATGTCATCAATAAGATCATATAAGAATACATAATCGATTTCATTTGTCTCTTCTATTTTATCAAAACCGTTTTCTTCTTCGAGAAATGTTACATCTTTTGAAACATATAGTTTATCATTCTTAAAATCATAACATCTATACCCTTTTTGATTTTCACCATATCCAAAAAATACACATTCAATTGCTTTGGGAGATAACTTATCCCTTTTATGTAGTAGGACAAAACATTTGCAACAAAAAATACGAAGTTGATTAAAATCGGGTGAAAACTTAAAGAGTTTCTCATAGGGAGAAGCATTTTTTAACTTAGAAGAGGGCATTCTATTGATTAGATAGGTTGAGGTAAGAACGGCTTCCGCCCAAAATTTTTTTGGAATATTTCTAGACACAAGCAATGTTCTAGCGGTTTCTATAATGTGCCTATGTTTCCTTTCCGCTAGGCCATTTTGTTGAGGAGTCCTAGGACATGACTTTTGATGACAAATGCCATTTTGGTTTAAATAGTTTTGGAATTCGTGAGATAAGTATTCACCACCGGAATCGGATCTTAAAATAGATATGTTACTTTGAAATTGATTTTGAACCTTTTTATGAAAATCTTTAAAGAAAGTAAATGCTTCCGACTTATGACTAAGGAAATAAATCCAAACATACCGAGTAAAGTCATCAATAAACGTAACATAATATGAATAACCCCCTTTAGACATAACCGGAGAAGGACCCCAAACATCCGAATGCACCAATTCAAAAGGCCTTGATGAGAAAAAAGATCTAGTTGGAAAAGGAATAGACTTCATTTTTCCAAAAATGCAATCTTTGCAATTAATTTCTTTTTCCTTACAAAATTTGTTTCCAAAAGGAAAGAGATACATTTTGGAATAACTTGGATGACCAAGTCTTTTATGCCAAGTTTCCATATTTTTTTCTTGGACATAAGAACAAAAAAAGTTTGTAGGGAGATCAAGATGGTCCATATAATAGAGGTCTCCCTTTCTATGGCCTTGCCCAATCCGCTTCCCGGACCGGAGATCCTGCACAAAGCAACCATTAGATGAGAAAGATATTTCACATCCATGGTCGGCAATTTGAGAAACCGAAAAAAGGTTTAAATTTAATTTGGGAACAACTCTTACTTTTGGAACACAAAAATTTTGAGAATCTTTAAAAGAGCCAATACTTGAAATTTTCAAAAAGGTTCCATCGGCCGTTGAGACACAAGAGTCCTTTGAATTGATGCAAACATCACTAAGTGCATTCTCATGAGGGGTCATATGAAAAGAAGCTCCGGAATCAAGGATCCAAGAATACGTACCGGGTGATGATGTTGAAGCAATGGCCGCACCCGATGTGGAGGAAGAAACTTTAAGCATTTGTTGGAGAGCCATAGATATTTGTCCAAGAGTTTCTTTAATGTCATTGTTTTTGCCTTCATCTTCTTTGGAGGTGGTTTCTTCAAGAGAGGCTACTTTAGGCTTGAAGGCTCCCATAAGCTTTGGACAAACGGGTCTAATGTGACCCGGCTCATTGCAATAATGGCAAACAATCATTTTTCTTCCTCCATTGAAGTTCCCTTGTTTCCCAAAATGAGGAGGCTTATAGGTTCTAACATTGTTACCCGGTTTGGATACGGCAAGGACTTCATCAACATGCTTACTCATGCCAAGCCTTGTCTCCTCTTGAGTGATTTCGGCAATAGCATCCTCAATAGGAGGAAAATAGATCTATGGAGAAGTGAGGATCTCACTTGCTCAAATTCGGGGCGAAGCCCAAAAAGAAATTGAAACAATCGCTCTTGTTCCATTTGTTTTTGTCTTAAATCAACATCTTCCATAGAAACCCACTTTGGCTCTAAAAGAGCCAATTCATCCCATAGTGGGTTAAGGGCACTATAGTAGTCTTGAATGCTAGAATCACCTTGCTTGGTGGTTCTAATTTTTTCTTGCAAGAAGTATGCTCTTGCAAGATCCTTTTGGGTATACATACCCCTCATAAAGGACCAAGCCTCATTGGCTCTACGAAATTTAGCTATATTAGCACATACCTTAAGCTCCACATTGTTCATAAACCACGCAAGGATTTTTGCGTGATTGCTTTCCCAATCTTCTACTTCCTTTTGATGACTTTCAATGGCCTTGAGACGAGCATCTCCCTCAAGAGCTTTTTCTTGATCTTCTTCCATTTTTGTGAGCATAAGCTTAGGTTCCGGAACGGTCCCCATGACATAACCCCAAAGCTTCTTCCCTTTGAGATTATTCTCCATTGCCAATGCCCACATCATATAGTTCTTTCCATTGAGTTTGAAAGAAAGATCAATCTTTGTCTCCATGATGTTGCCAAGAAGTGAGAAGATGTCCACCAAAATAAGAGATACACGAACCACACCTTTCCTTCAAGAATCGAGTGGCTCTGATACCATGTAATGAGATATTGCGGAAATATAAAGAGTGCATGCAAGCACATACAACAATGAATAAAAGAGAAAATATCACAAGTCCACGAAGGGACAATACAAGCACAAGCCTTTAAGAAGGCAACAATATACAAAGCCTCTTATTGAAAAGAGAGAGGAGCTCTCCAAGATGAGAATACACAAGGGGATCACCCCTATTTATACAAGAGAAGGAGGAGGAAAAAGGAGGGCCAAAGGGCCTCAAAAGGAGAGCCAAAAGGGGGCTCCCATAGAGTCGTTGGGAGCCCCCAACGGTCACATTTGTGACCGTTGGGGGCTCCAACGACTTCTATGTTGGAGCCCCTTTAGGTCCTCAAAAATAATAAAAAAAGAAATGAAAAAATAAAAAATAAAAATTACATTTGTTCAAAAAAAGAAAAATAGTTGTTTTCTAAAACAACTGTGAAATTACAAAAATACCCCTATCGGGTATTGATGTAATAAACAGAATTTATATATATATATATATATATATATATATATATATATATATATATATGTATATATATATAATAGGTACATTTTAACAAGGGCTTCATTTGAAGATGACGGTCCCTCTTGAGATGTAGTGGCCATGGCAAGAAGTTTTTTTAACTTTGGACACATGGGTTTGATGTGCCCTGGTTCCTTACAAAAGTAGCAAGTAAGCTTGCTATAGTCCCTCCTTCCTCCTTGTCGACTTGGATTTTGGTTTTTGAAATGAGGAGGCTTGTATGTCTTTAAGTTGTTTCCCAGGCTTGAAACGACATTTACACCTTCATTATTTGAAGGTGTGGCTAATACACTTGGGGTATTCTTGCTTATACACATCCGAGTTTTTTCCCCACTTAACTCAGTTAATACATCTTCAAGAGGGGGAGAAGAGAAAGTGGATAAAAGAGAAGATCGGATTTGTTCGAATTCGGGCCTAAGCCCATTCAAAAAATTAAAAAATCTATCTTCTTCCAATTATTTGTGACGAAGCTCTATGGCTTCACCACTCCATTTGGGTTCGAGCATAGCAAGCTCATCCCAAATACAAGAGAGCTCGACAAAGTACTCTCTAATAGACATTTCTCCTTGTTGAAACGTTAGCGCCCTCTTTTGGAGATAGTGTTGATAAATCCCTAGAGGTATACATCTTCTCAAGATAATCCCATGCTTGAGAAGCCTTCTTGAACTTTATGATATTTGCATTGATTCACGTTTCTACGGATGAAAATATCCAATAGAGGATTTTAAAATTCCTCATTTCCCATTCTTCATGCTTTTTCGTATATTCTTTAAGGGCCTTGGTTCTTTCATCTCCTTCAAGAATTTTTATCTCTCATCCTTCTATGAAAGTTATCTTGGGTTCTGGTTCGGGAATTGAGCCTTGGACATAGCCTCAAAGCCCTTTTCCTTTTATGTGAGCTTCCATCTTACCGGCCCAAACATGATAGTTGGACCCATTGAGTTTGAACCCAAGAGAGAAATGGGAGTCTTTTTCTCCCATTAGAGATGAGAGATTATGAAAAACAATACGTACCTTAAAGGCTTTTCAACTCTTTCTTGACAAAAGAGGCTTCTAAAATATTGCCCGAAGGAGATGATCCACTCCAAACTCCAATAGCTTGAAGGCATGTTTTTTGAGGCACTTCAAAAAAGAAGAAACGTATGATCCTCCTTCTTCAAACGAAGCTCTGATACCATGTGAAAGTATCTCCAACAAGATACTACGAACAATATTACAATATTCTTGGAAATAAATGTGTATACAAATGCCCAACAAGAACACTTGAAACACTTATGCACACAATGCACAACACAAACTCACAAATGCACAAATACGAACCCAAAAGTCATAAGTTCTACTAACACAAGCTTGGGCTAAAATCCGACAGCCTTGAGAATACAAAGAGGGGAATGCCCCTATTTATACAAAATGAGGAGGACCTTGGAGGGGCCAACTCATAGACGTTGGAGCCCCTCCAACAGTCACAATTGTGACCATTGGAAGGGGCTCAACGTCTATGAGAGTGGGCCCCCCAAGGTACATTTGACTTTGGTCAAAAGAAAAGAAAAATAAAAAAGAAGAAAAGGAAAAAATAAAAAGCAAAAATACAAGCATATTCGTAAAATGAATATGCGCAAGATTTGAGAAATGACTAAACTAACCCTACGGCTAAATAATAGAAATATATATTTTATATATATAATAAGTAGATACATATATATTAATATATGTATATGTATTACCTTATATATATAAAATATATATATATATATATAACATTACATGATTTGATTACATAATTTAACAGTAGTGTCTCCAATAGACACTTATTTGTGAGTTATTCGTGCATTTGTAGAAGATCACCATTTTATTACATGATATCAGAGCTACAAAATCCTTAGATCTTGAAGTGCTTCTGCCTTGATTTTTGTGCCACATTTACAAAAGGTGTTTCATCATTTTGTTCTTGGCTCAAGAAGATTTGTTTGAAGAAAGGAGGACTTGTGCTACAAAAATTGGTTTTGTATCCTCTCTCTTATTCCCTTGTCTACTCTTTTTCTTTCTCTCTCTCCTCCTATCTATTCCTCTTTTACCCTTTTAAAAGATGGATGACAATGATAAGATCACCATCATTCCTATAAAGCTAAATAATACTAACTATGTAATGTGGGCTTCGATTATGAAGCACCACATTTGGGGAAAAGGTTTATGGGGTATAATGGATGGTTCTGATTCAGAACCTAAACTATCTCTTACCAAGAAAGTGGGTGATAAAGAGGTTCCTCTAACGAAGGAAGAGAAGAGTAAGGTGTTAGCCTCTTATGAAAAGAAATTGGAAGAGTAGAGGATAGGGCATGCAAAAATTATGTCATGGCTAATCAATAGCGTAGACATTAAAAAATGCTCTAGTCTAGCTAAGTTTGAGAATACCTCAAAAACATGGATTCCCTTAAAGATATTGCACATGTGTGCAATTTACAAGACAAAGTTCGGACAATGACTCAAAAAGATAAAACTATTCGAGAATATTACAATGAGTTGTCCGATCTTTGGGAAGAGTTGGCTCTTCTTGAGCCCAAATGGCATTGTACTGAAGATATCAAGCTTTGCCAAAAGCAACTTGATATGGAACATTTCTATCAATTTGTGAATGGTCTAAGGCCGAAGTTTGAATCCACCAAATTGACCCTTTTACATCGTGGAAAATTCCTTCTATTGTTGATACTATATAAGAGCTCACTATGGAGGAAAATAGACTTAGAAAAAGTACTTCAAAAGTTGATGATGACTCCGTTTTAGCTGTGTCTAAACCGGGAAAGCATACTCATACTTACAAGCTGCCTCATTTTGGAAGGCAAAACGATGACTTTGATAAAAGAAAAGTCATTTGTCATCATTGTCATGAACCGAAGCACTATAGGCCTCAATGTCCAAAGTTAAAAAGAAGAGAAGAAAAAAGAGTTACATCTGTTGAATCCGAGTCAAAAGATTAAGATGCACCTGTATCTATGGCTCAACTGATGGAAATCCTTCAACCTCTTCTCAAAGGGGTATCCACATCAACTGAAGCCTCTACTGGAGCGATTGTTGTATCTTTCTCCGATCCATGTAACTTTCCTTGGCTTTTAGATTTTGGTGCTTCTTTTCACATGACCCTAAATCAGTGTTATCAAAAACATGCATTGAGGTGCAAAAAGCGCGTCTCGCCTTGAGATGCGGCCCTCTGTGCCTCAAAGTGCAAGCCTGAGGCGTAAAACAAATTTTTTTTTTACAACAAGATTTTTGAGACATGATCAACAAGATTTGTAGGTTAATCTCATATATTTTTCAGTTATTTTAGTTATGTAATCAATTTCTTAGTATATTACTATATTTTAACTTTTGTTGGTTAATCTCGTATATTTTTCAGTTATTTCAGTTATGTAATTAGTTTCTTAATATATTTTAACTTTTGTTGGTTAATCTCATATATTTTCCAGTTATGTAATCGGTTTTTTAGTTACTTTATATGTTAATCTCATATTTTTTAGAATAATCTCATATATTTTAACTTTTGTAGGTTAATCTCATATATTTTCTAGTTATTTCAGTTATGTAATCAGTTTCTTAGTATATTAACTTTTGTTGGTTAATCTCATATATTTTTCAGTTATGTAATCAGTTTTTAGTTACTTTTATATGTTAATCTCGTATTTTTTAGAATAATCTCATATATTTTAACTTTTGTGGGTTAATCTTATATATTTTCTAGTTATTTAAGTTATGTAATCAGTTTCTTAGTATATTTTAACTTTTGTTGGTTAATCTCATATATTTTCCAGTTATGTAATCAGTTTTTTAGTTACTTTTATATGTTAATCTCATATTTTTTAGAATAATCTCATATATTTTAACTTTTGTTGGTTAATCTCATATATTTTCTAGTTATGTAATCAGTTTCTTAGTATATTTTATCTTTTGTTGGTTAATTTCATATATTTTCCAGTTATGTAATCATTTTTTTAGTTACTTTTATATGTTAATCTCATATTTTTTAGAATAATCTCATATATTTTAACTTTTGTTGGTTAATCTCATATATTTTCCACTTATTTCAGTTATGTAATAAGTTTCTTAGTATATTTTAACTTGTGTTGGTTAATCTCATATATTTTCGAGTTATGTAATCAGTTTTTTAGTTACTTTTATATGTTAATCTCATATTTTTTAGAATAATCTCATATATTTTAACTTTTGTTGGTTAATCTCATATATTTTTCAGTTATGTAATCGTTTTCTTAATATATTTTATCTTTTGTTGGTTAATCTCATATATTTCCCAGTTATGTAATCATTTTTTTAGTTACTTTTATATGTTAATCTCATATTTTTTTAGAATAATCTCATATATTTTAACTTTTGTAGGTTAATGTCATATATTTTCCAGTTATTTCAGTTATGTAATCGGTTTCTTAGTATATTTTAACTTTTTTTGGTTAATCTCATATATTTTTCAGTTTTGTAATCAGTTTTTAGTTACTTTTATATGTTAATCTCATATTTTTTAGTACTTATTTGATATTTTATATTTCTTATTTGGTTGTTATTTCATCAATAAAGCATTTTTTATTTATATTTTTAGATGTTTTTTTATAATTTTTTTTGAAGTTTTCAAAAAAAATATTTGAGGCTTACGCTTTACGCCTCGCCTCAATTTTTGGTGAAGCGCCTCGCTACGCCTCAACGCTTTTCACAACACTAGCAATTTGATAGTAAGGATTCATTATATGTCATATGAAAAGAGACTCCCGAATCCAAAATCCAAGAGGACTTACCCGAAGGAGATGAGGAAGAAAAGGCGACACCGGATATAGGAGTGACTTTTAGGATTTGTGAAACGGCCTCCACAATTTGGCTAATCGTCAAATCATTGAGGTTGCCTCCTTTTTTGTTTCTTCAAGTTTTAGAGGTCCTTCACTCACTGCGGCCAACTTCTTTTCAGTTTGGGACAATCCGGTCTTATGTGCCCCAATTCATTACAAAATTGACAAGTAACCTTTCTTCCTCCTGCATTGTATTTTTTCTCAAAGTAAGGAGGTTTATAGGTTTTTATATAGTTTTCGAGTCTTGATACAGCAAGAACCTCATCATTAGACTTGTGCATTCCAAGTCTAGTTTTCTCTTGACACACTTGGGCAAGATCTTAACTTATAGGAGCAGAAGTTCTATAAAGTAGAGATGATCGTACTTGCTCAAATTTCGGTCTAAGGCCATATAAAGAGAAAAGATTTTTTCTTTCCACTTGTTTTTGCCTCATTTCTATTATTGAACATTTTCACTTAGGTTCTAGCATAGCCAATTCATCCCAAATAGGAGATAGGATACCATAAAAATCTCGTACACTTTTATCTCCTTGCTTGGTAATACGCACTTTATCTTAAAAATAATATAGTTGAGTCATGTCCTTTTGAATGAACGTTCTCTATAAGAATACTTATGCATCACATGCTTTTTTTAATTTAATGATATTGGTAACGATCTTGAACTCGATGGTATTTATAAACCTATAATGAAACACAAGTGCCAAGAACAATGTCACAAAGTGACCATAAGGAGGACACAAACACATAAACAAGATGCCACTAATGGGCAAAAATACAATAAGTCACAAAGGGCAAATCACCCAACACTCACAATATAAGAAGAGAGCTAAAAATAAAGAGTAATGTATTGAAAATGCTTAGAAAAGCATTAAGAATAAGGGGCCCAAAGACCTCTATTTATACACTATATGGGGACCAAGGAGAGTTCCCATAGACTCAATGGGAGCTCCCCAATGGTCATATTTATGACGGTTTGGGAAGGTCCCAATGGCTCTAAGAGGAGGACTCTTTTGCCCTTGGTCAAGTAAAGAAAAGAAAAAGCAGAAAAAATAATAAGAATTCAAAAAATGTCCCTAGTAGACATGAGTATTTACCTAGGTACAAAAAAGACTAAATTGCTCCTAGTGGGCATTACAAAAAATAGAAATAAAACTATACACACACACACACACACACACACATATATATATATATATATATATATATATATGATAACCTAGAAATTGTAACAAGACCATGAGAGTATTTGAGCATTGTTAGCCTCCCAATCCTCCATTTTTCCTTGATATTCTTGTATAGCTTTTTCCTTTTTTTCTTCAGTAAGAGCTGTGATTTGGTCTCCTCCTCTTCTTGTTAGCTTTAGTTGGGGTTCATTAGTGGTTTCACTAACAAGACCCCATAAGACCCCATAGCTTTTTCTCCTTGACGTGGTTTTCCATGGCGGTAGCCCACATCAAGTACTTGCTTTCATTGAGCTTGTAGGAGATGACTGAAGAGGATTCTTTTTCGCCTATGATAACAATCACTTTGAGGATAAAGACTAGAAGATGATCACCACTACAAAATCACAATCAAGATGTTTTTCAAACACAAGAGCCCTAGGCTCTGATACCATGATGTGCACAAACCTATGTCACATGGGTGCAGGGATTCGGCACTTCCAAAAAACCCGGGTGCGGGGGTGCATCAGGGGCAAAAATGTAATATATATATATATATATATATATATATATATATATATATATATATATATATATATATATATATATATAAAGGGGTAGGGGAATAGGCGGGTTTTTTTTTTTTTTTTGGAGTTGTCAGCTGCTGTCAGCAACTGACAGACAGCTGACATAACAGCTGTTGTTGATAGCTGCAGCAGCTGTCAGCACAGCTGCTGTCAGCTGTTGACAGCAGCTGACAGCTGCAAAATAGTATTAATGGACCTTAATGATCCTGTCAGCTGCATAATTTTTTTTTAAAAAAAATTCGAAGCCCATTTGGGCAAATTTTTTTTTTTTTAAAAATGGACCTTAATGATCCTGGGTGCGGTCAACGCACCCAGGATCGGGTTGACCGCACCCAGTGCCGCACCCGCACCCGCATCGAGTCGCGTCGACGCGGGTGCGGCACCCTCCTAGCCGAATCCCTGTGACATAGGCACAAACACAATGCCAACAAAGGGCTAAACAAGTGCACAAACACAAAAGGGCCTCTAATGGACCAATTCACAAAAGAGATACACAATAACAACTCACAAGAGAACTACAATGTAAAGATATAAATTGCATTTCTTCACATAAAATGCTTAAAAAAGCATGGGAGAATATAAGGGGAAAACCCCTATTTATAACCAATTAAGGAGAGTGGGATCAGCCCATCAGCTAGTTGGGCTGTCTCAACGGCCATAAACAAGAAAAGAAAAAAACAAAATAAAAATAAAGAAAGGGACATCCCTATAGGCTGATCCCTATTTACATTGTAAAATTACTGAAATTCCCCTTATGGGTATTTCAGTTTACATAGATAGAAATATATATATATAGTCACTAGAATATGAGAACAAGAATATGAGAACTAGAAATATGGGCATTTCCAACACTTTTTTTGCAAATCCAACCATGTGGATGTGCTTGGCATGGTGAATTTGTTAGGAATTGACCATTGGATCGTGCATTTTCAATAAAAAAATGTGATTTTTGAATGCCTGAATATTTATGAAGATTATGAGCCATTGATTTTCAAGCCTTAAAAAAATCTCATTTATGCATCAAAGTCGGACGATTCAAGAGCATGTTCTTATAAAACCAAATATGCATATCACATTTGTGAAATGAAACAAGATGCGCACAATCACAATGCCAACAAAGGGCTACACAAGTGCACAAATACAATATGGTCTCTAATGGATCGATTACAATCTCATAAAAGAGATATCTAAACCACAAACTTCAATAGAACACAATGTAAAAATAATGATCTTTGTATTCTCAACAAATATGCTCAGAAAAGCATGCATTACATGAAGTGGTCAGGCTCCTCACATACAAGAAAGGGAGGCAGTCCAATAATCGTTGGATTGATATTTATGATTGTTGGGAGCAGTCCAACTAGTTGGACTGCCTCCCAGCAGTCAAGATTGAATTATATTTTAAAAACAAAAAAATAAAGTTAAATAAAATAACACTATAGTTCCTAATGGACTGTATTTTATTATATGTTATAAAATGACCAAAATGTCCTTGATATACATACAACAACAACAACAACTACGCCTTCATCCCAAAACAATTGGGGTCGGCGATATGAACCAACAAAGAAAATCATTCTGGGTCTTCCCCATGAATCCTTCTCCTCCATTCATTTCTATCCAATGCCATGTCCTCGGTGAGGTTCAAATCATTCATATCATTTCCTATCACCTCCATCCATGTCTTCCTAGGCCTACCCCGACCTCTTTTAACTAATATATTTTCCCATTTCTCCATCCTTCTAACTGGAGCATCATTAGGCCTTCGTCGAATATGTCCAAACCACCGTAAACGATTCTCTCTTATCTTATTTTCAATGGGTGCAACGCCTACCTTCTTACGTATCTTCTCATTCTGAATCTTATCTTTTATTGTATTTTCACACATCCATCTCAGCATACGCATCTCAGCTACACTCATTTTTTGAATATGATGTCTCTTGGCAGCCCAACATTCCGTACCATATAGTAAAGCGGGCCTAATAGTCGTCCTATAAAACTTTCCCTTCAACCGCAATGACATTCTACGATCGCACAACACTCCAGTTGCACTCTTCCATTTCATCCACCCAACCTTTATCCTATGATTTACATCTCCATCAATTTCTCCATACTTTTGAATGATAGATCCCAAATATTTGAAAGAATCATCCACCGGTATTTCTTGCTCACCAAGCTTCACTACACTCCCATCTCTATTTCGTTGCTTACTAAATCGACATTTCATGTATTCTGTCTTACTCTTACT
This sequence comes from Nuphar pumila, assembly GCF_984573655.1. Lineage (NCBI taxonomy): Eukaryota > Viridiplantae > Streptophyta > Magnoliopsida > Nymphaeales > Nymphaeaceae > Nuphar > Nuphar pumila. The sequence continues at coordinate 129,782,497 of NC_143254.1, read as the reverse complement.
CAACTTAAAACCTCTTGCTTCCAATGTTTGTCTCCATAATTCTAACTTAGCATTAACCCCAGCTCTAGACTCATCAATCAAAACAATATCATCAGCAAACAACATACACCACGGCACATTTTCTTGAATTGATCTCGTAAGCTCATCCATCACTATAGCAAATAGGAAAGGGCTTAAAGCAGATCCTTGATGTAACCCAACCGTTATAGGAAAATTGGTTGTCACCCCTCCACAAGTGCGGACATTGGTTACTACTCCTTCATACATATCTTTAATTATACTAATGTACTTGAGAGAAACACCTTTCTTCATCATTGTCCACCAGAGAACGTCCCTAGGTACTCTATCGTAAGCCTTCTCCAAATCAATAAAAACCATATGCAAATCTTTGTTCCTCTCTCTATTTCTCTCAATAAGTTGTCTAAGAAGATGTATAGCTTCCATAGTAGATCTTTCAGGCATAAAACCAAATTGATTCTCCGATATCATGACAACCTTCCTCAACCTAGACTCAATCACCCTCTTCCAAAGTTTCATAGTATGACTCATGAGTTTTATACCACGATAGTTTGTGCAATCTTGTATATCACCCTTATTCTTATATAGAGGCATCAAAGTACTCTTCCTCCACTCATTAGGCATCTTATTTGTCCGCCAAATCTTGTTAAAAAGATTTGTCAATCATTCTAAACCTTTCTCTCCCAAGCATTTCCAAGCCTCGATAGGTATACCATCTGGGCCAACTGCCCTTCTTGATTTCATTTTCTTCAAAGCCTCTGCAATTTCTTTCTTTTGAATCTTGCGCATGAAGTCACGATTCATCTCATGAAAAGGAATGGAAAAGTCTCCAAGATCCTGAGCATGACTTTCATTAAATAGCCTATCAAAATAATCTTTCCATCTCCTTAATCTCCTCATCTTTGACTAAAACCCTTTGTGTTTCATCTTTGATACATCTAACCATACCCAGATCCCTCGATTTCCTATCTCTCATTTTTGCAATCCTATAAATATCCTTCTCACCCTCTTTGGTATCCAACTTGTCATAAACCTCCTTATATATCTTATCCCTCGCGTTCCGAACTACTTTTTTAGCTTCCTTCTTTGCTATCATATACTTCTCCAAATTCTCATTATCACGATTTTTACTTAGATTTCTATAACACTCTCTTTTAACCTTAATAGTTAATTTGACATCCTCATTCCACCACGATGTATCCTTACCTAGCGGTGCACCGCCTTTAGACTCACTCAATACCTCCTTAGCCACCTTTCTCATGCCACCCGCTATCTTATTCCACATAGATTCTGAATCCTCCTCGAGACACCAATCAACTTCCTTAACTACCCGCTCTACAAACATTCCTTGTTTAGCTCCTTTCAGTGCCCACCACTTAATTCTAGGATCTATCCTATGTCTATCCCTTTTGCGGCATTGTCTAATTCTAAGATCTAAAATTAAGACTCTATGTTGTGTAGCTACACTTTCTTCCGGTATAACCTTACAATCGATGCAACAACCCCTATCTCTCTTTCTAAGTAGGAAAAAATCTATCTCACTCGTATTAACCCCACTTTTAAATGTTACTAGGTGAGACTCCCTCTTCCTAAACCAAGTGTTTGCTAAGATCATATCATAGGACAAACCAAAATCTAAAATCCTTTCTCCACTATCGTTTCTTTCTCATATACCATAGCCTCCATGGATACTCTCAAATCCATCCCTACTAATGCCTACATGCCCATTAAGGTCACCGCCGATGAAAAGCCTTTCTCCATAAGATATCCCTTGTACTACTCCATCTAAATCTTCCCAAAATTGACGCTTAGTGGAATCATCTAAACCTACTTGAGGTGCATAAACACTAATAATATTAATAATATCCGTACCTAATACTAATTTAATAAGTAAAATCCTATCACCCTTTCTACGGACCTCAAATACATTATCTATAAACTCACGACTCATAACAATCCCTACTCCATTCCTATTCCTATTTATTCCTGTATACCAAATCTTATATCCCCAAGGTTCTATCACTTTTGCTTTCTCACCTACCCATTTGGTCTCTTGTAGACATAAAATATCAATCTTTCTCCTACACATAACATCTACTAACTCTACCAACTTACCAGTTAAAGACCCTATGTTCCAAGTGGCTAACCTAATTTTATGGTCTTGGACTAACTTCTTTACCCCCACCCGTCCAACAAAGTGAAAGAACCCTTGCCTATTTGACACCACACCCGGCCGCCGGTGTGACGCGTCGCTTCCGGGTGACGACCTAGCAACCCTTGCCCATTTATCACTGCCTCCGGGCCTATAGAGTACAGCGCGTCGCTCAGTAGGGAACGCCCCAACGAAATTCTCATATTGGTTCATATTCATAGGGTATGACTAAGTTTTTATGCTGGCTGTCACAGGCCTACCGCAACCCTCCTCCTTTATCCGGGCTTGGGACCGGCAGTGTATAACTAAACAGTTATACACAGGCGGAGTTGTCCTTGATATACATATATTGTATAAATATACGTATAGCGGTTAGATAAAAAATCATAACTCCCCCTCAAACTTACGGTGAGATCACCGAAAGTTTGTTAAGAAGAAACAAAAATCTTGGTAGAAGAAAAGCTTTGGTGAAGAAGTTCGCAATCTGAAACTCGGACTGAACATATGATGAAGTAATTGTTTCCTTTAAGTATTATTCTCGAATATAGTGGCAATCCATCTCGATATGTTTCGTTCATTCTTGAAATGTGAGATTGTTGGCTATATATATAATGGCACTTTTGTTATCACAGCATAACTTTGAAGGTTCTGAAACATCAACACCCATATCTGCAAGTAAGGATCTCATTCACATGACCTTGGTTGTTGTTGCAGTCATCGCCTTATATTCAGCTTCCATTAAAGATAAAGACACTTTCTGTTATTTTTTGCATCTTCAATAAACGAGGGAATCACCTACAAATACGCAAAAACCGACGATTATTAGAATCTCTTTTTCAGGCAGAATCAGTATAAGCAATAAGATTTAAAGATGATAAAGAGGATAAGAATAGCTCTTTAGATATAGTTTTCTTGATGTATCAAACTATTTTTAACACAACACTCATGTGAACTGATGTAGGCGCATGTTGAAACTGACTTGCAGTATATTCTACATGCACAATGTATGGCCTAGTAATAGATAAGTACATTAGTGATCCAATAAGTTTCCTAGAAGGAGTTGGATCATCTAATAAAACTTCATCTTCAACTCTCATTTTAGCATTTATCACTTTAGGAGTGTCTTTATATTTTATGTTTGTGATTCCCGAACATGCAACAATATCAGCTGCAAACTTTATTTGAAACAAAATGTATCATCTTGGTGAGTATACTACAATATCTAAAAAATATCTCAAAAGCCTAAGGTCAATTATATTAAAAGATTTCTTAAGCATAATCTTAATTTCTTCAATTTTCTTCTGATCATTTCTAATGATGATCATATCATCAACATATAAGAGCAAAATGATAAGCGAGGTACCTGTAGATCTTACAAAAAGAGAAGTGTCGGTATAATAGCATTTAAATCCATAGTTCAACACAGTTTTACTAAACCAAGCATACCATGCTTTAGGAGCTTGTTTAAGCCCATATAAAGCTTTTCAAAGACGAAGAACCATTTCATTTTCAATAGTCAGACCATGGGGAGGATCCGTGTAAACTTCTTCATTTAAATTTTTATTTAAGAAAATATTTTTAACATCTAACTGATATATAGGCCATTTTGTAATGGATGCTACTGCAACTAGAGCCATAATTGTGGTCATGTGAGCTACTAGGCCAAATGTTTCCTCATAATCTATTCTATATTCTTAAAAATACCCTTTTGCAACTAATCTTGCTTTATATCTTTCTAAGAACTCGTCAGTCTTTGTTTTGACTTTAAATACCCATCTACATCCTATTGTCTTCTTTCTCTTAGGAAGATGTTGAACTTCCTAAGTATGGGTCTTATGTAATACATCTAATTCTATTTTCGTAGCTTCTACTCATTCTTTTATGTCTTTGGATTCTTTATAATTGGATGGCTCATTATATGAATGAATTGCTAGAAGACCTGCCCTATAGTTTAGAGAGAATGATTCATAGAAGACAAACCTATTTGGAGGTCTATGTATTTGTTTAGATCTTTTAACACTAGTTTTTTAAATATTTGTTGGTTGATTATACTTCTCAAAAGCACATGGATGCTCCCCGTTATCTCATCTAGAGTATTGTTTAAGGTTATGAGTTGGTTCTCTCTCTTCACTCGGTTCATCATTTGATCCACCATTATCACTATCGTCATTATCGATATTTTCAATATTGGACTTAGGCAATAAGTCAAACAAGAAGGCATACTCGAATTCTTTCTTAGGATTTTCAAGATCAAATCCTTTTTCTTTTTCAAGAAAAGTTATATTTTTAGAGATAAAGTTTATTATTTTTAGAATTATAGCATCGATAGTCTTTTTATTTTCGGCATATCCAAGAAAAACACATTTAATAGCTTTAGGAGAAAGTTTGTTGTATTTTTCAAGAAGCACAAAACATTTACATCCGAAGGCCCTTAATCTTTTCAAATCGGAAAAAATTATAAAGAGTTTTTCAATTGGAGATTTGTTTTCCTAAGTTTGAGAAGGCATTTTATTTATTAAATAGATTGCGGTAAGAGCGGTTTCGGCTCAAAACCTTTTTGGAACTTTTTTTGAAATAAGTAGAGTCCTAATAGTTTCAATAATATGATGTTTTTTTTTCGAAAATGCCATTTTGGTGGGGGTCCTAGGACAAAATTTTTGATGCAAAATACCATGAGTTTTTATATAGGATTGAAAATCATTTGAAAGAAACTGTCCCCTCGAGTTGAAACGAAAGATTTTTAATATTTGTCTTAAATTAATTTTTAACAAGATTATGAAAATTTTTAAAACACGAAAAACTTTGGATTTAAGTCTAAGTAGATCAAAGTGTCTACTAAAATTATCTATGAATGCAACATAGTATGAATCAGAGTTACCGAAAGTGCCTAGGTAAAAGGGGAAGCGCGCTTCCTCGAAGCGCACTTCGGAAGCACGAAATGTCGCGCTTCGGAAGCGCAAAGCGTCGCGCTTCTGAAGCGTATGGGGAAGCGCCACTTTTAAATGGAAAGCGCGCTTCGGAAGCGCGAAACGTCGAGCTTCCGAAGTGTGCGGGGAAGCACCACTTTTAAATGGGAAGCGCGCTTCCCTTTTATGGGAAGTGCGCTTCCCATCATGCTTCCCCCGCGCTTTCCTAATTTTTTTTCAAATTTTTTGTATTTTTCGCTTCCTAGGTCGCTTCTGGTTCGCTTCCGAGACGATTCCCGACTCGCTCCTAAGTGGTCCCACACTTCTCGATTCTTAAAATTTTGAAAGTGTCTCGCTTCCCGCTTCCCGTATCGCTTCTCACTCCTGCTTCCTCAACTGGCAACCATGGTATGAATAGCCACCTTTTGACATAACGGGAGCGGGACCTCGTACATCCGAATACACTAATTCAAAATTTTCATTAGTCAAAGAAGTTCCTGTGAAAATGTCTTCAAAGAGACAATATGCACAAAAAGTGCAAAACTCCTCAAAGAGTGATGTGCACGAAAGCACAACCAAGAACACTTGAATAAATGTGCTCAAAGGCACATAGACAAACACAAATGCACAAAGGCATAAAAGTAAGGAAACTTTATTGAACAATGGAAGAGCTAAAACTCCAAGCTTAAGGAATACAATGGGGTTGGACCCCTATTTATAACAATCTAATATGGAGGCCTTGGAGGGGCTCCATATAGACGTTGGAGCCCCTCCAATGGTCACAAATGTGACCGTTGGAGGGGCCCAATGTCTATATGTGGCCCCCCCAATGCCTCAAAAGAAGGAAAAAAATAAAAAGAAAAGAAAAAGAAATAAAAAATTGCATACATATTCCAAGTGGAATATGCGTAAAAGTGGGAAAAGACAGTTTTCCCCTTATAGGGTATTATATGAAATAGTTTATATATATATATATATTTATATAGATACATAGACATATATATAATACATATATGTTATCTCTCTCTCTCTCTCTCTCTCTATATATATATATATATATAGATATAGATATATATTTAGGATACATTTTAACATCCCCCCTCAAACTTACGGTGTGATGATCGAAAGTTTGCCAAGAAGAAAATTGAATCTAGGTGAACATAGTGCCTTAGTGAAAAAATCTGTCAGTTAGTATTCTGATGTTACATAAGGTAGATCAATGACACCCTTTAAATATTCTTCTCTAACATAGTGGCAGTCTATCTCGATATACTTTGTGCGCTCATTAGATGTGTGATTCTTTGCAATATATATTGCACTTTCATTATCACAACACAGCTTAGTAGGGCCGTAAACACAAACTCCCATATTTTCCAGTAACCACCGAATCTAAACAATTTTCATGGTTATTGCCATGGCCCGGTATTCACCCTCTGTGGAAGACAGTGACACCTTATGTTGTTTCTTACATCTCTATGGGACCAAAAATTCTCCTAAAAAAATACAAAAACCAATGGTGGAGTGACGGTTATTTGGGTCACCTCCCCAATCAGAGTCAGTATAAGCAATTAATTTTAATTCGGAGGATGAAGATAAAAATTGATGCAGCTGTATTGGAGAAGGCGTGAAACAATGGCCACCGTGAAACAGTGGCTGACCTTTTTATTAAACTCAACAAAGATTTCACTAACAGAAGGAATTTCAATAACAATTAAAGAATGAAAATAAAGAAGACAATGGGTAGAAAGAAAAAACAGGAAAACTGCAGAAGATAGAAGACGGATGGAGTTTCAATATTCTCTGCCTTCACGCAACCCTAGACAGGGCTTCTTAAAGACTGTTTGTTGGACCGGGTCGTGGGTCCAGATTTGGATCCGACCCACGACCCGGGTCAGTATCTCTTTGCAGCTGGTTCTGGGGCGTGCGAGCTCCACCACGCCTGACGTAGGTGCGCAGGGGTACCTCCCTGCGTCGTGGCTCCGTCCCTGCAAGTGAGTCATTCACGGGGTCCTTCATCTGCCCTGTGTGGTGGATCGAGTGGCACGATGGGCCCAATCGGGTCCTGCCCTGCATCATTCTCCCCTGGTTGGGAAGAAGTCGGCTCTGTCGACTTGTTGTTGCCACAGTAAGCATATAGATCAGCCACGTTGAAAATAGGGGAAATATGCCAATCATCGGGCAGCTCAAGGAGGTAAGCATTCGAACCCAATCGCTGAAGGATCCTAAAAGGGCCATACTTCTTAGGACTTAATTTGCTATAGGTGCCTACAGGAAAACGCTCTGGACGCAGATACACCCAGACGAGTTGACCGACCTCGAACTGGACATCACGACGACTCTGATCTACGAAAGCTTTGTAGGTCTCATAACTTTCAACAAGTTTGGCCCGAACTTGTCTGTGAACGTCACGCATATACTCAACGGCATCAAAGGCATCCGGAGCTGGAGCTGAGAGATCTGATACAGGGGCTAGGTCAACGACATGGGTGGGAGACCGACCATACACTACTTGGAACAGAGATTTACCAGTAGAACGGTTAACAGAGTTGTTATAGGCGAACTCGGCTTGGGGCAATACGAGATCCCAAGTTTTGACATTTTCGCCCACTAGACTCCGTAACAAATTTCCTAATATGCGGTTCACGACTTCGGTTTGGCCATCAGTATGGGGATGATATGCACTACTGAACTGAAGCTTAGTTTTCAACAGGGCCCATAACGATTTCCAAAAGTGGCTCATAAAACGCGTGTCGCGATCGAAAGTGATTGTATGAGGTAGACCGTGGAAACGGGCAACATCCTTGAAGTAATATGAGGCGACTAAAGAGGCATCGGTGGTGCGCTTGCACGGAACAAAGATAGCCATTTTGGAGAACCGGTCAACAACTACTAAAATGGAATCAAAACGACGTGGTGTGCGGGGAAGGCCCACGATAAAATCCATGGATACATGCTCCCACGGTCGTTCAGGAATGGGTAACGGGGTGTACAGACCACTATTCTGACGATGACCCTTGGACACTTGACACACATGACAGCCTTGGATAAACTTGACAACATCTTTGCGCATTTTGGGCCAAAAGTATCGTTCATCTAATAGAGCGAACGTCTTATCATGCCCGAAATGCCCTGCTAACCCTCCTTCATGTAATTCAGAAATCAACTGAAGTCTAAGGGAGAAATTGGGTACACATAATTGGTTACCACGGAAGAGGTAACCATTATGAATACAAAAACGGGGGTCGAGGTTGCGATCTGAAGAGGTGCACCCTTCCCAGACTTTGTGAAAATCAGGGTCCGTAGGGTACAACTCTTTGCATTGCTCAAAACCAATGACCTGCACCGACATAGTCATCAGAAGGCTGTTCTTCCTACTAAGAGCGCCAGCCACCTTATTCAGGGTACCCGATTGATGCCGAAGCGAAAAGGTGTACTCCTGCAAGAAGCTGACCCACTTGGCATGACGCGCACTCAACTTTTTCTGACTGTTCAGGTACTTCAATGCCTCATGGTCCGTGTACAAGACAAATTCCTTATAAATGAGATAATGCCTCCAATAACGAAGGGCTTGTACAACGGCATAGAACTCGACATCGTAAGTAGAGTATTGGCACCTGGCCTGAGTGAGTTTATCGCTAAAGAAGGCGACAGGCCTACGATTCTGACTCAAGACGGCGCCAATCCCCACTTTAGAGGCATCACATTCAACCTCAAAGACTGCACTAAAATCTGGAAGGGCTAAGACAGGAGCACTGGTCATTTTGTCCTTGATGATCGTAAAGGCTTTGCTAGCCGCTGGTGTCCAATGAAAGCTAGTACCTTTTAGGCACTCCGTGATGGGGGCCATAAGGGTACTAAAATTTCTCACGAAACGTCGGTAAAAGGTGGCTAACCCGTGGAAACTACGGATTTCTCCTATAGTCTTTGGGGTAGGCCAATCGACAATCGCTCGGACTTTAGCAGGGTCTGCCTTGACACCATCGGAAGACACAATAAACCCTAAGAACACGACACTGGATGTCATAAACTCACACTTCTTGGCATTGGCATACAATTTTTCCTTTCTCAAAATATCTAAGACTTGACGCAGGTGACTCAAATGATCAGACAATGAAGAACTATAGACCAGGATGTTGTCAAAGTAGACGACAACAAACTTCCCAAGACACGGACGCAAGACTTGGGTCATCATGTTCATGAAGGTACTGGGGGCATTAGACAACCCAAACGGCATGACTAACCACTCGTACAATCCATCACGTGTCTTAAATGCCGTTTTCCACTCGTCTCCTTCGCGTATACGAATCTGATGATATCCGCTTTTTAAATCAATTTTAGAGAAAATGGAGGCACCGAATAACATATCAAACATATCATCTAAACGAGGAATGGGAAAACGGTATTTGACTGTGATGCGATTGATCGCACGACTATCGACACACATGCGCATGGACCCATCTTTCTTAGGAGTGAGTAAGGCAGGCACGGCACAAGTACTAACACTCTCACGAATGAAACCCTTTTGCAGTAGTTCCTGAACCTGTCTTAACAACTCAGTGTGCTCGGAGGGGTTCATGCGATAAGCGGGAAGATTGGGTAGACTCGACCCAGGCACAAAATCAATAGCATGCTGAACCACCCTTGTTGAAGGTAATCCATCAGGAAGGTCATCCGGCATAACGTTGCGGAATTCCTCGAGAAGAGGGGCAACGTCCGCGGGAATGGACACAGACGAACTCATCACTGGCTTAGCCACCAGGGCATAACAATATCCATCTTCCTGGCAGTGGTCCAGGAAAAGCCGGTACGAGAGACCTGCGAGTCGGGGGACTCGCTCAGGTTTATCCACTGTGGGGAAACCCGTCTCCCGGATAGGGAGAAGGACGATCTTATGGCCGTTAAAGATGAAAGAGTAAGTGTTCTTGCGGCCATCGTGAATGGTCTGGCGATCAAACTGCCAGGGACGTCCCAAAAGAATGTGACACGCATGCATAGGGGCCACATCACACCACACCTCATCGTGGTAGTGTTCCCCCATGGCAAACCGGACTAAGCAACGCTGAGTGATGGGAACCTCATTTCCTTTCTTGAACCAGGCCATCTTATAGGGTTGGGACAACTTTTTGGTGTTGAGTTTCAAGGTAGACACCACACTCTCAGACACCATGTTCTCACATGCTCCGGTGTCAATGATGACATCACAAGCGTGACCCTCACAGTTGCACCGGGTCCTAAAAATGTTATTCCTTAGCCATTTGGATGGAGCCGATTCTCGGGGTGTGGTCAACACATGACGGATGGACAACAAACTTTCGACGTTGCCGTCGAACTCTATAACTCCCCTCTCATCCTCAACCTCAACTAATGAATTGTCATCACTATCACTCTCACTTGCAGACTCGACAATCCCTTCAACCAGATGGGTGTTCTTGCTCATGGTCGGACACTTGGACGCGACATGTCCTAACTCTTGACACCTAAAACAACGAAGGGTCGACTCAGTAGGTTTGGCTTTGGACCGGGTGTGGAAAGCTGGACCTGACTCGTCAGGTTTGCTAAGGTCTGTCCTAGGTTTTGAATCACTAGGGGAGCTTGCTCCCCGGGTTGGGAAACTGGGCTTGGGTCGGCTGGAGGCCTCATTACGGGTTGTCCGATATTCCTGCCTCCGCTTCAGCTTGTCCTCGATGTTCATGGCATAACTGCTGGCTTGATCTAATGTTTCGACTGTGACACAACTAAAATCATCAGAGATAGCAGGGCGGAGACCCAAAATGTACCTCGTGACCTGCTGACGAGCCGTTTCCTCGATCTGCACACGCAGGGAAAGACGATGGAACTCCGCGGTGTACTCGGCTACAGTTCGGGAACCTTGGCGCAGGGTCAGGTATTCCTTGTAGGCTCGCTCGGCGTGATCCGAAGGCACAAACTTTGACTGCATCAGTCTTTGCATTTCCTCCCACGACTGTACGCGCTCTAATCCCTGCCGCTCCCTTGATCGTTGTAGCTCCACCCACCATGTCTGTGCTAGGCCTCCCAATCGTGTAGAAGCTAACGAGACACGGCGATGTTCAGCAACTGTGTGATAATCGAAGAAGAACTGTACTGCATAAGACCAGTCGAAAAACTGCTCCGCGTCGAATCGTCCCGCAAACTCCGGAAGATCCAATTTCACGCCATAGGTGGAGGAATGGTCTGGTGGTCTCTGTTGTCGCGGCTCCACTATTCCTGCGGGATGCTCGTTCCAGAAAAGGTCGTCGTCCCATGCTGCTTCATTGCCCGTATGGCGGTATTGTTCGCCGGGATGCTGGTGCTGTCGACCTCTCCCGATGGGGGGTCGGCGGTCGGGGCGCGCCGGTTCCTGCTGACATTGCCTCGGTCGGGTTTGCCCGTGGGCGGGCACCATCTGCGACCGGTATTGTGGTACTGGAATGACGGGAAGTCCAAGGTTCGGGGGAGGGTTCGGGGGAGGTTCTGGTTCCGGAGGGGTAGAATTGGTATGATATGGTTGTGGGTTAGGAGTATGGAGTTGGGCCGGGTACTGGATTGGGTTTTGGGTCAAGTTTGGGTAACCTGGTTGGTTTGGGTTTGAGTATGGGTATGGGGCTTGATGGGTATATGAATGGGTTGACTCCCCCGATGGGATGTGGTTCGGGCCCACTCCTACACTACTCGTCGGACCCAGATATGGATGGGAAGGATCGAGGTTCGAGTTTTGGGGATAATAGTCTTGGTCTGAACTCGATCCCCGATCCAATAGATTATGGGTCTGGTTTTGACCCGGCTCAAATCCAAACTGGAGCTCCGTCCGGGTCCGATATGGGCTAGGGTCGGCATGAGATCTACTTTGTAGGTCAAAATTATTGGGTTGGTTTTGGTGCGGGGTTGCCCGCGCACCTGAACCAACTAGGTAGGTTGGGTACGGGTGGCCTAGCCCCAAACCCGCTCCCTGGGACCCAAGGGTCGGTCCCAACGAAACGGGCCTGTGCCCTGTTTGAACAAAAACCGAGTTGGACCCTCTGATATCAGGTCCCTCCAAATGGGTCTGGCCCGCTCCCGCTCGTAGAGGTACCAGTTCGGAGCTTCTCCGTGTGGGATCGGGAGGGGGAAATGGTTCTCCCCTGATTCGGACAGACGAACCCGGGTCTATAACTGGGCCCAGCGTGACGCTGGGGCCCTGTCGACCCAGGTTCAAGTGTTGCGCCTCGTGCGTGGTGCCCGGCCATGAGTCTGGACCTGTAGGTGGGCCCAGCGTAAAGCTGGGACCCTGCAGGCTTGGATCGACCTGCAGCATAGCCCCAGGCACGCGCGACCACTCGCCGGGCCCAGCAGGTGTCTCCTGCACACGGCTGGGGTCCTGCAAGGTCGGTCCTACCTGTGAACCCCACGCAGGGGGGCGCGGCTTGGACGATGGGGCTGTTAACAGGGGGTTGCTGCTCATCGGGGCTCCCTGGTGTTGCTGGCAAGTACCCGGATTAGGGATCTGCATTGGTGCCGTTAGGAGCGAAGAAACAGTGTTGTGCTGGAGTTGGGTCGACGGACAGTTCGAAGGCTAAACAGGGTTCACGCCTGTCGCTACGCCACCCACCCGATCTGTGCCTGCGACTAGGGGTTGCGGCTCGGATGCTTCAAGAGCCACCAGTCGATCATCGAAGCCATCCATTCTCTTCGATAGGCTGGCAACATCCCTGCTCATCCGCAGCACATTTTCTTGGATTTTTGTAAGTACATCCATCACACGCAGCATCGGGTCTTCGCTGTGAGCCTTCTCACGTTCCTCGCTGCGTACCGGATCGGTCCCTGCTTCAATAGCCATGTCGCTGGTGAAGAAAAGGGTGCGGCTCTGATACCACTTTGATGCAGCTGTATTGGAGAAGGCATGAAACAATGGCCACCGTGAAACAGTGGCTGACCTTTTTATTAAACTCAACAAAGATTTCACTAACAGAAGGAATTTCAATAACAATTAAAGAATGAAAATAAAGAAGACAATGGGCAGAAAGAAAAAACAGGAAAACTGCAAAAGATAGAAGACGGCTGGAGTTTCAATATTCTCTGCCTTCACACAACCCTAGACAGGGCTTCTTAAAGACTGTTTGCTGGACCGGGTCGTGGGTCCAGATTTGGATCCGACCCACGACCCCGGTCAGTATCTCTTTGCAGCTGGTTCTGGGGCGTGCGAGCTCCACCACGCCTGACGTAGGTGCGCAGGGGTACCTCCCTGCGTCGTGGCTCCGTCCCTGCAAGTGAGTCATATTCACGGGGTCCTTCATCTGCCCTGTGTGGTGGATCGAGTGGCACGATGGGCCCAATCGGGTCCTGCCCTGCATCAAAAATACTCTCTTATTTATGAATCCCTTTATATATCTGATAATTCGAAGAATGACGCTCATATGTACTGATGTGGGAGCATGCTGAAATTGACTAGCATGTACTGCATGAGAGATATCTGGCCTGGTAATGCTAAGATATATCAGTAATCCAAAAAGTTGTCTGTAAGGAGTGTGATCTTCTAGAGGAATCCCATCATCAATCTTCATCTTTGATTATACTACTTCAGGAGTTTCACAAATTGTCATCAGAAATCTCTGAATTGTCAATGACCTCACAAGCAAGTTTAGTTTGAGACAAAAAATATCCCCTGCGAGAGAAGGCAACTTCAATGCCCAAAAAATATGTTAGAAATCCTAAGTCTGACATTTTAAATTTTGTTGTTAATGTACTTTTAATTTTCTTGATTCCTTTGACATCATTACTTGTAATAAACATATCATCAACATATAATAACAAGATCATAATTTCTGCATCGAATTTATTTACAAACAAAGTAGTGTCAGTATAACATGATATAAATCCATTTTCTGTCATTAAATTGTTAAAACAATCATACCAAGCCTTGGGAGCTTGTTTTAGTCCATAAAGGGCTTTTTGTAAGCGAAGAACTTTACCTTTGGAAACATTCATTCCTGCAGGGGCATCCATATAAACTTTTTCGTTTAGATCACCATTTAGAAAGGCATTTTTTATATCCATTTGATATATGTTTCATTTTTTAATTGAAGCAATTGTGATAAGGCACCTAACAGTAACCATACACACAACGGGGGCAAATGCTTCATCGTAGTCAATTTCATATTCTTGATTATATCCTTTGGCAACTAGACGAATTTTATATCTTTCAAGAGACCCATCACTCATGGCATTTACTTTAAAAACCCATCTATATCTTATGGTTTTCGTACCATTGGGAAGATCTTGAAATTGTCAAGTTTTATCTTTTCTAAGAGCTCTAAGTTCATTATCCTTGGCTTCCCTCCATTCAATAATTTTTTTGGCTTCCTCAAAATTTCTAGGTTCTACATACAAATAAATGGCACTAAGGCATGCTCTATATTTAGGTGAGAAGGATTCATAAGATATAAACTTAGAAGGAATTCTTCTAACTTTTTCGGTTCTTCTAGGATTTGGGTTATTTGTAGAGAAAGGCTCACTGGATTCACTGTATTTTTCAATTGCACTTTTAAAATTATTTTTATCTCTATGTGTGTAGATAATAGGATCACTAGATATTCTTTCTTCAATGGGGTGATTAATAGGTTGATAAGAAGAGTTTTTATTTTCTTTTATTTTTTCATTATCACTAAGAACATTAAATGTTAATTCATCATCGCTAGAAATATCCTCATCTCTAGATAACAATTCAAACAAAAAGGAATAGTCCACATTCTCTTTATGAGACACACATTATTCAAAACCACTAACATTTTCCAAAAATGTTACATTTCTAGAAACATATAATTTATCATTTTTAATATCATAGCATCTAAATCCCTTTTGTGTTTTCGAGTATCCAAGAAATGCACAATGAATGACTTTAGGTGAAAGTTTATCATTTTTGTCGATAAGCACAAAACATTTACATCCAAAAAATTTTAATCTACTATAATTGGGTTCCTTTTGATACATAATTTCAAAAGGTGATATTTTATTTAAATTCTTTGAAGGAAGGTGGTTTATAAGATATACGGATGCAAGGGCCGCCTCAACCCAAAATCTTTTAGGGGTTTTTTGAGAAATGAGTAGGGTTCTAGTTGTTTTAACAACATGTCTATGTTTTCTTTTGGCTAGGCCATTTTGTTGGGGTGTTTTGGGACACGATCTTTGATGAATAATTTCATTAGTGTCAAGATAATTTTTAAAATCATTTGAGAGATATTCTCCTCCGGAATCGGTTCTAAAATTTTTTAACTTACCATTAAATTGATTTCTTATCATCGTGTGATATGTCTTGAAAGTCGAAAAGACTTCATGCTTATGCTTGAGAAAGTAGATCCAACAAAATCTAGAATAATCATCGACAAAAATAACATAATATGAAAAACCTCTTTTAGATACAACGAGTGTCGGTCCATGTACATCTGAATGCACAATTTCAAAAGGCTTTGTTGTAAACACAGTTCTTTGTCCAAAAGGTAAGCTTCTCGTTTTTTCAAGAATACAATCATTACAAATGAAATCATCTTACATAGATCTTTAACAAAATGTAAATAAGAAAGATTGACGACATTGGGATGCCCAAGTCGCTTATGCCAAACATTTATATTCTTATGTTGGGCAATGTTACAAAAAGAGTGTTTTGGAATTTAGAGAAATTTCATGTAGTAAGGATCTTCTTTCCTAGAGTCTTCCCCAATCAACTTCCCGGACCGGCGATCCTGTATCCAACATTTACTTGATGAGAATTTGACATCACACATGGTCTGATAGTTGAGAGACCGAAAGCAAATTTAAATTTAACTTAGGTATAAATCTAATTTTAGGAATAGAAAAATTTTGACTTTCATAATTTTCAAATCTTTTGATTTCAAGAGAAGCACCATTGACAGTCGAGACAAACGAAGGAAGAGATTTTTTTGTGTATTCGGAAAGAGCAAAAATATTTTGAGTCATATAAAAGGAGGTACCTGATTCTAAAAGCCAAGAAATCTTACCCGGAGGAGAGAAGGTAGACATGGTGGCCCCGGAGATAGATCCCTTGATAAGAGGTTGGAGAGCTTTCATGATTTGATTTAGTGATAGAGATCCATTGTTGAATGTGGATGGTCCTTCCTCTTTATTTGGTTGAAATGTGGTGGACATGGCCACCATTTTCTTCTATTTTGGACAAACCAGTTTAATATGACCCGGTTTTTTGCAAAAATGGCAAATGATCTTACTATAGTCTCTTCTTCTATTTTGGCTGCCATTTTAGCCCCCCCCATCTTCTCTTGCTCCTTGATTTTGAAATTTATTAAAATGCGGGGGTTTATATGTCTTCAAGTTATTCTCTGGTCTAGATACAACATATGCTCCTTCATTTTCTTTGTTCATAGCAAGAATACTTGGATTTGTTTTACTCATACTAATCGAGTTACTTCTCCACTTAATTTTGTGAGAACTTCTTCAAGAGGTGGAGAGGTGAAAGAGGATAAGAGGGAAGATCTTATTTGTTCAAATTTGAGTCTAAGCCCGTTTAAGAAGATAAAAAACAGATCTTCTTACAATTGTTTGTGTCGAAGTTCACCACTCCATTTAGGTTCAAGCATAGCAAACTCATCCCAAATGGATAATAATTCGGCGAAATATTCTCTAATGATTGATTCTCCTTGTTGGAGGGTCAACGCCCTTTTTTGGAGCGAGTACTTATGAGATAAATCTCTTGAGGTATACATCCTCTCAAGCTATTCCAAACTTGAGACGCTTTTTTGAATTTCAAAATATTTGCATTGATTCTAGTCTCAACCGAAGAAAAAATCCATGAGAGAATTTTATAATTCTTCATCTCTCATTCTTCATGCCTTTTGCTATATTCTTCAAATGCTTCTGTTCTTTCCTCTCCATCAAGAACTTTTATTTTTTCCTTTTTCACTATAGTGATTTTTTGTTCGGGCTCCAGAATCGAACCTTGGATTTAACCCCAAAGGCCTTTTCCCTTTATATGAGCCTCCATATTGCCGGCCCAAACATGATAGTTTGACCCATTGAGTTTGAAACCAAGGGAAAAGTGGGAATCTTTTTCTGCCATTGAGAAGCTTATGAGAGGAGAAAAATGAGATTTCAATACTAGAAGTTCTTACCACGGAGTCTTTTAAGCACACTTGATGTGGTGTATTGCACTTAGAAGTGGATTGCAAGAGCTCCCAATGCCAAAAAGCAAAGATTTGAGAAATAGCATGCTTCTCAAGACAACCACCGGAGTATGGCAAGACACAAACTATTCTTTTATCAACCAAGCTCTGATACCATGTGAAAATGTCTTCAAAGAGACAATATACCCAAAAAGTACAAAACTCTTCAAAGAGTGATGTGCACGAAAGCACAACCAAGAACAATTAAATAAATGTGCTCAAAGGCACATAGACAAACACAAATGCACAAAGGCATAAAAATAAGGAAACTTTAGTGAACAATGGAGGAGCTAAAACTCCAAGCTTAAAGAATACAATGGGGTTAAGGCCCTATTTATAACAATCCATATAGACGTTGGAGCCCCTCCAACGGTCACAAATGTGACGGTTGGAGGGTCCCAACGTCTATATGTGGGCCCCCCAATGCCTCAAAAGAAGGAAAAAAATAAAAAGAAAAGAAAAGAAAAAGAAATAAAAAATTACATACATATTCTGAGTGGAATATGCGTAAAAGTGGGAAAAGGCAGTTTTACCCTTATAGGATATTATATGAAATAGTTTATATATATATACATATATTTATATAGATACATAGACATATATGTCTATGTATCTCTCTCTATATATATATATATTTAGGATACATTTTAACAGTTCCATATCTAAAAGGCATCATTTGCATTTTTCCAAGTATACAATCTTCACATACAAATTCTTTTTTCTTGCAAAATTTTTTCAAGAACAGAAAAAAAAAATAGTTTGGATATAACCTTGGATGTCCTAATCATTTATGCCAAAGATCTAAATTAATTTCTTTGATATGATTACAAAAAGTGTCTTTAGGTAAACATAAGGAATCTATGTAGTAAAGATCTTATCTTCTATGTCCTTGCCCAAACCGCTTCCCTCACTCGAGATCCTGCACCCAACAAGCCATAGATGAGAAAAGCACTTTACATCCATAATAAAAAATTTGAGAAACCCAAAAAAGATTTAAATCTAGTTTTGGAAAAACCCTAACATTTGGAACAAAAAAAAAATGGATTATTGTTGAGATTTTCTATACTTTTAACTTTCAAAAAAGTGTCATCGGCAGTTAA
The DNA here is from genome assembly GCF_984573655.1 of Nuphar pumila. NCBI lineage: Eukaryota > Viridiplantae > Streptophyta > Magnoliopsida > Nymphaeales > Nymphaeaceae > Nuphar > Nuphar pumila. The sequence goes on along the minus strand of NC_143254.1, from coordinate 129,764,157 downwards.
TACACATGAAAAATATGAATTAGTGCAATCAGATAATATGGACTCATTCATATGAAAAGAGGCTCCTGAATTCAAAATTTAAGAGGACTTACCCAGAGGAGAAGAAAAGGAGACTGCGGTAGCAGATGTAGAGGGAGTGACTTTTAGTATTTGTGAAATGACCTCCGCTATTTGGGCAATTATCAAATCATTGAAGATGCCTCATTCCTTTGATTCTTGTGGTTCTTCACTTATCGTGGCCACCTTTTTGAGTTTGGGACAATCTGGTCTTATGTGTCTCGATTCTTTACAATAATGACAAATAATTTTAAGTGTTTACAAAACTTTCGAGTCTTGATATGTCAAGTACCTCATCATTAGACTTGTGTATTCCATGTCTTGTTTCTTCTTGACAAATTTGAGTTAGGGCTTCACTTATAGAAGGAGCTGAAGTCCTATGAAGTAAAGAGGACCTAACTTGTTCAAATTCTGGTCGAAGACCATATAAGAAAGAGAAAAAGTTTTATCTTTCAACTTGTTGTTTTCTTATCTCAATTGCCGAACCTTCTCGTTTAAGTTTTAACATAGTCAATTCATCCCAAATAGGGGATAAGAGACCATAAAAGTCTCTTATACTCTTGTCCCCTTGTTTGGTATTACGTACCTTGTCTTAGAGATAATATAATCTAGCCATATCTTTTTTAATGGATGTGCTCTTTAAGAAGATCCTTGCATCACATGCTTTTTTGAACTTGATGATGTTGATTGTGATCTTGAACTTCATAGTATTCACGAACCATGAGAGTATTTGAGCGTTGTTAGCCTCCTAATTCTCTATTTTGTCTTGATACTGTTGCAAAGCCTTCTCCTTTTCTTCTTCAGAGAAGACTTTGATTTGATCTCCTTTTCTTGTTAACTTTAGTGGGGTTCATTAGTGGTTCCACTAACAAAGCCCTATACCTTTTTTCCCTTGATATGGTTTTTCATTGTGTTAGCCCACATCAAGTAGTAGGAGATGACGGAGGCAGATTCTCTTTCACCTATGATGAAGAAGAAGGCTTGAGTTTGAAGAACAAAGCTTGAAGACCACCACCACAAAGAGAGCACGCCCAAGACAATTTTCAACACTACAAGAGAGAAATGAAACAAGATGTGCACAGTCACAATGCCAACGAAGGGCTATACAAGTGCACAAATACAATATGGTCTCTAATGGACCGATTACAATCTCATAAAAAAGACATCTAAACCTCAAACTTCAATAGAACACAATGTAAATATAATGAGCTTTATATTCCCAAAAAATATAATTAAAAAAGCATACATTACCTGAAGTGGCACATACAACATATTTATGATCGTTGGGAGCAGTCCAATGACTAGTTGTACTGCCTCCCAAGAGTCAAGTTTAACTTACATTTAAAAAACAGAAAAATAAAGTTAAATAAAAAGACACTACAGTATTTTATTACATGTCATGAAATAACCAAAATACCCCTGATATTACGTATATTGTATAAATATATGTATATCAGTTAGATACAAAATCATATGTACTATATTTTAACAATTCGTACGGTTAGATTCAAGAGAAAAGAACAAAAAATCCATGAACATCATGGTTCGCACATTAGTTCTCATATTCTAGTGATTATATATATATATATACACACACACATATATATATATATATGATCTATACAATATATGTTAACAAGCCTATCACTGGGGCACTTCCCCTACTAAAACCATGTAACTTAAGTAGTTTCATATGCAGATATGGAGAGCCTAAAGCTATTTGTTTTTTTTCTTCCTGATGCTGATTGCTTTTGTAATACGGCAGACTCATGTTTACTTTTCTGCGTACCTTTTTGTTTTGCTGCATTTAATCTGTCCCATATTGTGATAAAGCTTGCTAGCTAGTGCTAGGACTTGCACATTGTGGCACAATGATTGTTAGTTCTGTTCAACTTGCAAGGTGTGGCATCTGTGTTGATGTGGTCTTAAATTTGGTGAACTCTTCAGGTACTGTTACAGGATACCAGAGAACTATCCATTAGCTTCTGCTGCACCACTACTGTGTGCAGGTATCACGGTATATTCACCCATGGTGCGTCATAAGATGAATCAACCTGGAAAATCTCTTGGAGTGATTGGGCTTGGGGGCCTTGGTCACATGGCTGTGAAATTTGGAAAGGCTTTTGGCTTGCATGTGATAGTTTTTAGCACATCTGCATCAAAGAAAAATGAAGCTCTCACTTTACTTGGGGCTGACAAATTCGTGCTCTCTTCAGATAAGGAGCAAATGGAGGTGCACATACTAATTACTAGTTGCAAGTTTCACTTATTAAGTTATCTGGATGTAGGAATTATGAAACTATGATCTTTTGTTCCAAAGCAGTACACTTTTTGGGATAACCTGCTTCATTGGAATAAGAGTCTATAGAACCTCCTGTTTTCTTCAGAATTTCTTGGTTTCTCCTTAACCACTTTTCTTAGTTTTTTGTTTAGTGGCCACAGGTTGTCTGGACAAAGCTAGATTTTTTATTTATTTTCACCCAGAGTTTCTCAAAAGAACATGACTGCCTCACTATGAAGTTGGATTGAATGTTTCCACCTACAAACTGGCAGTTTCACTTTTTCTAAAGTTTACTTTTTTGTTGATTTCCTTGTCCCTCTGGCCATGACCTCATGGTTGAACCACAATGTTGTCTCTTGATTTTTACACATTTGATTCAGTTTATTACTGTTTTTTCTTGAGTGGTGTGTATGTTGATCCATGCACTTCTATTGTAGGCGATGAAGAAATCCCTGGACTTCATAATTGATGCTGCTTCTGGTGATCATTCCTTTGATTTGTACATGCCACTTCTGAAGACTCTTGGGGTTTTGGCATTGGTAGGCTTTCCAAGTGAAATCAAAGTCCACCCTGGTAACCTTATTTTAGGTAAATGCGGCATAAGTTATCTTGTGATACCTCTCTATTAGTGCTTAAAATCTTAAAGATGTCCTCAAGGTTTTTCCTAGAACACTTTTTTTCTTGAGCTATGTAAGTTCTCATGATTTTCTATGTAACTATGGCAGGGATGAAGACCATTTCTGGCAATGTAACGGGTGGAACAAAAGACACACAAGACATGATTGATTTCTGTGCTGCACATGAAATATATCCAAATATTGAAGTCATCCCTATTCAGTATATAAATGAAGCACTGGAAAGGATGATAAAGAGGGATATCAAGTACCGGTTTGTTATCGACATTGAGAGCTCTCTCAAGTGATGATGTTTGAAGAAGCATGAACCTGTATATACTTTTCCTAGAAAAGGATGTGATAGTTTTTCCTTTTAGAAAAGAGGATTAAATAAGATAACTTCATGCCAAATTGAAAGTGCAAGGTACCCCATTTCTTGTATTTGTTCTATGTTTCATGTCTTTATGTTGGTACTGGTATCTGTATCTGAATAAGATGTTTTTCTTTATGGTTAAAAATTGCTGGGTGCTATCGATAAATCATCAAAGGTTCTTCTTTTTTTTCAATCTGAACTTAAGTTTTCTTCCCCCTTGCATTTGTCCACGTTAAGGCAGTGTTTGATTTGCTCTGATTTTGGATCTGGATAATCAGTTTTGTAATAAGGCCCATGCTAAGACCCAAGGTAATTAAACACTGAGGCTCAGATTCCCTTCAAAAACAGGAATTTGAGGTTTATATTCAATAGAAATCCACGTGTTTTAGCTGCTAGGAACATTTCCTCCTAACGTGGAACTAGTCTTTGCTAGAAGGCTTGGTAGTTGAAGAAGATGGCTTAGCTTGGTGTTCTAGCCAACTCTTCAATCTTTGTAATTTCTCTACGAAAACAAGCTGGAACGTTTCACCTTTACGTTTATCATATCAGAAGTGCATTGTTATTCTTTCATGACTATATAGTGCTATATATCAGGGAGAATCTATTTCCAAAATTAATAGTTGTGTAGTACCAAGGTTTTGAAGCTTCCATATGTGTCAATCATAAAAGTTACGTCATATTTTGATATTGCTGATATTTGAAAATATCATCATTTTGGGTACTTTCAGTGCCAATGCAATGCTGGAAAACATGGTATTTTTTAAAACAGTGACTATTTCCAATTTTTTCATGTTTATCACGATGATAACACAATAAAACGACCATTTTGAAGGTTTTTAAAATTCTTTAAGTTAGACCTTCTATCTGTTTGGACTAATTTTTCTGTTTCTAGTACTTGTCCTTATGTTATTGGCCGATGACGTGAAAACAGCACCTGTGTTTTGGGTCCTACAGTTTTGCTTCTGCTTTGTGCTACTATTACAGTAACGGTATGGACCATGAATACCTCTTGCTTGCTCCCATTGTAAAATAGGTATGGTATCCTGCTTGGTTCTTAGGATTAGGCAACCTCTTACATGGCATCGTCTAAGAAAAAGAGATGAATGAGTCATATATCCAAACTAATAGATATTTTTGAGTTAGGTCGCTATCATGACCCACCATCCAATCATTGGAGGCCTCCAGCTTCTGTTTCCAAATCAGAGAGCTCCAAGGCTGCACTGAACACTTCTCTCTAACATCTTGCCAGAACAGCCAGCGAGAAATAGAAGCAGACCTCACTCCTTTCCAGACTTACAAATCCTGTCTATCAGAAAAAGCCAGCTTCAGTTCAATATCCTGAATAGGTAACAGAGCACAAATGAGGCATGATTTAAAACAATAGGAGCAGAATCTCTGACTGACAACCTTAGCTGATTTTCTATATCAGAATAAACTTCACCGTTAATAAACTGAATTAAAGGCGGAAGAGCCCACTGCTCAGTCTAAAAACGAACAATATTCCCGTCCCCAGTCTCCCAGGACAGACCCTGTTTAACTGCATCTCAATCCCACTTGATGCCTTTCCAGGCCCAAGAACAGTAAGAAGAATACCGACAAGTCCACAAGCTGTCTTCCAAGATATTTGTCTTTCACAAATCTTCCCCATCAAGAGTTCTTACACAACACCAAACAACCAAAAAATGCTAGATTGGCCTGATTAGCATCCTCTAATCTTCTTAACCCAATACCTCCTTCCTCAATTGGTTTACATAAGGACTTCCATTTAATCAAGTGAGGGTAGTGTCCATTCAAATTTCCCCAAAGAAATCTAGCAAAACGGCATTCCAAAGAAAGATGAAATCCGTGAACTCAACCAGAGTATGGAGAACAGGGGTAGACATAGTGATGAATTACAGCAGGTATCTGATCTGCTTGATTTTCTCAAAACCGAACTCATATGCATTCCCAAAGAAATGAACTGTATGGCACGTTCTTTAGCTATTATTGGTTCTTTGAATCAAAAACTTTTTTTTTTAAAAGGCAAGATGGGGTTAGGCTGACCCCCACCAGTTACTATTCAAAGTACCACTGGGGTTTGAACCTGTAACGTCCCACACCTCAAGGAGACGTGCACTGACAGCTCCTACCAACCATGCGGAGCCCCGTTGGTTTGAATCAAGAACTTATATGGCATGATATGAGCCCCGACTGGGCTCCCTCTTTGTAATTCTGTAATTTAGTTTTTCTTAAATGCAATAAACTGGTAGGAATCCGCCTAACCCCAGCTTTCTCTGTCAAAAAAAATGGCGCTCCAATGTAATAAGAATGGATTTAGGAATCCTAAAAGAAACCATCCAATACAAAGGAATGTTGGAGCATAAGATGTAGAGATCTCCAATTTTACAGCTTATTAGATACTCAAACCACGAAATCTTGACAATAATGCATCTTTTCCAAGTATCTCCCAAATACTCCACCTGCTGTCATCAATCCCAACCAGACTAAAAACAAATTTTTTGAGATTAACTTGCATGCCAGAATGAGGCTCAAATTGCAAAATCAACTGCACGGTTTTTTACGGATTTAGCAATAGCTATACAAATAGAAGGGCATCATCTGCAAATAAAAAAGAAACCCATAGACAGCAGTACCGAGGCTCCTTGACTGATGCCCAGGGAAATAAGAAACCCCCTCCCGGGTTAATCATTAACCAATACTGAAAAAGATGCAGTAGTCACATCCACCAAAATCGTATCTTAGGATGGAATCCAAAAATAAAATGGCATGCTTCAAAAAATCCCAGTCAAACCTGTCATAGGTCTTAGAATGATTTAACTTTAAGCAAATTGATGGTTTTTTGATATCTTAATAAGGAATCCACAACCTCATGGGCGAGCAAAATGCTATCTTGGATTGTCCGCCATTGAAGGAATGCCACTTGGTTACGAGATATCACCTTTGTAAGAATAAGCCCCATCCTATTAACCATGATTTTCAAAATGATTTTATAAACATACTATACCAAGATATCGGCCTAAAATTGGATAAACTAGAAGCACCCGCAAACTTTGGAACAAGCACAATATGGGTGTGATTTATGCTATAAACTAAGTTTCCTTTTTTAAGAAATCAATAACAAACCTCCTTTCCAATAATGTGCCAAAAGCATTGATAAAAATCATCGGGTTTGCAAAATGACATTCACGCTTTTAAATAGATTGTCATTGCATTAATAGGAGGTTCGCAACACATTTGCCAATTTTAGATACACATTTGTGGACGGACTTCAGACTTTATGCAAGTTTTTACTTAAAGGATATTTGCATGATATTTAGGTGAAGGTTGTGACGTTGCAAATATGTGACACAAACCTAGAATAAGAAAACATGTGAAGGTAAGAACATTCGCAACACATTTGAGAATGTCATACATATATTTGCGAACGTACGAGACTTTATGGGAGTTTTTAGTTAAACAAGGTTCAATGGTATCTATGTGAAGATTGTGACGTTTGCAAATTTGTGATGCAAACCTACCGAGCTCGAATCAAAAAACATGCAAAGTTAGAGACACATTTACGAATGTACGTTCTAACTTTAAGTGAGTTTTTAGTTAAAGAAGGATCGCATGACATCTGCTCGAATGTCAAGATTGTCGCCAATGTATGAAGCAAACCTATCAAGATGAAACTTTTAAACTTTAAAAGGCTCACATCGGATTTGTGAATCTCAAAAGATTTGTGCATTTAAGATATGAGTCTTCTGTATTAGAATTCAAGTTAGTCATGTTCGCAAATACTTTATGTGAATTTCATCTAGCCTACAAAATGTTCACGTGAATCTTTTTTTTATTGATATATTGCGACCTTTAGACGACGTACGTATCTATTCCTCGAACATCAGCAGGTTCACTTGCACAAAGAGTAAAAATGTCCTAAAAAAATCGAGAATCAAAATTTTGAATATGAGAAAGATTTCAGCAAATTGTAAAGCATTTTTGAAATCATGTCATTTTGCAAGATCAGCCCAATCATTTTCCATAGATATTATGGGTTTTTCACAGTTGAGAAGAAAACTCAGTTTCAACCTCTCAAACTGTCATGCTTCTGCAAATACCCATCTTATCATAACCTAAAGGAGAATATCCTTTCACCCCATTCAAATCACAAAAAATATTGGTAATAACCCCCTTTTCTACCGAATTTTGATCCTTGAGAGCAGCAACATTCTGCCCTCCATCAACTACATTTGCATCAACAGAATGACGCAAAGAATTATGATTTGCATAAATAGTTGTAGTTTACTCATATGCACAGGAGTGCATACTTCCATAGAAGCCACTCGTTTAAACCCCCCAATGGAACATCAATTTTGATTCGAGCAAACGATAACCTACCGAGCCCATTAGTAGCAGCATCAGCCCCCACCCAAGAACCTCCCAAACAACGAGCAATCCAAGAAAAAACCGCCAGATTTCAAAGCTCCGACAAATAAATCCAAAGAAGAATCCAACTTAAATTTCATTCTTGGTTTCCATATTCTAGTAACAAGAGTCCTCCCTCCTAATTTCCATAATCACCTGCAATTCCTCTTTTGAAGAAACCCTAATTAAGAACAAACCCTTAGAAATTACCAAAACATGGGGGAGGGAGGGGAAGAGGGTCACGTCTCGAAGAGATTATCAAATATGAAGGTATACTCCATAATCTTGTTACTATCCCCACCAAGAAAAGCCAACCACCAACGCCAAAAGGAAGGGGGAGAGCATACTCCCATAGTGAACCCCAGGGATATTCAATCTGATCTTCTCACCCAGAAAAGAGATGCTGCAATCAGGAAGGGACTCCATAGAAGGCTGGGGGTTACCTTCAACCACGCTCGCCCGAGAATTCCTCCCAGCATCCTCACTGATCGGCAGACCAGTATGAAACGCAAGAAGGGAATAGGGAACTTCCACCGCACACAGAGGATCCAACTCAGAACTCATTGCCACTTCTCCACTGCCTGCCTCCAGCTTCACCTTATTATCTCTGGAATGTATGAATCATTAAGCAAGCCCACAACAGCTCCGGACAACCAGCTAGGCGGGTCAGTTTGAGGTGTTGAAGCTGATGGATAACGAGAGTTTGATAATTGGGGTGCACCTCTGTTGCTGCAAGGCTGAAACAGTAGGCTCCCTAGTGGGCTAGGGAGGCAGCCAAGGCGTTTTAATTGCATGGGTCTCTCTCTCTCTCTCTCTCTCTCTCTCTCTCTCTCTCTCTCTCTCTCTCTCTCTCTCTCTCAGGCCTCACCAACAGGACTGGAGCTTCCCTTGATTAAATATCAAAAAAAAAAACTGCGAATCATTAAAAAAATGCAGATGCAAATACAACAAGATTGAGCGAAGATACGGAAGTTGCCTTCTGAAATATATCACACAATCACCTATGAATTCATGACTGGGCTCTTGACTTGTAGCCTAGAATTCGTCTCTGTCAGCAAAATACATTCTGATTTCTGATGTCATTTCTGATCGACTGCTAGCTTTAGGATCATGAAAACAGGGGGAACCATAGCACCCCTTTTTCTTATTGTAGGAATTATACCTGATGGGCAACCTTTGTTTCTTGATACTCTCGAACCAAATGAAAAGGAGGATGAATTTTCTTGACATGGATTTGTAGTTAGTGTAAACCTTTGTAGCTCAAAAAACTTATCCTTTTCTTCTTGTTTAGGAGACAGTTTGAAGAATGCACCATGTGCATTGTCTAGGTGGGCAGCAAGAGACTGAAACAGGATTTTCTTTTCACCATACTGTTTCAACAATCATATGATCTAATTTTGAAAGAAAAAAACTGATACTCTTAATTGAACAACTTTCGTAGAGTGGTCCACAGCAAAGACGTGAATGAGCATGGATTTTAAGTTTACTGAACTTGAATTATGTACCATTCAAATATTAGAGTATTTTGCAACCATCTCTATGTCCTTGCTATAGAGTTTATTGGTGAGAACAAAACATAATTCAATTGTTTATATTCAAGTGGTTGTAACATGGTTTGCAGGTTTAAGGGCAGAAGGATTTAAACAATGTTAACCACATACATAACCTTTTAAACTTGTAGCTCGGAAACTTAGGCTCTTGTCCTAGACTTGTCAGTTGCATGAATGAATTAATAGTTGCCAAAAACTTTCAAAAGCCTTGAACATAAGAGACTGGAGGAGTTGTAAATCTCTGAATCAACTAGCTAGCTTTTCACACAGCGAATGAACTAATAAGCTTGCAAAATAAAAGAGTTCCCAAGAACACCAACACTAGCATTACTCTTGCCAGCACATAGGTACAGACTCGCCAGGCCTGACTAAATCGATCCTTATCTTTCTATTAATCCAATTGTTTTTTATAAAAAATTAAAAAGAGAAAATACTATTCAGGGAAGAAGTTAAACATGAATCTCTTCATATGGTGTATTTTCTTTTGAAGACTCCAGTTTATTACAGGGCAGATATAGTGACATCTAATCTCAAGAAGTTGAATATATGCACACAGTTTCCAATGTATCCTTGAAGGAACCCACTGCTTGGCCGTGTGATTCTTGCTGATTCAGTTTCATACATGAGCATGCAAGTATACTGAACCAAGAAATGCAGCAGACACATGATCGAACCATTCACTTCATAAAACTAGAGGTTGGGCTCTTCTGAAAACAAATACACCTCCACCTCCAAGTGCACGACCCAACAGCATATCACGGTCCAAATATGACAGATAGTATAAACCACCAACCGACCGCCTACAACATTTTAATGAATATTTTGTGAAGGTTTCAAAAATATCTGACAGCAAAAAAAAGTAAAAATAAACAAATAAAGCCTCACTAACATGCTGCTAACATAAAAGCCATCCATATTAGCAGGAAGCAAAATTTAATATTCCAATAATAATGATCACCTTACTGGACTTCTCAAAGGAACTTGTGCTTTGAAAGTACGAATGAATTGCAAGATCTACAATATACAAAAACAATCAGTGCAATAGTGGAAGAAAGAAAATGCACCCACAACACAACTGGTTGCACAGTAGGAATAGGTAGCAAAATAGGATATCAGCTCAATTTCCATACCTGTAAGCTCGAAAATGTTCGAGGAAGTATTGCTGGAGCTATCAAGGCCTGAAGTTCTTCACTGATCTTCAGATTCCCAACACCAACCTGTCAAACCATCATCTTTGAGAAGATAGCCAACAGAGCACAACCATACTCGCACGCACACGTGTTTATTGTTCCCTATTTTGAAGAGTTTCTCTTTCCAAATATTGTATATTTTGGCCATTGAAATTGTGCTTTGATTTTATTATAATGAGCCTTAAGTACCCTTGCAACATAAAAAATTAAAAAGCAAAAAAAAAATCTGGTCATTATCTATAACTCTGAATACAATCCACATGTTTATACAGAGTAACACCTAAATGATGAAAATTACATTTCAGAAAAAGAACAGAAAGCCAGTAGCTGTCCAGGGACTTGAGGCTGCCTGAATCAACGTAAAAACAAAGCACATGGCAGAAAACAAAAACCAAAACCTTGTCCTTGCTGGCCAAGATAAAAAAAAAATCCGGACTAACTTACAGGTTACGCAGGTTTGCCGGATCCTATTCCCATCCAGCCTTTATATCCACCAACCGAAGAATAAAGATGCCTCACTGATCAGTGATTCTTAAATGAAGGTGTGTTTTCTTTAGATTTTTGTGATGATCTTTGTATCAGATTCTACAGATACTCATATCAACTCCATTGCTAATCAAGGCAACAATGGCCCTGAACAACATCTGCTCGGTTTTCTAAGATGCTTTTGCCACTACTAGAAGTACACAATTTAAGCAACAAAATAGGGCACATTAATCTAGTCTCTGTGCATAACAACACAATCTGTTCATGACTTGGTAGTTGGTATATATTTTGTGCAATGACTATAATAACATATAAATCCCATTAGTTTAAATAATTAGACTGCCAAAGTTGCACATATTTTTGCAAGATGCACCTTGAGAAAGGTAAGAACCCTTTGTTCACAGGTATGTGTATATGAATCAAAGGAAAAGACCTCTAAGGAAAAAGCCATACAAATGTATCCCATTTTTTCTCACTGCTGCATCACATCCAAACCCATAAATGCCCATGATGAAACTATCATGCATAATCATGAATAGGAAGGTCATTATGGTTTTAGAAGACGAACCTCTTCAAATTGCAAGTATATATTACGCTTAGAAACAACACTGAACTTAGCAGAAACTAGTAAAGTTGCTCCTTCATTTTCCTGCAGTATAAAATGAATCAAATGTTAATAAAGGGAAAACTAAAATCTTGGCTCTGTCTAATATTTTACGTGTGTGTGTGTGTGTGTGTGTGAGAGAGAGAGAGAGAGTGTGTGTGTATGTTAGAAGAGTTGGTGTTCTAGATACCGAAGGATCATTTACAGATCAACCTAACAAACATCAGGTTTATAAAGCATTGAGAAAGCCTCCTTTGTGTCATGATTAAGTAATTAAAAGTCAAAATAGAAAAACATCCACAAAAAAGTTCACTTGTTCAAAGAGAAATGTGGGCGTATATTTGAAGACTGTGGTCCCTGGCTTTCTTTTTTTTTATTTTTGTTTTCTTGGGAAAACTGAACCCTACAGATGTGATCTGTATGGTCCTCTTAGCGGATATCAGCTTTTACATCATCTGATTCTGATGCATAAGCACGGTTTTTTGGGGTTTCATAAATCAACGGTCAACAACACACCATGATTTCACAGATCCAAGGTTTGATCCTTAGCCAATTGACCATGCTGAACACATATTATACAGTGTCATATTGAGTCAAAAGAACATGCACATGAGTTTCCAGGTTGTCCGCACATGCAGTTGACTGTAGCAAATATAAACGACAAGAATGCCATTTTAAAAAATGTAATGAAGCATCTAATTTTTTGCACCTACTACCCCTGCTTCTGCTTTTATAATATTTAGGGTATACCCGATATATTTACCTCAGTATTATCATTTCTTTTTGCCATTGATCACCACTAGCTACAAAAGTATAGAACAGAAATCACGTCCACTTGGGATTGATGTCACCATAAAAAGCATACTGAACCCAATATGTGCACCTTCAATCCATAAAATCAAAACTGTGATCCACGCAACTTTCAATCTTGTGCTGCAGTAGGATGAGAATGGAAAACCTTTTAAGTCCTCCCACCCAAAGAACATATCTGAGTATCTTGTTTACTTAATCTGATGAACTAAGCAGTCCATTCATTTGAATTGTGAACCAAACAATAGGCAACTTTTGATGTATACTGACAAGGTTAAGTTACTAGGCCACAGAAGAATGCTACATGCATGAAATCATAGTAAACCTTTGCAACCAAGCCACGACAATAGAAGTGGATAGGATTTTACAATAGGCCAATTTTGATCCCCCTTTTCCTTCAACAAAAATTTCCAACATCAGAGCATGATAATCCACCACTATTCAAAATAAGCTTATGAATATATGCAACAAAAATGGAGAAAATGAAATAACCATCTAATTGAAAGACTTATGACATCAAATGATTTCCCATCATGACAATCTCTCCTTTACAAAACCACCAACAATTGCCAGTCTAGACTTTAATATTTTACTCAAGTGGAATTGCATTGGACGGGCATTACAATAGGGAAATGAACAGCATGATAAAGGAGTCTCCCTACATGAATGACTCAAGAGGTTCTTAAGGATTTAATAGAACCTATAGCATCTTGCTTCACTATCCATCCCAATTCCTCCCATTCTATGTGTAAATGATTCAATGGATTCTGAGGATTTCAGGTAACCACAGTATCTTGCTTCACCAACCCTCCCTCTTCCTCTTCCCCAAACAAACCACTGACAGAAAAGAAAGGAGAAAGTTATCATGATTTTATTTTACCAAATAAATTCACTTAGGGGGTGGGGAGTTTGTTTCATGCCTTTTCCTATGAAAGAAACTCTCTCTCATAGGAAGTAGGGCTTCTTTCCTACAAAGAAGTAAACAAACATGTCTATGAGAAATATATGGTGGGACCCACATAATAAATGCTAAAAAGCATCTTTCCTGTCAAAATGGTTTCATACCTCCCCTCTTGGGGATGCACTTTCCTTCCAAAATGGCTCTTTCAAAGGAAAGAGGCTTCCCTTGAGTGAGAGTGTAACAAATGCCCCCTTAGTGGAATACAAGAAGGAAGAACATGCTATTACCTCCAGTATAGATGGAATACTCCAACGAACAACATTTTGAACAATGCCTCCATCAACCTGATCCCGGCATTCAAATTTCTGAAAAATTTGTCCCACCTGGCAATACCCATGCAGTGCAACAAGTTGGACAGTGGCAGTAATACTGAAGATTTCACTTCTAGTAAATTGCTAACTTAATAACTAATGGGTTGCATTCAGATAATAATACCATGAGAAATCATGTCTGCCTCAACTGTAAACGAAGATTTCCAGGATCACCATACACTGAATTGAACTAAATTTTTTTGTAAATAAGCAGTATAATCCTTTTATATGCAACAATGACATATAACCGTTGCTAGGTATTAACTTAGATGAAGGGAAAGAAAGGAAGAATACTAACGTATCAAGAATAGTTTATCACGATAGGTATCCATTTAAAAAGTTTGAACTAATTTTGTGAATGCACACCAAGAGTTTGTGCTCACGAATTATAAAATTTTGTAGGTCCATGGAAAGGAGGGTGAAACTTGACAAACCAACAAAGGGCCATTTCATGAACAGCCATCAGTAGTGGTAATCCATATACAATATATGCAAAGAATAGCTTCAAACAGCAAATTAAGAAGAGCATGAAAAGCCAATGCAAGGGTTTTTACCAACCAGAAAACTGATCATCTGCCTACTAAAATGTTTTTGGAAAAACATCCCCAACAATAGATATGAGACGGCAGTGTCTTTTGTTAATTCCCGCATCTTTGTCCATTCAGCAGCAAAACAATGTCGTCTTGATTTTCATATTGTATATGCATTCAAGATTGCACTATTCTTTTCACAATGTAGGGAGGAAGATACAGTCATAACTTCAACCAAAGAATTTCCTGAACCACATAATTCTTAACCCCTATATTAGTCTAAAGTACAACCGGTTGCAACAATGAAAGATTTTAGACTGCAACTGAGGTCTAACAGCTGGCTAAACCGATAGCAAGACTCAGTGCACAAAACCATGCACCATAATCCAAACAGAATTCTTGTTAGGGAGATTATTTTTTATTTTCCTTTTTTGTCTTTGCTTTTCTTTTCTGTTGACATAAAAAAATCACAAGCTTTGATAGTAACAGAGTTACTGTACAAAAAACAGACGGGAAAGGAAGGTGGTATTGGAGACCTGAAAGAATGAAAACCTGTTCGAAGAGTCAAGAAGAACAAGGACATCAGAGGCCGAGGTGTATTGCAAACGCCACGTTCCGTCCAGCTTCTGCAGATCAATGGAGGAGCCACCATCACAGCACTCCAACTTCACCTGCCATTTTTGTCTTATTCCATGAATTCATCAGATCTAATAACTCCAGTGTGGCTTGTCTCCAAACTATTATTAGAGCAATAAAGAGAAAAATTAAATAAAAACCAATCATTCGGAACAAGAAGCAACCACACGAACCAGAATCTCTTCAATGGAGGCACGTTGATCAGCAGTAGCTACAAATCCTCGTTGGGTGTCTTGTACAGCTCTCAACAAGTCTATTTTGGTCCTCTCCAAATCTTGATTCAACTTAAAAGCAAATGAAACATACGCATCATAAGAGAGAGAGAGAGAGAGAAGGGGGCGGGGGGAATTACCTCCAATTTGATATTGGTACCAACAGAGGCGAGGCATTGAAAGCGTTTACTGCTTGGTACTTGGATTTTGGTGTTCTTCCTTGGTGCAACCGAGATTGCACCACCCTTGTGGGAATCAAAGAGACGACACAAGCACTTACCAAACGCCAACTCCATGCCTCTCACTCTCCAAAGCTAGGCTGCAGAACGGAGCAGCTGGGGCTTTTGCAATGAGATCAAACATTAGTGGGTACTGGGTATTCTCGTCATTTCACGGCTAATAGATAGGGATGGGTCTTCTCTTCTCGGTCTCTCCTTTTCAAGGAGGACAAAAACGCCACCCTTGGCTCATCGAAGTAGTTTCCAGATGGACAGTGGTTCTCCCTCACAACTACGACAGACAGCCATACAAAGTACACAACCATACCCACATTGAGAACCATCCATCTTTTAGATGGGCAGCATATGCCTCTTTTTTTTTTTTTTTTTTTTTTTGGGGGGGGGGGGGGGGGGGGGGCGAATAAGCCGCAGCAGTTCACTATAAGATAAGCCGCGGCAGTTAAACATACTATGGAAGGAAACGGTTATGCTAATTGATTCTCCTGCTAAAGGCTATATAAACGGGTGTCAATAAGAAACCTGAAAAGAGTTAAAAAAAGAATCTACATCTTTTGAGTTTTTCGACTAAAGAGGGAAGAGAGATCCTGCTCACCGATTGTTGAAAGCGCCTATGCTCATTGGAGAGCTATAATCCGACTGAAGAGTGAAGCTCACCCTGTTTCAGCCACCAGCACCAACCATCAACCATTGCCGGTTTCCAATGGCTTCTTCAGGTACACCGCCTTCTGTGTTTTTGTTGTGTGCAGGTCTCATGATCCCAACAATGGGTTATGGGCCCACTCCACACTTCTGTTGTGAGGGTTCGTTGGTGTTTTTCTGGCGACTATCGCCATAGGAAAATGACAAAGTGGAGTCATCATGGGGTGACGTTAGTTGTAGGCGGTGACAGTCGAACACATAAATGCAGGGTAAAGGTTTTTACCTACACAAGGTGCTGGCAGTCGACAGCAGGTCACTGTGGGGCGACATGGCATCACCAATAGACGACGACTGTTGCTGTGGGGGCGACAGAGTAAAAAAAAAAGATCAGGATTTTACCTGTGGCCGTCGGGTTGCAGGAGCTTCAGTCGTCGCTGGGGGCAGCGGCGGACTGTCGCCGAAAGGGAAGGTTGCTTTTCGTCGAATCGCCGGCATCCATCCAGTGACGTGCAGCATAAGGGTTTTTAAACCCCTTCTCCCTGTTTCATCTGCCGTCGAGCAGCGGGGTTTTCTCGCCGTTATCTGCAAGACATCGTGGATGCATCATCGGAAAGAGGCGGCCTTCGTCAGCTGCTTCACTGCCACAGTGGTCCGTTCGGCATCACGCGGCATTCAAGGCGGCAAAACCTCTTTTTTCGGCTTCCGCTCTTCCATCGGGCGAGGTGGGTGAATACGTCACCAGAGGTCGTCGGGGCCGATGCCTTTTCTCCACTGTGAGCAGATCAACGACGTGGGTCGCCCGACAAGCAATGTGAGTCACCGGCAGGCGACATCGATCGCCGGCAAGCTGAAAAGGTGAAACCCCCTTTTAAGTTTCAACATTTTTTGTAAATAGAAACCCTCGGGTTTCTTTTTTTTATCGGTGGAATCGGATCGGGTCCGGGTACGAGTCTGTTCTGGTTAAAATTGGGTCAGACTCAAATCTGGTTAATATCGGGTCTGACCCGGATCCAATTATTATCGGGTCAGACTCGGATCTGGTTAGTACCAGGTCAGACCTGAATCTGGTTCATGCTGGGTCAAACCCGGATCCAGTAATTATCGAGTCAGACCTGGACCCGGTTAATACCGGTCCTAACTAGGATCTTATTAGTACTGGATCAGACCCGAATCTGATTCATGACGGGTCAGACCCGGATCCAGTAATTACTGGGTCGGACCCGAATCTGGTTAATATCGGGTATGGCCCAGATCCGGTTAGTACCAAGTTAAACCCAGATCCAATTGGTAACTAGGTCAGACCCGGATCAAGTTATAACTAGATCAGACCCTGATCGAGTAAGGGTCCAGGCACTATTTGACCTGAACTGGATCAGGGACTGATTCGGCCCTTTTCGGGACCAGTTTGGAGTCATTTTTTACTGGTTCCTTTCAGTTTATCATTGGTTCCGAGATGCTAAAACCCGCTTTTCATAAATATTAGAAGATACAAGGATTTTGGCATAGTTGTAGGGTTTTTATGAACTTTTATTAATACTTGACACTGGTTCATAAGGTTCAGAATCGGTTCGGACCCTTTGATGACCGGTTCGAGGTTGTTTCAGACCGATTTAGAGTGTTTTCAGAATAGTTTCTGCTTATGGACCAAGGGTTTTACCCATTTAAACTTAAATTTTATTATTTTTCATGCATTTTGTCTGTAATTATGCATGCATAAATGAATGTATAATATTGGCATCAAGGATAGTTAGATGACTTAGTGAATTCATGTCACCAAAGTGACTAAATACATGTATGTTGTCAAATTTTTGTACTATCATATAGATTTAGCCAATATTACTGTTGTACTTAGATTCATGAAACGATAAACAACCCAAAGGCAGTTTTATCATGTTTGAAATTTAAGTAGGGTAAAATGAGGCAAGTTTGTTGAGATACATCGCACATGTGTATCCAAAGGTGTCATGTGTTGATGGTCTAGCTTCACATGAACCTCAGTTTTATCAGCTATGGTCGATAGGCATAGTGATTATGCATGTCGGAACTCTTACCAAAGTAGGACTCCGATGACCCCCTGCACTCACCCAGAAATAAGCATATTTAGGATATTTTATTTATTGCTTTTTCCATCTGGTTTTGTCTCGTATATGCTTTATTTTATACATGTCTTTTGTCATGCAGTTTCTAGTCTTGTGATTTTAGATGTCTCAAGTTATATACATTTTCTTGATGGATCTAACTTTAGTGATTGGAAAGAAATTATTCTATTTATATTAGAGTATATGGATTTAGATCTGGCCATAAGGATAGATGAACTTGTTGCCCTGATTGATCAAAGTACTGTTGATCAAAAGAATGCTCTTAAGAAGTGGGAGCGCTCGAATAGGCTTAGCATGTTGCTTTTACAATTTAAGGTGGCTAAGAATATTCGCAGTACTATCACACAATGCAGGACAATGAGAGAATTCTTGAGTGTCATTGAGGCACAGTTTGTGAGTTCAAATAAGGCCAGAGTGAGTACCTTAATGTCAAAGTTTATAACTATGAACTATTTTGTAGGGGGTAATATTCGCCAACACATTTTAGAAATGAGGAACATAGCGTCTCAGTTGAATGACATGAAGTTGACCATTTCTGACTCATTCCTAGTGCATTTGATTCTGGCATCCTTACCATTGGAGTATGGACCTTTCAAAATCCCGTACAACATGCATAATGATGAATGGACATTCAATGAACTTATGTCCAAGTGTGTTGAAGAAGAAGAGAGATTGAAATGAGAGAATGTGCAAAGTGCACATATGACTTCTCATATAGCTCCAAGATAAGACCAAAGAAGAATGCATTCAAGAAAAATGCTAGGAAGAATTCAGTAGAGGATAAGACATCCCAAGGCAAGCAATCTGACTCTGCTCCCATAAAGTGCTTCTTTTGCAAGAAGAAGTGACACAGGAAGACAGATTGTATAAAGTACAAGAAGTGGTTGAAAAAGAAAGATAATTTATCATTTGTTTCTTATTAATGTAGTTTATTACAAATTCTTGAAAATAGCTGGTGAATTCACTCTGGTGCTATTGTTCATATTTCCAATTGTCTACAGTCGTTTTTTAACAGAAGGAAACCAATAATGCATGAGAAGAGCATCTATTCGAGAAATAAGATATATTCGCATGTGAAGGGTGTTGGGACCTGCAGGATCACTTTAGATACAGGCATAGATTTAGATCTTCATGATGTCTTTTATGTCTTATCATATAGTAGAAACTTAATTTCAATTTCAAGATTGGATAAATTTGGATATTGTTTTAAATTTGAAAATTCTAAGTTATTCACATACAGAAAT
This sequence comes from Nuphar pumila, assembly GCF_984573655.1. Taxonomy (NCBI): domain Eukaryota; kingdom Viridiplantae; phylum Streptophyta; class Magnoliopsida; order Nymphaeales; family Nymphaeaceae; genus Nuphar; species Nuphar pumila. The sequence continues at coordinate 129,744,917 of NC_143254.1, read as the reverse complement.
TCAGTTGAAATTGGTTTTCTATTAGTTTTTGATAATTTGTATAAATTAAACATGAAAATTCAAACTCATGAGTCTTTGACTTCTGAATACGCATTGGTTGGGAATAAACGTAGCATGATTAATGATAAATCCTACATGCTTTGGCATCGAAGGTTGGATCATATCTCTGAAAAGAGAATAAAGAGACTCGTAAATGAAGGGATCTTGAAATCCCTATATTTTACCGACAATAACCCGTGTGTTGATTGCATAAAGGTTAAGCATGCAAACACATATAAAGAGGGAGTCAAACGTAGTAGTGAGATATTGAAGATAGTCTATATGGATATATGTGGACCCTTTATCCCCTATTACACAGGCGAAAATTATTTTGTTACCTTTATTGATGATTATTTACGGTATATGTATCTCTACCTGATCTTTGAAAAATCTGATATTTTTCAGTTGTTCAAGGAATTTAAGAAAGAAGTAGAGAAACAAACCGATAAAATTATTAAGATTGTCAGGTCTGGTAGAAGTGGTGAATATTATGGTAGGTTTACTGAGATGAGGCAAAATGAAGGAGCATTAGTGCAATTTCTAAAAGAGAAAGGCATTGTGACTCAGTATATCATGTCTGGTAGTGCCTACCAGAATAGTGTAGTTGAAAGAAAAAATTGTACACTTAAAGAAATGGTTAGGGTCATGTTGAATTATTCAACACTTCACATGAAGTTGTTGGGTGAAGCCTTAAGAACTGTTGTGCATATTTTGAATAAGGTTTCTACGAAATTTGTGCCTAAAACTCCCTATGAGTTGTGGACAGATAGGAAACCATCACTGTCTTATATGACATGTGGGGATGTCCTACAGGGGCTAAGTTGTATAACCCACACACTAAAGCTTTTGATCCAAGAACATACAATGGATATTTCATTGGTTATCTAGAGAGATCAAAAGGATATAGGTTCTATTACTCATCTCATTCACCACAGATTGTTGAAACGGATAAGGAAAAATTCATTGAAGATGATTCAGTTGGATTAAGTGTACTTCAAAACCTTGGTTTTAAGGAAATACAGGATCCAATTTCATTACCTGTTAAGGAAAACACCGAAAGATACCATATTGTTATTCTTAATAATGATGTGGTTGATCAGCCGATTGTTGATGCACAAATCCAAAGTGAACCTATTATGGACAATATAAAAAAGCACAAACAGAATGAACAGGTTCAATCCGAGCCTGAAGAACAACCTGTTTGGAGATTCAAAAGCGTTAGAAAATCTGTCATACATCCTGATTATGTGGTGTACCTTCAGGAGCCTGATGATTTCATAGATATAGATGATAACCTGTTGACTTTTATGGAAGCTGTTGAAAGCAAACAATCTTCGCACTGGATAAAAGCCATGAAAGAAGAGTTGGACTATATAGCTAAGAATCATGTGTGGAATCTTGTTAAGTTATCTAAGGGAGTAAAACCCGTAGGGTGTAAATGGGTCTTTAAGACAAAAAAGGACTTCAAATGTAACATAGATAGACATAAGGCAAGATTGGTTGCTAAAGAATTTACCCATATGGAGGGCATTGACTATAATGTGACATTTTCTTCAGTCTCAACTAAGGAGTCAATGAGGATAATTTTGGCCCTCGTAGCTCATTATGACTTAGAGCTACATCAGATGGATGTGAAAATAGTGTTCCTCAATGGAGATCTGAATGAAGAAGTATACATGAAACAACCTCTTGGTTTCTCTGAAAATGATTGTTTGGTTTGCAAGCTTAATAAATTAATATATGGACTTAAACAGGCCTCTCGACTGTGGTATATTAAATTTTCTCTAGTCATTGTGACTTTCGAGTTTACAGAAAACATTATTGATCAATGTATATATCTTAAGGAAAGTGAGAGTAAGCTCATTATATTGATGTTGTATATGAATGACATTTTGCTGGCAACCAAGGATATAAAGTTACTTATAGAGATAAAACAGTTTCTTGCATCATATTTTGATATGAAAGATATGGGTGAGGCTGCTTATGTACTTGGCATTGAGATTCGTAAAGACAGAGCAAAAGGTTTTCTAGGACTCTTTCAAATATCCTACATAAACAAAGTATTAAAGCGATATGGGATGAAGAATTGTTCTTCTAGTAGAACACTCATATCAAAAGGTGACAAATTGAGCCTAAATGATTGTCCACAACGAAATTGACAAAGCACAGATGAGTGCTTATCCATATGCATCAGTTGTTGGTAGCTTGCAATATGCACAGACTTGTTCATGTCTAGATATTTTTTTTGCAGTAGGGATGATTGGTAGATTTCAGTCTAACTCAGGCATATCCCATTGGAAGGCTGCTAAGAAAGTTTTGTAGTATTTGTAAGGGACAAAAGACTATATGTTGTCGTATCATAAAGTTGATCACCTCGAGGTCACTGGCTACTCAAATGCGAACTTAGGAGGATGCCTTGATAGTATAAAGTCTATTATTGGGTATGCCTTCTTACTTGCTGGGAGAGTGATCTCTTGGAGGAGTGAGAAACAGACGACCACTGCTGCTCACACCATAGAGGCAGAGTTTATAGCATTGTACGTGATTACTTCGCAGGCCATATGGTTGAAGAACTCCATATCACAGTTAAAGGTGATTGATTTCATCGAGAAGCCACTGAAGGTCTACTGTGATAATGAAGTTGTTGTGTCATTTTCGAACAACAACAAAAGTACTACGTCATGCAAGCATATGGAGCTAAAGTATTTTATTGTTAAAGAAAGGACAGAGAATCATCTAGTGCATATTCTCAATATTGGTACCAAAGAGATGATTGTTGATCCTCTTACTAAAGGCTAGCACCAGGATTATATTCTGAACATGTATTGAGGATGGACTCGTTAAACTCTTTTTGACATATGCATATGAATAAAGTGATCACATTCAGTTCATTGATTTTTGTTATTACTTGTTTGTTGCTAATCTCATAAGGATTAGAGATTCAACTAAGGATCTACAGAATAGATAATAAAGGTCAATCTATTCATCAAGTCATTCCCATAAAGTTTTTTAGTTAAGGGTTTATTGTCAGAACAAGTGGGAGAATGTTGGAATAAGCCACACATCGTGGCAGTTACGCACAATTTGGTAAGTTTTTCCTTTTGTATTTCTTCCGATAAACATACGAAAGATTAGAGAGGGAACAGTTACGCTAACTGATCCCCATGCTACAGGCTATATAAACGGGTGTCAATGACAAACTCGGATGTAGAGAAAAACACAGAAAAGGGTTAAGGAAATAATTTACCGCTTCTGAGTTTTTTGACTAAAGAGGGAAGATGGATCTTGCTCACCGATTGCTGAAGGAGCCTGCACTCATTGGAGGGCTGCAATCCAGTTGAGGAGCGAACCTCACCCTGCTACAGCCACCAGCGCCAACCATCAGCCGTTGCCGGTTTCCAATGAATTCTTCAGGTACACCGCCTTCTTTATTTTTGTTGTGTGCATCCCAGGATCCCAACATTTTTTGCTCTCTCTCTCTCTCTCTCTCTCTCTCTCTCTCTCTCTCTCTCTCTCTCTCTCTCTCTCTTTCTTTGTGTGGCAAATTTAACGCCTGGCACAACTCCGTGTTGGACGAGTCTGGTCAGCCAATTCAATAGCTACTTTGATTATGGATCAGCAACCCAGACGGATTTTATAGGTCGCTGGCCTGATCAATAACTACAAAAACATTAAACATGATCAATTCTAGATTTGACTCTTTGTTTTAGCCCAAGCTGGATTATAAATGTCACCGAGTTTACAGAACGTCATGAATTGTAAAGCCAAAGAAAGCGTTCTTGCTGCAAGGTAGACCTTGGGATGTACTCCCAGGTGGGCAATGAGGACCTCCTCAAGAGTGTAGTCCCAGGTGAACAGGGGGCACCTTAAGGGTTTCATCAACCAAAGGACTGCCAATGTTCGGCCAACGATGGGCTTGGCCTAACCAAAATATGAGACCCCATCAAAAACTCGACTCATCATATACCATGGTAGAAACTAGACAGCCATACATGTTACATCGTTGATGAGAGTCGGACATTAGTAAAGGCACGTTTGGAAGTGGGAAACATTTAGGAATGGTGAACCGAGGTCGGAAAAACGTACGGCTTTTTTGACATTTTCAAACAAGCGAAAATATTTTGCTGAGAAACATTTTGAAAAAACGTACACATTTTGGTAGGAAAGACCTCCTCCAGAGGGGTGGAGTCTTTCCTATCAAAGTGTTCTTTCTATCACGCCCCTTATCCTCCTGTGGCTTCTTCTCCCCCCACTAGCCGCTCTAACTCCCTCCTCGATGATGGCTCCATTTCGAGAGATAAGCTCCTGGCACCAGGCAAGATTCAGACCTCCCCTCTGACGGAGGTCATGGAAGGCAGCGTTGCCATCCTGACCTATTCACCGGACCCCTCCTTCCTCTTGGCTGAACTGAGTTACGGAGGGAGCTTCTTCTTCTGATCTTCATCCCCTGCTTCTTCCTATGGGTTGCACAAAATGGACGGTGAGTTTCTTTCTCTTCTTTTTCTCATCCTCCCCCTCGTCATCATGATTTGCTTCTTCCTCCTCCTCCTTCCCCTTCTTCCACTTTTTATTTTTTTTACTTCTTTTTTTTATAATTTTGATGGATTTTAATATTTTTATTTCCCCTTTTTGATAAATATATTTTGTCTTCAACTTTTTATCACCCTCCTTACTCTAGATTTACGTTTCTCCACTTGTTATATATATATATATATATATATATATATATATATATATATATATATATATTGTCATCACCTAGCAAGAGATCATTGTTTTGAGGTTGTTGTAGGCTATAATGGGTTGGATTTCATGTGGAACTAGGTAATTGTTGCTTGCTTATTTTTTCTAGGTCATACGGGCAATCAATTGTCTTATTTTGAAGTCGCAATATTTTGTAATGAAATTATTTGTCTCTTGGTTTGGGGCCTCATCCTTGAATTTGTTAAAACTGATGGATTTGAAACTTGCAAATTTGACTAGTTGTGTAGTTTCAGATAGATGAGCTTTCGGGTATGATTTAAAACACTGTATTAGATATACTTATATATCAAAGAAAACTTCAAATAAAGTCTTTTAGGTTGCTACCTTTATCTAGATAAATGAATCTGTCTAGATAAATAGTGATTGGTTACTTTGAGCCTTTGGCATCAGTGAGGGAGAATTCTTCGTTAAGATGTCTGAAGTTCAAGTCAACCAACTGTTTTATTCAGTGAACCCCAACTGTTGAATAACCAGTTTTGCATGTAGCATGAAAAAAAAATCATGCACAAACAAACAAGCTAAAAATTCTCTTTTGTTTCTAACCCATTTTTTTCATGCAAAACAAACAAGCAAAAATTTTTCTTTTGGAAAAATCATATCAAAACTTCTCATAGGCAAAACTTTCTTTTCCTAAGTGTTTTTCTCGCTTCCAAACCTGCCCAAAGGGAACCATTTTCCCAATCAAAACAAACATCTTGTTTAAGATTTGGAGAATGAAAAAATACATCCCCCCAATTAAAGCCTGCTTGATGACAGGAAGATCAAGACACACCACGTTGGCCATGTAAACATCTAGGAAAATACAATCAGTTTTGTAAACAAAGAAGATGGGTAAAAGAAAGAGTATGGCATTCATACAATTGATAAGCTTGCTCATGTACAATAAGGTTACATGTCACATCATGCAGTAGTACACCCCCAACTAACAAAAATCAAAAAAAAAATCAACATACAACAGTTTCCAATTACATCAAAATTTTTACACCCTAAGGTGGTTGGTGAAAGAGAGGGAAAGAGAAGAACGAGTCAACCCCCACTTGTACAACGTATAATAAAATTTGTTATTAAACAAAGACTTTAAACAACAGCTACCAGAGTCAATTCTGCGGAGGGAAGGTGGGCGAGGTCGGTGAATGCCTGTGCCTCCCCAACGGTACAACCAAGCTTCACCAATTTAAAGGTACAACCAAGAAAGAAACCACAGCACTCTCCCCTCCTGCAAGACAACAAAACAAAACCTTCAGGCTCACAGTAAAACAATGCTAGAAGAAATAATAATAATCAAATGAAATACATAATATCATTTTCAACTCTCCTGTTTTGCACGTCTGAATCTCCTGCAAAATAATATGCAATTTCAGAAAACAAATGGTGCAGAAAATAAGATATCAACCCAAAATTCTCTATTCTCAGAGAAAGGGAGGCAAAAACACTACCGGCTTATCACATTTATCAGGGCTTCACCTGTCCTGTTATAAAACCTGCAACCCTTCAGTTCAATGAAAGGCAACATGTACAGTATAATAACTAATATAGACAGCACAATTACTTGTTCTAATCCATAAATCAATCAATCAACTAAGCAAAGAGATATAGAACTGACTCCAAGTCTAATGATGAGCCATAAAAAGAAGAATTCTAGACAACCACATAGAATAACAAAACATAAACTAAAGCAAAGTCATGCCTGAAACCTCCACCAATAAGCACAAGCATAGTCAGCCTATTCCCAAGATTATACGATTGTCAAGAGTTACATTGCTAATGGTTCAGCACAAGTTAAAAGGCTAAAGATTCCCAATATCATACGATTGTCAAGAGTTACATTGCTAATGGTTCAGCACAAGTTAAAAGGCTAAAGATAGAAAAAGATAGTCTCTCCTAGGAATATATAATAACTTCGCCACCTTATAAGTCCAAGAGGCGCCTCAAGTTCTTGTTTATAATATCCAGATTCCAAAAGACTTTAAACCCCAAAAGAGGGAAAATGTTATGACACTACTAACTCATATCCATGCCATCTCCAGATTGGCTGCAAATTGGAGCAACCGCAGAGAATGACCTCTCAAACGGTGACGGATGAAAACGCACATCACGCCTGCGCTTAAAAACGCAGCCATCAGAGTTATCTGCTTCAAGCTTCCTTCGGACTCCTCTCACAGCCTGCTGTTCCGCCGGTGTAAGAGGGAAAAGCTGTCCACTCACTCTGCAAAGAGAACTGTGGTTGTCATACACAATTCTCTGGTTACAATTTTTATCACAGATATGGGTAATCCCTGTTAGTTTGCACCGATAAATGTTTGCACAAACATGTTCGTTTTCACATTGCCTATCACACTTGTGACTCTGTTGACCATCTTCACGGTTGAGAATACTCGACAGAAAAATAACATTGGTTGGCTCGGCAACCATTTTGCCAAATACCTCCATCTCAGCAGTCTTCGTTTTCGTATACACCTTAAGTTCACAGACCTCTGTTCTGCATGTCAAAATAGAGAGAACAAAGTCAAACGCAAGCAAGGTTCTCTGATACTGAAAGAGACGGAACTCACTCTAGTGGAGACCTATTCTGCTTGAGAACGCTACACAAGCATCCAAGTTACAAAGATAGAACAAAAGGAAAGGAACATCAAAGTTATAAATGGCAGGAACAATCTGTCTAGGCATTAACGATTTCCTAAGGTACAATATCATCCCTCTCAAAATGGAAGGTGAATACTAAGCATTCACATGAATCCGGCATTACTTCGATTATGTCCATTCAAACATGCAAATCGGTGAGCGGTCAGATGTCTGCATCATATTACAATAACAGAGGAGCACCAGTTTCAAAAAGAACATATACCAAAAATCTTATTTCAACACATCGTCGCTTGCAGCCAGCAGATCATCCAAAAAAGAAAGGTAAAGTAAGTTGGGGAATAGAAGCATTCAGTGACAAGCTCGAACAACGCCACCACGTTCCAAATATTCACGTTGCTAAATTAGAGACTTCAAGGCCCAAACCAGTTTCACAACCGAGCTAACCTATCCATATTAAACGATTATCCCCCCCCAGATAACAACAGCAACAACGATAATAGGACTCTCTAGGTTACAACAAGGACGATCATGAGATACCCAACACTCAAATAACAATAGCTTTCATAAGAAGCTTCAAAGGAAACAAGAAAATGTACCTCCTACCCCCAGGAGAGAGAGAGAGAGAGGAGAGACCCACAACCACGAGTACACTAAGAAACAATCAAGGAAGAAAGAGAGCAACGAAACCCAATTTCCCAAAATAAATAAACACATAAAATCAGCACAAGGAAAGGAAAAATCACCAGATCCAGAAAATGCAAACCCTAAACAAGAAGGAAACCCCACAGCTAAGAACATAAACCAAACTAAACACGCACACATTATAGAACCCCAAACCAAGAGGAGGCAAAACAAAAAAAGAAAGAGCTAAACCCCTATAAAAAGGAACGAAGATCACCTTAAAAAGCAGGAAGAAACGGGTAGGTGAAAACTACACCAAAAAACTAGAAATCCCTACCCCTAGAAAATCCAAATCTTAGAGGAGAACCTAAAAAAAAACTAAAAATCACCACCTGAACCGCTGAACGGCCAAGAGCACACAATCCGAACACAGATCAAAGAAACAACACCATAAAAAGAAAAAAACTCAAAAAAGGGGAAAAAAGAAAAAAACTAGCAAAAAAGACCGAAGATTGATAGATCAGCAAGAAAGAGAGAAGAAACTTACACGTTGCTCCGGCGATCGATCGGATCCGTCTCTGTGAACGGCTAAAGATTGAGAATAAAGATCTTCCGTCTTCCGAAACGGAACAAAGGAAACCCTGTAAAAAAGGGTGGAGGGAGGAAGGAAGGAAGGCGACTCTGTCACGATCCCCACGCGTCTCTCTCGCGGCCGCGGTTCCTCCACGCCGATCCGGACGAAGGAGAGAAGTGGGAGGCGGTCGGATATTTATAGGCCGAAGATTGCCCCGGATGCGCTGAAGGAGCGGATGAAATGAAACTCGTTCCAAATTCATTCCAAATGACAGACAAAATTCCTGTGTCGGAGCGCCCACGGGGTTCATCCGCCAGCGTGTCTTTTTAAAAAAATGCCCGTTGGTCAAATCCCCCGTCTCCGTTGATAAAGTCTCGGATCGGATTGTGAATCGAGTCAGAAGTTATCTCAGAGTAAGTTGGTTGGACAGGCCATAGGGATGCTCCGGGAGCACTTACTCCTATCTACCTTCTAGGAATCATAGTTGTAGGCTGTATCTTCTCAATCTCATCTTATAAACGTACTAAACATATTTTATTTTATACATGTTTGGCATCATATTTTTTAGTCATAAAAATAAGATTTTTTAAGTTATGGAATTTTGGTAAATTGTGAACTGTTGATTTTTGAAGATCATGGTCTCATCAACAAAAAAATGCTCAAATTGTTTTTAATTTTGAAGCTTTTATTAGGTGGGAGTAGGTACTCCAGTATATATATATATATATATATATATATATATATATATATATAGAGAGAGAGAGAGAGAGAGAGAGAGAGAGAGAGAGACTAACATATCAGGCCTCATTTTTTTATTCTGCCCCATAGTTCAAAGTATTTTATGACAGATCTCGACGGTTAGATGTATTTAATTTAGTAGGAATCTACTTTTGAATCATATTTTTTTTGACAAAAAAATGTATTTTTATGAGCTGAAAAAAAAATGATGCATTTATAACCATTGATTTTAGATCACCAAAAAAAACCTGTATACATGATAGATTTCGGTGTTCCAAATGCTGGTTCCCACTAAATAAAACTTATAGATCACATTTATGGTATTAGATGCGAGAAAAAATGCAAAAAAAAATATGATTTTTGAAGGGGCAGGAAAAGAAAAGAGGCAACACCTGCACATTACTCATATATAAATAAATAAATATATATATATATATATATATATATATATATATATATATATATATATATCGTAGAACTCATATTGGACATGCAGCATTATGCTGCGCATACTTTATTTTATGATTTTTGACCCTTTGTTATGACAGCCCTTAAAAAGTCTTTTTGTGCCGCTGATCGCAGGCACGTTCAGTAGCGCAAAATGGTCAGGCTTAATATCAAACACTTTAAGTGTTCAACATTAAGCCTACTATATATAGTTACTAGAATATGAGAATTAGAAATAAGAGCATTTTTAATACTTTTTTTGCAAATCTAACGTGGGTGGAATTAGCATTATGAATTTGCTAAGAATCTACCATTGAATCCTGTATTTTTTTTATGATAAATGTGAGTTTTGAATGCTTAAATATTTATGAAGATTATGAGTCATTGATTTTAAAGCCTTAAAGATCAGCAGATGATTCAAGAGTCGGTTCTTATAAAACCAAGCGTGTAGATCACATCCATGTGGTTAGATTCAAGAGAAAAAAACAAAAAATCTATGAAAATGGAGTGGTTCACACGTTAGTTCTCATATTTTAAGTATATATATATATATACAAGGGCGTAGCTAGGGGGGGGCAGGACTGGGCTCCCGAAACAGTTAATTTTTTTTGTTTTTTTCGTTTTAAAAGCCCAGTCCTAGCCCAGCCCTGATTCCATATGAAATAGATTTTTATCCATTTTTGTAGCACAGTCCCGTCCTAGTCCAGTCCTAGCCCAGCCCTGACTGCAGCAAATAGTTTGATTTGTTCATATGAAATAGATTTTTATTAATAATTGTAGCCATTTTTTATTTTATCTCAAAAAAATTTTTTTCGGGGGCGCTGACCCCGAACCCCCGATTATCACACAAATAAATTTTTTTCCCTACACCCCTGTTTGCCCCCCTCACATGAATCCTAGCTACGCCCCTATATATATATATATATATATATATATATATATATATATATATATATATATATATATATTCTCGAATCAGATTTTGAAGTCAAAGTTCTCATATTTCCAGTTCTCATAAACTCGAATCTGTGCAAGCCCAATTAGCACTTCACAAGCTTGAGTTGCGATCAATCTGGCTCACCCTAGATCGTCCATCTTGATCGTAATTTTGGAGATGCTTTGCAGCGGGAATAATTGTGAGATTAGCCGACGGCAGTCTCAACTCTTAGGGAAAGGAAACGTGGTGTTTTTTATGGGGATCGGTTTGAGACAATACGGTTCATTTTCGTATCGGTTGGGATTTGCCCGTCTACCCTGTTCGCAATATGAAAAGATCCATGTGGGACCGAGTGAAAAGCGACTTGCCAATCGTAAAGGGGACGGCCAAACGCTGGGGTCCACCGCCTCAATACAAGCGCACCTCGCGGAGGAGTGGAAATGTGAAACCCAATGAAAAGGATGCACGTGTTCCTCAATGCTCATCAGCACTGAAGGCAAACTCGGGTCCAGACCTGGGATCCATTTTATTGGAGTTGGACCCGTGATGCGGTCCATTTGAATATGCGGATTGGATCGGCCTTGGTGAATCCGAACATATCTGGAACAATTATATGCGAACTGCAAGGAGCTATGCCTACTGATTCTGCTAATCGAGTTCATATTTTCAAATCCAACTGGAATCCAGATCTGCTTATGCAGGGATGCTAACGTGCCAGGTATAGATCGGGTCTTACTTGACCCAATACTTTCTCAGACTCATACAGAACGAGTCTGGATCTTAATTTGGATCTAAATATGATCTCATAATGGAATATTGGATCGGATCTAATCTGAGTCTCTACAGTACTAGATCGACTGAAAATGGCAAAACTATTGATTTTCATTTGGAGCAAAGGTAAAACGAGTTGAGTCTAACATGGAAAGCAGGGTGGGGTTAGGCAGACCCCCACCAGTTACACAACATACCATTGGGTTTTGAACTTGCAATGTCCCAACACATGGTGACGTGCACTAACAGCTCCTACCAAATATGGATCCAACTGAATGTTTTAAACGATCCCAACCCAGATCTAACCAGGCCTGGCCATACCTGCTCCAAACTCCTCTTGGATTCAGATATAAAGATCCAATACCATGAGATGGATCCAGTTTTGAGCCGGGTCATGACTCTGACCCGCTTGTGTCCCTATCTGAACGCGGAAAGCATGACTTTTTGAGAGAAAAAAATCATGAATAAAAAAATACAAAAATTATTGTGATATTTTCAACGTATCGCTATTGAGTTGTGATGTGGACTTTTTACATTTGTTAGCTGTATAAAAATTTATTATGATACCCATTATAAAAAAAAAGTTATTGTGATGCAACATTTTTTAATTTGTATATAAATTGTAAACATAATTCTTTTTCTTGTTTATTTCAGTATATTTTGATTATTTTATTCATTTTCAATATTATTATGAAAATTCTTTATTCTCTTGTTATGAATTAATGTTATGAAATGCCTTTATAAATTACCCCTCCAAAGTATTGCATGCTTGGATATCGGTTATGATTAGGGTGTCAAACGGTCGGTTTCTGTTGGACTAAGGTGGAACCAATCTCAGATCTGATTTGAGACACTAGTATCGGGTTGGGACTGGGGTCCAATCACACCTACTATAAGAGAAAACCATATCCGGATCCTATAAAGTTTACATAAACCACACTCGGACATAGTGACAAAAGTTTAAAATGGCAAAATGTCGGCAGCCAAAAACTTGTGAGAATTTGATTTTTTTTTTTTTCTTGCATTTTTAGTCTAAATCTTGATAATAAAAAATAAACTTAAAATATAAAAATTTATTTTTTATAAATAAATATAAATAAAAATTATTTAAAAATACAAAACATGGTTTACACAATAAATAGCAGGTAAAAACCTAAATATTGTGTTTTAAACTCTATATTTATGTTTTTGACAAAAAATATGCAAGAAATTAGCGTTTTTAACTTTCAAGTAATTTCGTGTGATATTTTCATAAATGGGCCCCGAGAGGTGGTATCCCATGTGGTAAGCTGGATCTGTGCCAAGCTGAAGGCCCAAGTTTGAATCCCTATGTCACATGGGGCTTAAGAGACATATGGTAAGGGTCCGCCTAACCCCAGTTTGCCTTTCAAAAAAACAAAATTTCTTGCAATATTTTCATAAATGGGCCCGGACCATACATAGAAAAATAATATTTTTATCTTTTTTTGCATTGAAAATTTATGTATCTTATCCCGAACTCAGGTCGGGTCTGGGTCCGATATAAAATTTCACAAACCACACCAGGCTTCATATATTAATCGGATCCTTTGAGGCAGACCTGAATTTTAATAGGACCGCTTTGTTTATCACCAAACCCTGACTTTATAAGATTTGGTAAGGATTGAGCCCGGATCAAATCCGACTCATTGACAACCCTAGTTATGATGGTCAGGGTTTCAAAAGTTTTGCAACCCGAGCGTCTGTCACATGGATACGACAAAAAGGATACGAGTCATGACATTCCTGTGTAATTATTAATTGAGAATGGTATGCAGACACGGGTAAGGTGGAGCAAAGTCTTTATGTGTTGCAAGTGTCTGTCACATGAATACGACAAAAAGGACACAAGTCATGACATTGCAAGTGTTTCTCAAGGCTCAAGCAAAGTTTCCAATTGAAAATTTAAATATAAAAAAACAAATATAAGAAAACAACAAAAGATTGTTCCAGCTTCAAAATGGTAATCAACTTAAATTAACAAATAATTTTGGCGTGCTTCTAAGATGGATCGTGGAAATCGCTTGTTAGCCACTTCACCTAACCCATCTTTTTGTAAAACCAAGACCCTTTTTAATTTATGATTAAAGTAATCAAAGAAATAAACCAAGCCTCCCATATATTCTTTGAATATGTATTGCTTCTTATATAGTCAAGCATAAGGATAACCCCATGAGACTTAACCTAGGGGTGTGAACGAGTCGGGTTTGGTTCGGACCCAGGTGGAACCAGATTTGAACTTGATTTTCGAGTATGGTATCGGGTTCAGACTTGGGTCTAATTGGGTCCACTATAAGAGAAACCAAACCCGAACCCGATAATATATACATTAACCAGACTAAAATAATATTTTTTTATCATTTTTACATTGAAAAATTATGGGTCTTAATAGGAACTCGGGTGGTCGTATGGGGTCTTCTTATTTTTCACCATACCTCGACCCTATAGGGTTTGGTCTAGTTAAACCCGACCCTTTGGCACCCCTAACTTAACCCCATACTAGTGTTGTCAGTATCATCATTGTATCGGCAAAGAATCAATACAAAATCGAGCTGAATCGACTTGTTTTTAAAATAATTTTAAAAAATAAATTAATATTATTTTAATATATTCTTAACACGTCATCAGCTGGTTAAAAATTGGCAGCTCAATTCGGTTCGGTATCAAAATCAGTCAATTCTATAAATCTTTTTGAAAATCAATTGAGTATCCCATACATACACTTATGAAAACATTGCCTTTGTGACAGTGCGACGTAACCATCTAATTATCTTATTCAACCCCTAAAATATTACTTTTTATTGTACTATGTACTTTGCCATATATATTTATTACATTTTACAGTCTATAGTTTGCACGAAGCCAGCATATACTAGTCATTTTTTTTACTGTAATGCGTTGAAGTAACTGAAATATGTAAACCGTACGGATGCAATCCAGATGTTTGGTTTTATAGAAAAATATCCTTAGATAATCCGATTACGATGTATAAGAAAGATCTTTTAATGTTTCAACGGCTCAAAATTTTTGTAAATATTTAAGCATAAAAAATTATATTTCTTGATCGGATTATGATGATTCAAAAGTTGATTCCAAGCAAAATGTACCATGCCTAATGCATCTGCAGGGTTAGACTTGTAAAAAAACCCTATAAAAATTCTTAATTCAGTTTCTCTTTATATATATATACCCCTCCAAAATCTGCATGTTACATATGTTTTTTAGCAAATCTTAGGGATGGTTGAAAACATATGACTACACTCTTGGATCAAAGTCATTTTTAAGTGTAGTTAAGATTTTATAATATAACCTTTTTTATAAATTTTATAACCATTGATTTTAGGACCCTTGTAAAATCTGACCTACACGAATAAAAAGTTTTACCTAAGAGTTTGTTCATGTGTTTTCAACCATGGAGATCTTGTCTTTATGATCACATTTGGTAGAAAACATATTTAACACATCGATTTTGAAAGAGAGGACAATTTAGTGGGTGGACCATCTCTTCTCATATATATATATATATATATTATATATATATATATATATATATATATATATATATATATATATAACCCTCCAAAATCTACATGTTACATATGTTTTTTAGCAAATCTGACGGATGGTTGAAAACATATGACTACACCCTTGGATCAATTTTTTTTTTTAAGTATAGTTAAGACTGCATAATATAAAAAAATTTATAAATTTTATAACCATTGATTTTACGACCCTTGTAAAATCTTACCTACACATAGAAAAAGTTTCACCTAAGAGTCTCTTCATGTGTTTTCAACTGTAGAAATCACATCTAAATGATCAGATTTGGTAGAAAATATATTTAACGCATCGATTTTGAAGGAGAGGACAATTTAGTAGGTGGACCATCTCTTCTCATATATATATATATATATATATATATATATATATATATATATATATATATATATATATATATATATATATATATATAGGTCATTTGTGTATCAGGAAAAACATTGAGGTTTTCATAGAAACGCACCAAGCATTTTTGTGAGCCCCATTATAGCAACGCAAGCTATAGCCCCAAAATCAATGGTTCCAAACCCCCTTTCGGTATCATCGATCGCTTCCTGGGTGTTGATACCACGGAAGAAGGCTCGATGTGGATTGTGGCATGGAGCCTCCTTTCGTGGTTCACAAATGCTCCTTATGAGGCATTTGCACGCCACGGAAACCTTCACTCTTAGGGGTGGACATCGGGTCGAGCCAAGGGTGGGGCATGTTGGATCCTATGTTATTTACACGAGCCCAGCGCGATTAGAGCACGATTACCTAATCGGTTCGGGCCCGGCCCGACTTTATTTGTGTTGGGGCTGCAAATTGCTGCCCGAGCCTAACCCAATCGGATCAGGTACCCGAAAGCCCACAGGCTACGCAGCCTAATGTCCGCCCTGCTCACGCTCAAAGCATGAGGCATATTCACCAGCCCCACCGCAGCAACACAAAGAGGGGGCTCTCTTTTCCTTTGTGAAAAAGAGTCCCAAATTCAACGCTACCTTCCCCCTTTCAAGTTTCAGCAGATCGCTTCCCATTTAGGGGGTGTTTGCATGTCACGGAAAAAGAGCATTTTTTGGCAGAAATGCATCAACGGGTGCGTATTTTCTTTCGTGGTGCTCAAAATTTCAAAACAAACATGGGAGAGTGGATTTACCTCAACGGACATGCCAAAATGCATGCTGGACTCCCTTTTCTGTGAAAATGGTTCCCGTGGGGACGGGGTCCGATTCCATTTTCGTCGCAGTGGAATCCACGGAAGGAGGTGCCGCAGCACCCCATATCGTTACATCCAAACGCCCCCTTAGGGGTTTTGGTCGGATTCATATTCCGCATGTGTTCCACGTAATGCAAACACATCCTTAGAAGTGTATTTGTGCATGAATCTGGATCCTGGTCTAGCAATAGGAATTTAGATCGGGTCAAAATATCATGTTCCAGAAAAATTATGCTATTTTGTGTGAATTGGCGATTCCCAAAACTGTGTAGAAGTCAATGCATCCATTCCCCTTGTCTATGTGCAGAACCCAGGAGGGCTATTTTGATCCATCCTGGTGAAACCAAATCAATCCAAATAACAAGCAGTCGGGCCGGATCAAGTTAGTGTTCAGGTCATGTCAAGTCCCGAAAATGAAATTTCAAACCCAATATAATTTTTTTACGTAAAAATATTTAAGGAAACAATTTTGTGGGCAAGATTTGTTCGGAATCCAGCAAAAATCATAGCCCAAACACAACCAGTATGTTACTTGGGTCGGATTCAGGTTGACCCTAATAACATTCAGGTCGCAACTTTCTAGATCAATACTCAGGCATCTGGGTTTGGATCAGGTTGGATACCCAAAATAAGCCGACCCATTGACGGCCCCTGTTAGGGGGCACTTTTTGAGTCTTTTAATTATATGTATTTTTTAAGCGCTTCAAATTATACGAGTCAGGTTTGAACCGAATCTGTTTACATGTTGCCTACACACTTTCTAATCCATATTGAAAACTAGGGCAATATTTCAGTGGTATACAGCTTTTGGAAATATTACGATATCATTGATATTTGTTACATATGTTGCACTTCGCTGAAAATTTGAGCTTAACTAAGTTTCGGGCCTATTTAAGGAAAATATGCAATGATCCAAAAACTGCTCAGCAACAGTCGGACAAGTGGGTAATGTTAGGGTGAACCAGAAAAGTTTGGGTAGAGCCGGATCTAAATGTTGGCTAGGTAAGCGTCGTGTAGTAAGAGGAGTAGTTCATGTATTGCTTCATACACCACGGCATAAGAGTAATGTCATAATTCTTGTTCTCACTAAAATCGTGCAATATTTCATTAAGAACTGGTTTTCTTGGGAAAATCTCACAAATCATCGGAACATATAAAAATATAAAATTATATAAAAATAAAAATACAGAAAGTGCCGCAAAAATTGTTTTCCGCAAGTTAATATTGAAATAAAAATGTGATATTTTTAAATAGGTGGTATATCGTAATTTGTAAGATCACTTTTTCGGTTTTATATCAGCCTATGGTAATATTCATGACATAGCTTCAAAATAGGAACTCTCAGGTCTTATGGGTTCATTATGATGTCAACGTAAGAAAGTATGCCGGAGTTTGATTCAAGGATCAAATACATGTGAAAAATTTTCTTGGATGGAAAACCAGGTATATCTATCTATTGATTGTTGGTTTATCTTTCCTTGGGAAAGTTTTATTCAGTGAAAACA
The DNA here is from genome assembly GCF_984573655.1 of Nuphar pumila. Classification (NCBI taxonomy): domain Eukaryota; kingdom Viridiplantae; phylum Streptophyta; class Magnoliopsida; order Nymphaeales; family Nymphaeaceae; genus Nuphar; species Nuphar pumila. Next base: position 129,727,167 of record NC_143254.1, on the reverse strand, counting down.
AGTTTCACAGAATCTGTTTTTGGTCGTGTTCAATCATTTGTACCTGGTGAGAAAGAATTCTTGCACCAAGTTGGCGGAATCAAACAGGCACCCGGGTCTTCTGCAATTCTACATCAAGATGAGGAAATTTAAACCCAAAGATTATGATTTCCGCAGAACTCATTTTCTAACAGAGGCGGCTTTACTTTCACTGGAAGAGGGAAATTGAATGAAGCAGATCACATGATCCACATATTTCGTTTAAAACTTCATCAAGTGGGGCATTTCTAGTAAGAAACACTTCGTTCACACATTAATTTTCTCAATGGAGAATATGCATTTTAGAAACACATTTGCTTGCATTTCATGTGATTCCATCGCGGGCATGATTGCAATGCCTTGGGATTCTTGGATTTTCACAAGACCCTGTGGTTAGTAAATCACAATTACAACACTTTCTCAAGATTAGTGAAACATGAAAAGATATAACTTGCGATTATGATTGCTAATTGTGATTGTTTCAATCTTGAATCCTGTGAAAGTTGGTCACAAAAGTAACCTTGTGATCAGCAAATCATGGCTCTACTTTCTCAGCTGACCCAAACAAACATGCCCCTCATGTGATTTCAAATCATATGATTCTAAATCAGTGAACAATGTAATTGAGAATTATGACAAGTGAGTTAAAAAGGGTCCCAATGTGACTTCAAATTTCAGTCCCACTTTATTACATTTGCCTGCACATGAGAAACAGCGCAAATGAAAATCATTTTGTGAGAGAATGATTTAATTGCAATTGGGGCCAAGCAAACATGATGCTTAGAAGGCGCACTCATATTGCCCTAAGATCAACTAGAGACGCCCCAAGGGGGTTGGCGTAGTGAGGTAGGGCCTTGGCTGCTTGATGGGCAGTTAAGGTTTAGGTGTCGCCTCTTTTCGCCAAAACAAAAATTGTATCAAATCTGAAAGTAATAGAACTTGAACACTAACATGATTGAGCTCATGAGCTAGCGCTTGCTAACTTGCCAAAAAGATCACACATCGTCTCAAAGTTGAAAGCAACAAGGTTTTCTAGTTGTAAACTTATATATTTCACGGAAAGCATTTGGTATCCTCATGGATAAGGAACCTCCTAGTTGGAATTCATAGTGGATGTGTTTAGCATGGTCAAAATACTATGAACTGGCTCTTGGATCATACCTTTCCAATGTACAAAATGATTTTATAAAAGTTGAAAATTTAGTACATTATAGGCCATTGATTCTTTAACCCTTCCAAAATCTTGCATTTACATTGAAATAACATGATCCAAGCACTGGTTTATACAAATCTAAACATATAAATCACATCTGAAGTGCAAAAAACAACAAAAAGTTAAAAAATATGACACTTTTACTAGATGGTTCCTTACCCACTAGAGTAACAAACATTAACCCTATACTGCAAACCAAAACATAAATGATTTGTTCTACCTTGCACTATGTAATTTAAAATATATTGTTATTTCTTAACAAGCTTATACAAGCAAACCAACGGGGGCTCCGCTTGTCTGGTAGAAGCAGCTAGTGCACGCCACCGACGTTGCAAGTTAAATTCCTGGTATCATTGTATAACGGGTAGTCTGCCTTACCCCAGCTTGCCTTTGAGAAAAAAAAAAGCCTAGCAAAGCCAAATAACAATGTTCATTTCTAGCTTCTTCTTCTTTTTTTTTATATTCAAGCTGAGAGATAAAGGCTCCCTACCTTAACAAACATTAGACATGACCTATTGAGGTTGATATCAATTATTCTGCAATCGAGGTTTGTCCTTGTACATTACAATGCACTCATCTACGAAAGAGTAGTTCAAAAGAAAACATATCCCAGAATCAGGCAATCGGTGGCGGATCAAAGTATTTTTTAACCCATGCCTATGATTAGAAAACATATCCAAAGATAAAACACAAAGGGTTTTAGTTAAAGATGAGGAGATTAAGGAGAGATGGAAAAATTATTTTGATAAGCTATCTAATGGAAGTCATGCTCAGAATCTTGGAGACTTCTCCATTCCTTTTCATGAGATGAATCGTGACTTCATGCGCAAGATTCAAAAGAAAGAAATTGTAGAGGCTTTGAAGAAAATGAAATCAAGAAGGGCAGTTGGCCCAGATGATATACGTATCGAGGCTTGGAAATGCTTGGGAGAGAAAAATTTAGAATGGTTGACAAATCTTTTTAAAAGATTTGGCGGACAAATAAGATGCCTAATGAGTGGAGGAAGAGTACTTTGGTGCCTCTATATAAGAATAAGGGTGATATACAAGATTGCACAAACTATCATGGTATAAAACTCATGAGTCATGCTATGAAACTTTGGGAGAGAGTGATTGAGTCTAGGTTGAGGAAGGTTGCCATGAAATTGGAGAATCAATTTGGTTTTATGCCTGGAAGATCAACTATGGAAGCTATACTTCTTCTTAGACAATTTATTGAGAGAAATAGAGAGAGGAACAAAAATTTGCATATGGTTTTTATTGATTTGGAGAAGGCATATGATAGAGTACCTATGGGCGTTCTCTGATGGACAATGATGAAGAAAAGTATTTCTCTCAAGTACATTAGTATAATTAAAGATATGTATGAAGGAGTAGTAACCAATGTCCACACTTGTGGAGGGGTAACAACCAATTTTCGTATAACGGTTGGGTTACATCAAGGATCTGTTTTAAGCTCTTTTTTATTTGCTATAGTGATGGATGAGCTTACGAGATCAATTCAAGAAAATGTGATGTGATGTATGTTGTTTGCTGATGATATTGTTTTGATTGATGAGTCTAGAGTTGGGGTTAATGCTAAGTTAGAATTATGGAGACAGACATTCGAAGGAAGAGGTTTTAAGTTGAGTAAGAGTAAGACAAAATATATGGAATGTCGGTTTAGTAAGCAACGAAGTAGTAATGGGAGGTTAGTGAAACTTGGTGAGTAAGAAATACTGGTGGATGATTGTTTCAAATATTTGGGATCTATCATTCAAAAGTATGGAGAAATTGATGGAGATATAAATCATAGGATAAAGGTTGGGTGGATGAAATGAAAAAGTGCAACTGGAGTGTTGTGCGATCGTAGAATGCCATTGCGGTTGAAGAGAAAGTTTTATAGAACGACTATTAGGCCCACTTTACTATATGGTACTAAATGTTAGGCTGCCAAGAGACATTATATTCAAAAAATGAGTGTAGCTGAGATGGATGTGTGAAAATACAATAAAAGATAAGATTCGGAACGAGAAGATACATAAGAAGGTAAGCGTTGCACACATTGAAAATAAGATGAGAGAGAATCGTTTATGGTGGTTTGAACATATTCGGCGAAGGCCTAATGATGCTCCAGTTAGAAGGATGGAGAAATGGAAAAATATATTAGTTAAAAGAGGTCGGGGTAGGCCTAGAAAGACATGAATGGAGATGATAGGAAAGGATATGAATGCTTTGAATCTCACCAAGGACATGGCATTGGATAGAAATGATTGGAGGAGAAGGATTCATGTGAAAGACCCAGAATGATTTTCTTTTTTGGTTCATATCGCCGACCCCAATTGTTTTGGGATGAAGGCGTAGTTGTTGTTGTTGCCTATGATTAGAATGTTGTGTTTGAGTATTAATAATGATTCTACATTGTTTGACTCATATCCTAAAAAGAAAAATAAAGAAACAATATAAGCTCATACAGTGGTAAATTATGCTTTTAAAACACTATAGTTCTAAATTATAAGTTTGTGCGATTTTAAGGAAATACATATTTATGATGTTGATTTCAAAGAAAAAGAATTTATACATAATTATATATATTTATATATGTGTGTGTCTGTGATTATGTATATTTACATGTATATATAAGGTGCAATAATACACACTTATGTGGATGACACTTGTATGAAAATACGGTTCGGAACTTATACTTATAGTTTTCGGTTGAAATCTCTGTTGATGCTTCTTCCTTCCTGCAGCCCCTAGCTCTGCTAATCCAGTCCCTTCTGTTGCAATGAATCCAAACGTGTTGGTGAGACCTTTGCACCGTTGGCAGGAATTCTTCTAGAACTCAGCTTTCTGGGTTCATATTGACTGCGGTGAACATGCTATATCCCACAGCAAGAAAGTGGCCAGAGCTATTCCTCATAGCGAAGGCTATTCTGCCCTGGCCCTCCTTTGATCCGTAGCTAGCTTGTCTGGAGGGGGATTCCATTGATATGGTATGATGCTAAATTTGTCCCGGCATACCGTATGATCTTCCTCCTTCCACGACAGTTTCATGTAGTTCTCTTTAAAGGAGGTCCAAACTATGAAACTCATTGTTCTCTACAATGTTTCATCTTCATGGACAACATGGTTTCTCATCTTCCAGACATGCCGCATGACTATGTAAAAAGATTGTTTCCAGCAGATTGACAGCCATTTCTGCTTGAACTTGAACTTGAACCACCACTGCAGCATGTGGATCAGTGATGGGGCTTTTCGCTTCGATTTCCCAAAATTTGCATATGATGTTATCCCACAACTTAGCTGTGAAAGAGCACTGAAGAACTACGTGGGATGCCCATCTTCTTAAGGCTATCGAAAGTTAGGAGCCTGTTTTCGCAAGCTAAATACAAGGTCCATGCTGTTCGTTTCCAGCTTGCCAGGCCTAATTTATATGAGCTCCTTATGAGCCAAGCCACTAGCGGCTTGTCTCGTTTCCCAATCCTACCTGCATGAAAGTGTCAATGACGTGGTTGTGAATCTCATATATTGGTCAATATAGCATTTTCTTTTAGATAGGCAAACTGGGGTTAGGCAGACCCCCACCAGGGTTTTGAACCTGCAACCTCCCACCTCAAGGTGACATGCACTGACAACTCCTACCAACCAAGCGGAGCCCCGTTGGTCAGTATATCATTTTTTGACTTAGGAGATGTCACAAAACATTATTTATCACGCAATTACTCCGTAGAAAGAATTCTCTCATTTACAAGACTTAGTTTATTGGGCAAAGTTGGGACAAATGAAAATTTTATTTGCTGAATCAGCTGTGGAGCCTATTTCACGAGTTCAAATAAGCTATTTATGAGTCGAGCATGAGTCGAGCATGAGTCGAGCATGACCCAATTAATATTTAGAGTAAGTTATAAAAAGCACCCCCAAGTGCTCAGCTATTTACAAAAAGTCACCAACATTTTGTTTTTTTTGAAAGGCAAGCCCGGGTTAGGCAGACCCCACCAGTTATTACTCAATCGTACCACTGGGGTTTGAACATGCAACGTCCCACCACAAGAAAACGTCCACTGACTGCTCCTACCAACCATGCGGAGCCCCGTTGGTAAGTCACCAACATTTTTGTTGTAACATTCAACCGTCTTTTTTTTTTAATTGAGGAATCAGTCATTTGCTTTTCTTGCTGAGTTTTAAGTTAACATTTCGGTCCTTTGTTAATCAAATCAACTCATTATTTGTCCTGTTATTGAAATTATAAATATAGGAAACGTTTTTAGTTATTTTTGAATTAACCAAAGAGCGGCCAATAAGAGGTTTTAGGACCAAGCATGTCTTTGAAACAACCAAATTAAAAGTTGTGGCAATCTAAAAATTCAATGTCCTTGGCCATTTATTTTATGGACAATAACGTAGATAGCACTAATTTTTAGCACAATACCATGCCTGATCGTGAACTAAAAAATATAACAAACAAGGCCAATTTACTTTTTTTCTAGACAGTTTTGCTCTTTTGTTTGGTCGAAATCATGGCGCCTAATTTTTCAGGCCACTTGTATGGCGACAACTTTAGTGGTTTGACCAAAGTGCCTAATTGTTTGATTGAATCTATAAGCTTTCCCAAGATTTGATGCATTATATTATATTTAATCTATTGTTATCTTATTTTAATTAGTTACCGTTGAAATAAAGTTTTTTTATATTGAACATGTATAAATATAAATATGTAACTCGAGGAATTGAATAAATGAGAAAGAAAGATTGTGTGACAGCTTTTTCCCATGAATGTAGTAGGTCTTTGGATGAACCATGTATATTTATTTGGTGCTTGTCCCTTTCTCTTTCCTGTATTTTGATTTTATTTTATTTAATCTTTATTTATTTTTCAAGATCCAACAACAAAAGGTGAAACCATTAAAAAAATTAATTGGCCAGATTTGTCATAAATCGGCATGTTTATCATATTTCTTTGGTTTCAACCAAAAAATGAAATGGCGAAGCAGGTTATATGTTCCCCCACCCCTCCCCCAAACAAGGGAGTTAGCTACATCTCATGTTCGGGGGTCCCAAAGAGCACCACGTATGTAAGCATGTGTGTCTCATATCCCCATGTTTGTCAGCATTAATTAGCGTTGGAGTTTGATGCGATTGCAAAGACTTAAATACCCTCTCCTCCATTGGTGCAAAAAAAATGACGATTCTTGAAAAGGAGTGGTTGTAAATACTTAAGTGCCCCGAAGATGATTATTTAAGACTCAGTCCCTGCACTGCAGGATTATCCGAGAAAGAAATCTCCCTCGGAGGAGGCCATGAACATCAACCCTCTCACTCTCTCTCTCCCTTTTCTTTCTGCTTCTATGCACATCCACCAGAAGATCCTACATTGCTCCATCAAGCATCGACTGACCTGCACATTGACTGTTGTGGAGCCTGATTCAGAGTTTTTACCCTTACAGGAGGAGGGTTTGGGGGATCCTCCCAGCGTGGGTAGCATCATTCAACTAAATGAGTTGTAGATCCTGATTCAGAGTTTTTACCCTTACAAGAGAGGGGTCTTGGGGCTCCTCCCAACGTGGGTAGCATCATTCAACTTGAAGAGTTGTGAAGTCTGATTCAGAGTTTTTACCATTCCAAAAGGGGGGTCTGAGGGCTCCTCCCAGCGTGGGTAGCATCATTCAACTTGATGAGTTCTGGAGTCTGATTCAGAGTTTTTGCCCTTATAGGAGGAGGGTTTAGAGGCTCCTCCCAGCGTGGATAGCATCGTTCAACTTGATTTGTTGTGGACTCTGATTCAGAGTTTTTGCCCTTATAGGAGGAGTGTTTGGGGGCTCCTCCCAACGTGGATAACATTGTTCAACTTGATTCGTTGTGGAGCTTGATTTAGAGTTTTTTCCCTTATAGGAGGAGGGTTTGGGGGCTCCTCCCAGCGTGGATAGCATCGTTCAACTTGATTCGTTGTGGAGCTTGATTTAGAGTTTTTGCCCTTATAGAAGGAGGGTTTGGGGCTCCTCTCAGCGTGGGTAGCATCGTTCAACTTGATTCGTTGTGGAGCCTGATTTAGAGTTTTTGCCCTTTCAGGAGGGGGGTCCGGGGCTCCCCCCGGCACGGGTCCCGGGTGTCGTGGTCAAAAAATGCACAGGGTATCATGGTGAGAAAGACATTTTTGTTCCAAGCAAGGTTGGAAGAAATCAATGGAAAATCCAACAAGGAGCATGCCAGAATCAAGATGTAGATGTCAAGCGAGAATGGTGTTGTGCAACTCAAATAACACAGAATAATAGGGGTCTGGTTTTTTGTTAAAATGGGGAATTAAATGACAATAAAAATCACTGAAAATATTCAAAAATAAACTAGACTCAATAACAAAGATACCACTTTTTATGGATTTAGAATATGACCTCCGGTTAGGGAGATATGACCCTGACAAGTTAGTCCTAATTCGAGTAACGATTTACAGCGATTTGCTTGTTGAATAACACTACAAATCGCTATAGTGATTTGCGGAAGACACTATAAATCGCTATAGCGATTTGCGAGAGACACTATAAATCGCTATAGCGATTTGCGGAAGACACTACAAATCACTATAGCGATTTGCGGAAGACACTACAAATCGTTATAGTGAGATCCAACAACACTATAAATCGCTGTGGGGCTCGTTGGAGACCCAAAAACACTATAAATCGCTATAGTGATTTGCGAAAGGCACTACAAATCGTTGTTGAATAACCGAATAACACTATAAATCGTTGTGGGGCTCGTTGGAGACCCAAAAATACTACAAATCGCTGTAGGAAAGCCTGATAATACTATAAATCGTTGTTAGAAGGCCCAAAAAAAATTGGTCCGGAGGGCGCTGCCCCCCGAGCCCCCCCCCCGCCAGGGACGCCCCCCCCCCTGGACCCCCCCGCCCACTGACCGCGCAGCGGGATCCACGTCGGAGGGAGGCCCCGGACCCCCCTCTTGTAAGGGAAAAAACTCTAAATCAGACTCCATAACACATCAAGTTGAATGATGTTACCCACGCTGGGAGGAGCCCCCAAACCCCGTCCTGTAAGGGCAAAAACTATGAACAGTCACTGTGCAGGTCAGTCGATGTTTGATGGAGCAATGTAGGATCGTCTGTTGGATGTGCACAGAAGTAGAAAGAGAAGGGAGAGAGAGTGAGAGGGTTGATGTTCATGGCCTTCTCCAGGGAGAACTCTTTACCTCCCTTGATTTCTTCTCTAGAGAGAGAGGGTTTTACAGTGTTTTACGGAAAAGGAAGAAGATGACGATGAAAAGTTCAAACAGACATTTTTGATGGCTCAGGTTTGTTTTGTCGGATGATCATCGGATCGTCGGCTCACCATCGGATCGTCGGCTCACCATCGTTTCGCCAGATTACCATCGGCAAAACGATTAAGGTTCGTTTCACTGGGTAGACTTTGAAGAGTCAACATCATCCTTGACTTTCTGGATGGAGGACATGTTTGTCTTTTTTTGAATTGTTTATTTTTTCTTTTTTTAATGAAGGGCATTTTTGTCATTTTCTCAAACCATCGCTTTATGAGAAGAATAGCAAGAAAGGGTACTTGAGTCTTTGCAACCACAACAGACTCCAATGCTAAGTGATGTCAACATACACGAGAATACGAGCCCCATGTGCTTGTATACGTGGTGCTCATTCAGACCCCCGAACACAAACGTGGGATTCACTGAATCATCGGGGCCGAACATACACCACCCTCCAACAACAAAAGGTGAAACCATTAAAAAAATCAATTTGCCAGATTTGTCATAAATCGGAATGTTTATCATATTACTTTGGTCTCAACCAAAACATGAAATGGTGCCAAAAGTGAGTGACCTCAGTTTATTTTAAATAGTGACTTTTTTATTTTCAAATTGACGCCATACAAGTCGCCTATGCTTGACACCGGTCAAGCTTTCAGGCAGTCCAAATTCACGCTAGTAAGCTGACTGGCTAGGCTCGGCCTAGTTCTTTTGGGAAAACTGTCCAGAACACAATCATCCAAGATGAACTGTCTTGGGCGGTGTGTCCCACCAGTCAAATGCACCCACAGGTGTGTTTGAATCACTGGACAGGGCAGCGTGTCTAGGACCTGTGAGCCGCACCCCTGGGTGTGATTGCGACTCACAGGTTCCATCGACTGATGAAAACAAGTAGGTGGGGTGATGTTTGTCCCATCTGGGATGTGCCCCACACTGCATATCAAACGCAGGACAGCACCTGGTCAAGGACAGATCTGTCACTGACCAGGTGCATCCTGCGAGTCAAAAAACCCCTTAAGGTACACCACATGCCTATGCTTGAAACCGGATCAATCAGATGTTGGATGGTTAAGTTGAAATACTATAATTTAAAGGCATGGGCCTAAGGGTGTAACAGGGTCAAGTTCAGATGGGGTCTTATCAGACTTCAATTTGAATCAGGTGTAAGACTCAAAGCTGACCCAATCTAATTCTGGTCGGGTTTGGGTCTGGGTATAGCTGGAAATTGTTGACCATATATAGGTTAGGCTCAGGTATGTATCAGGTCAGGTATAATGAGTTGGGTCTTCAATAAACCTGTCTTTTAATCGGATCTATGAATCAAACCTAGACCCAACCCATTTTGATTTATGTCCGTGTTTGGGTCTGGGTATGGCAAAAAAATATAGATTATATGGGTTAACGGGTTCTGGTATGATCTGTTCAGGCCTGAAAAGGTTGGGGCTTCAATTGGGTCTCGACAGGATTGGTATTCTAGACCTAATTACTTGCCAATCAACTATTCACTAAGAAACCAGTTTTCAAATAGATAAGAGTCTAAAGGGGCGTGGCTGTGTTCGGGGCTAAACACTCTTTATGAGCATTCACCCTTGGACGGGGTAAACTGGGGTCCCCTCTTTAATAGGGGGCACCCCCTGGGTGAAAAGATCAGGTGCAATATGATTGCACAAATATTTGTGCATTAAGCACCTGATCACCCTCCATCTTGAGGACAGGGCCTGTCAGGTGTGGGACCTAAGACATGAAGAAAGGTGATGGGGGTGCTTAATGCACAAATTTTTGTGCAATCATATTGCACCCGATTCGGAGGGGGGGTACACTGGGGTCCCCTCTTTCATAGTGGGACCTCCTCTTTTTATACGGGGCAGCCATTATGTGGCTCTCCCTAGTTAGGCAGAACACTCCGACACTGGATCTGATCCGGAGACTGAAGGGACTTAGATGAAATTGATGACAAATCGGATTTGGGGAAATAAATGAGACAATAAGCTTAGGGGGGATCCAAAACAATCCTTCTCCAATATAATTTCTAAAATCCAAAACTTTTAAAACGGGTTTAGGTTTGAATAGTGGATCAGGTTTCAACGGGTTTAGTTCGGGTCAGTTCAAGTATAAAACAGGTTTGAGTACATAATTGGTTTGGTTTGGGTCAGTTCAGATACAAAGCGGGTTTGGGTTCAGATTGGTTCACGTATAAAACGAGTTTGGGTACATAATGGGCAGGTTCCACTGGCTTCGGTTTTACATTATGTGTAGCTATGTGGGTTGTGTTCAAATCTTTATTTATAATGCCTAAGACCCAACTTGTTTTTGTTATGGGGTCTATCTTTTGAACCTGACACAAACCCATGGGTTCACTAAAATCCGATTGGGTTGTGTATAATTGGTTCAGGACATTGGGTTGGATCAGTATACCGGACCCAATTACACCCCTCCATGGTGGGCTCGAAACCAATTGGGGCTCGACACTTTTTTAGGAAATCCAAACATGTAGACGTTTTGGGCATGGTAAATTTAATAGTAATCAAGCGTTGGATTGTGTATTTTCGGTAAAAAAAATATGGTTTTTGAATGCTTGAATATTTATGAAGACTATGAGCCATTGATTTTAAAGCCTTAAAAAATCTCATTTACGCATTCAAAGGCCTCTTTATTTAATTACTCAAAGAAGACTCCATGCACGGCTGGTTTTCTTCATAATAAAAAACAAAAATCCAAAAAGACTACAGTTTAAAAACTTGTCGGGTTGACTCAGTTGGCTCGGCCCGCTCAGTCACCCGGTCAAAAACCAGGTTTAACTCAGCTTTAACAAAACTTGGCCGAGTCTTGGGTGAGTCATACATATATATACGCATGTAATATATTATATATATTATAGGAAATATAATAGAAATATAATGTATATTATATATATAAATATAATTATATATGTATTAATAAAACTATACATTAAATATATTGTAAAAATATCATATAATATATATTATATATAATATATTGTTAAAACCGTCTAATTGAAGGGAGAAGAAAGGGTCATAAACACAAAGAGCCAAAGAATGAAAGCCACTGATCATGCCCCCACGATGAGTGGAGTCCGGATCAGGTGCAATATGATTGCACAAAAATTTGTCCATTAAGCCCTAGATCGCCTTCCATCAGGTCTTGTTCCCACACGTGTGATCAGGTGCTTAATGCACAAATACGTGTATCCTACACAGGACAAGTTAATGACGTCAATTGCCCTTAGGAGGTTCAGCCTTTTACAACAACTTGATGGATGCAAACTAATTTAAAATTGACGGATATATATTTGCTATTATCTACTATATTCATAATCTTGTTGAAAAAACATAAGCGAAAGTTATATCCACTCAATCTGCCCTCGTAGAAATGTTTAACATAGTTTGTTTGCTATAGATTACCTTTTAGATCTCTATCTTCATGCAAAAAATATAATTTTTTTGAGTCATAACAGTTTTGCATATCATGGGCCCTTGATTCTTAAAGCCCATAGAAAACCAACTTATATGATGCAAAAACATAACCCAAAATTCTGTTTTCTACTAAAAAATTATATAGATCACATCTATTAGGTTAGATCTACAAAAAAAATGGAGAAAAAAAGGATGAAAAAATAATGTTTTATACTTAGATTGCATGTACAAAATTATTGTAGCAAATTTATTTTCTAGCTAAACGTGACCATTTGTGAATTGAGATCAGGTGCAATATGATTGCACACTTTTAGTGTGCACGTAGTTTCCTTGTTCTTCTCTCCTTTCGTGGTTCATCTCATTCGAAACAGGAGCGTTTCTTGAGCAATCGACTTTCCTTAATTGGTTTCTCTCTTAAACTCTCGTTGAGATGGCCACCAAAACTACTTTGCCTTAAACCGAGCTCAATCGGTCTGTAACAGCCCCTCTCAAGTTCATTGGGGTTGAGACCATGTTGAACTTGCTGCACAACATTTTGTGTTGACTGAAAAAAATTTGGTTAAGACATGCAATTTGATCATTAGATGATATGTACCTTCAACTGCTTGCATAGTTGGTGTATGAAATATTGGATGAGAAGTAAGATGAGTTGTCCCAACATTATTACACTACAGAATAAGAGAACTGATCATCTTCTCATTAAACTCTTGCAGAAGATAATGGAGCCACACAAGTTCAGCTATAGCCATAGGCGGAGCTGGGGGGGGGGGGGGCAGTTCTGCCTCCCGGCCCAGTTAAAAAAAATAAAAAATTTAAAAGCCCAGCCCTGATTCCATATGAAATAGATTTTTATCCATTTTTGTAGCCCAGTCCTAGCCCAGCCCTGACTGCAGCAAATAGTTTGATTTGTCCATATGGAATAGATTTTTATTAATAATTGTAGCCATTTTTTATTTTATCTCAAAAAAAAAATTGGAGGGCGCTGCCCCCGAACCCCAGACTATCACACAAAATTTTTTTTTCTACACCCCTGTTTGCCCCCCCCCCCCAATCCCCCGCCTCACATGAATCTTAGCTACGGCCCTGACAAAGCTGGGGGGGGGGGGCAGTTCTTTCTCCCGGCCCAGTTAAAAAATATAAAATATTTAAAAGCCCAGTCCTAGCCCAGCTTTGATTCCATATGAAATAGATTTTTATTCATTTTTGTAGCCCAGCCCTGATTCCATATGAAATAGATTTTTATCCATTTTTGTAGCCCAGTCCTAGCCCAACTAATGTGTTTTTTGAAATGCACCTGATCACCCACCATCTTTGAGATGCAACCTATAAGCTGTGGGGCCCAATAACAGTTGGTGGGTGATGAGGTGCAGCAGCACACTTAAAGTGTGCAATCACATTGCACCAGCTGATCCTCCCTCGCCAATTAGAGTAACTGGGCATCATAGTAAACTTTAATCATGCTTGGTATATTCTTAGATTACTTAAGAATATGCGACTGCAAGTGCAACCTCAATAATATAGCTGGCTACAAGCACTTGACCCCACTAGTGAAAGGATCCAAAGTGCGTGCATCAACAAAGTATAGGAAAATAACAATTATTGGCGAACTTGAGAGGTATAGCTGGGGAAAAGCATTATTTATCAAATCTTACTAAAAGATTTCTCCACCCCTTTTAGTTGAAGAAACTTCTCCAAGTAGAGCTGGAAAAATTTATACCAAATGATAAAATCCTTTATACAAAGATTTTACCATGTTTGGGAACAGTTGCGAAGATTCCGTTATTTCCAGTCTTCTCCAGCTATTTTTCAACTTTCAAATGTATGATAAGGCCTTGCATGCTTGGACATGATAAAAGTATTATAGAAAAATTAAACTATTGCCATGGAAAAAAAATGTTGTGCAGCCGAAAAGAACGTTTGTGTGAAAATTCTTGGTCTAAGAAAAATTTCTCTGCCTCCCTTCAAGGAAGAACTTGACGTACAGTGAGAAACATTTGCCTAGAAAAAATTGTGTGTAGAGTAAACATCGGCCAATTAATAATTAGATTTGGGTTCAATATTAGAGTTTTATATCAGAATCCAAACCAACTCTGAATTCAATATCTGAATCTGGTTACATATAAAAGGTATATCCAAATAGATATTCAAGCTAGTTTGATCTGGATTTGACATATTAGTTTCATCATTTTAATCCGAATCCGACTCCAAACCCGATTAGGCATGTCTTATTAGGTCAGATTCACCTCTAAGGGAATAATTCGATGCACCAGTTATCCATAAAAAATAAGATAATTTGTAAAATGAGATAATTAGGTAAGGGTCCTTTTCCCACCACCGGTTCCGTCAATTCCATTTGGCTCGTTCTCAATTCTCATCAATGCCATTGTTTTCCCTTCTTTACACCGTCAGCAAATCTCAACAAATAGCAAACCTCATCAACCACGACGATGAGCTGGCTTAATTGAAAAGTCTTGCAGCTGTCTCAACGCACGGATCCCATCGTTTCAAATTGGATGGGTTTCATCACACATTCAATCCTAACCGTTCAGCATAACCATCTGCATTGGATGGTTAGGATTGAAAGTATGATTGGTCACATCTTATTTCAAATGATAGGATCATATTCCTCTCAAACGGAATAAAAATAAAGAAAAAACTTTCAAATCACCATAGCAGGTCATGCACGTTTAGTGGCAAAAAAACGCCCATTGTTTCTCACCTTTCACATCTTTCCTTCTCATCTCCAAAAAGATGCGTCCAACTTTGAATTGTTCAATCAAACCCAATATACCCCCACCAACGGGGTTTCGCTTGTTTGGTAGGAGCTCTTAGTACACGTCACCTTGTGTTGCGACGTTGCAAGTTCAAATCCCAATAATATGATGTATAACTGGTGGGTCTGCCTAACCCCAGCTAAGACACGCTCCAACGGGTCTGGTACAGTGGAGGGGCCTTGTTCATCTAAGCTGGTGGTCAGGGTTCCATTCTCACGAGCGTCAGTCATTTGCATTAAAGAAGGTATAGGATAAGCCCTTGTTTAGCTGAAGCTTTAGGACTCCCTTAAGAAAAGAGGTACGCCCACTGGCAGGCTTAACGAGAGCGATTAATATTAAATCTCTGATTTAGAGAGTGGTTTCTCCGTCTTTTTTGATAAAAAAAAACAATGCACAAGTTTCGAGAATCATTATGTCCATTACCAAAACTAAATTCTGTATTAACACATTAATTACACGGATCAATTTACATTCTTCTCAAGGAAGAGCACAGACGGAAGATCCACGAGTACTACAAACATGTAAACACACACTCAAATCAAAACCAACCCCTAAAGGCAAGCTGGGTTGGGCAGACCCCTACCAGTTATACAACTATACCATTGGGTATTAAGTTTTGAACCTGCAACGTCTCAACACAAGGAGATGTGCACTAGCTGCTCCTACCAGACAAGCGGAGACCCCTTTGGTTGTGTCTCATGTGGGCGTGGTCAACCATGGGACTTGAGGGCGGTCTGGAGGAGGTGGTGGGCGCGGGAGAGCTGCTCGGTGAGGGACTGGATCTTGTAGTGGTAGGATCTCGCCTGGTCGACGTTCTCCGCCTCGAGGTCGCCTAGCTGCGAGCAGATCCGCTCCTCCGCCTCCTCCGAGCACTTCAGCCTCACCCTCGTTCTCTCCAGCTCGGCCTTCATCTGCTCCTCCCTCTCCAGGCTCCGCCTCAGCTCCGCCTCCAGCTCGTCGTTCCGCCGCCTCAGCGCCACCTCCTCCTCCTCCGAGCGCCACCCCTTCGTAGCCGCGAAGGCGATCCCCGACGCCATTTTCCGGCGACAGAAAACTTCGCCCTTATTTTTTTAGGGGATGGGATCGGGAGCTTTTAAGAGATCTGTGCGAGTTTTCATGAGAGCGGTCTGGGTCGGTTTTATAGAGTGAGAGACGCGGGGTGCCGGGCGGAAAAAGGATAAATGTATGAAGGAGATACGTTTGCTTGATAGCTTGAGGGCGAGGCTACTAAGTGACGTGAAGGTTGACAATTCTATGGTTCCACGTGGCGTGATGAGGGGCCGTCTACCTGTCACCGTCTGGCTACTATTGAAGACGCAGTGAGCCGCTCATCTCGCGAGATGGACGGACGTGACGTTGCCCATGGAAGTGTGCGTGGGTGTTCCGATGCCGTGTCATCTCAGAAGCTTACCTGTATACAGCAGCGCATAAAAGAAATGGATAACTTGGAAAGAAGGTAATTGAAATTCGGAGAACTGTTTGAGGGCGGATCAGGTGCAATCACAATGTACATTTTGGGTATGCCGCTGCACCTGACTGCCTTTCGTCCGTGGGGTACAACCTGTAGTGTCAGCTGTGGCACTCGATAGAAGATAGAGGGCAAATTAGGTTCAGCGGCAGCGGTCGCACTGGTATGAATATAGGAATGTCAATGTGGATCTGATTTTGTCTTATATATGATTCTGTTTAGTTGAATTTGGTAAGTCCTAACTAGAGTCACTAGAACATGAGAACTACAAATATGAGCATTTTTAATATTTTTTTTGCAAATCCAACTATGTGGTTGTGCTTGGCATAATGAATTTGCTAAGAATCAACCAATTGAATGCTTGAATATTTATGAAAATTGAGCCATATGAATCAAAATCCTATGATTCAAGAGCGAGTTTTTATAGAACCAAGCATGTAAATCACATCTGTACTGTTAGATTGAAGAGACAAAAACAAAAACTTCATAAAAATAGCAGTTCACACATTAGTTCTCATATTCTAGTGACTTGTCCTAACTATATTGGATCATAATCGGCTGCAGATGTGATTTTGAATGATGTCCAAATTTAGTGGACATCTGAATCTGATTACATGCAAATTAACTGAATTTGGTATGAGCTTTTTATCATCAGCATCTGAATCCAAACTCATATTTGTTTAGCCAACATCCACTTAGTCGAATCTGGAGTTAGCCACGTCTGACAATGTGTTGTCATTACTGGATCTGATACAAACGGATCTAGCTAATGGATTTCATGCTTTAGTGCGGATAAAAAGTGCCTTATCCAAATCCTTTTACACGTATTTTGGTTTTGGATTGTCAATCATAGCCAGCTTCTTTTAAGATTTGGATATGTAACCTGTCCCGTTTATCCAATTGGATCAGTAAGGGCTCGGTATTTGGCCAGTCATTTTGTAAGGTCTTTTGGTTCATGTGTTAGGCCATTTATTTGAAAGCTTTTGATTCAAATCTTTATTGGTGATCAGGGGCGTAGCTAGGATTCATGTAAAATAAAAAATGGCTACAATTATTAATAAAAATCTATTTTATATGGACAAATCAAACTATTTGCTGCAGTCAGGGCTGGGCTAGGACTGGACTGGGCTACAAAAATGGATAAAAATCTATTTCATATGGAATCAGGGTTGGGCTAGGACTGGGCTTTTTAAAAAAAAAAACAAAAAAAATTAACTGTTTCGGGAGGCAGACCCCCCCTAGCTACGCCCTTGTTGGTGATCGGATTTTGTCTCTTCCCATTTGTAATCAACTAAAACTAATCACCAACGGGGGGGGGGGGGGGCTCCGCTTGTCAGGTACGAGCTGTTTGTGCATGTTACCTTGTGGGTTGTGACGTTTTAAGTTCCAAACCCAATGTTACGGTTGTATAACTGGTGGGGTCTGCCTAACCTCGATTCCGGATCGGGTGCAATATGATTGCACAAATATGTGTACAATCATATTGCACGTGAAAAGATCACGCCAAACCTCAGCTTGCTTTAAAAAAAACTAAAACTAATCAATTCTTGGAGATCAGAATCTTGTCTCTATTTGATATCTGAATTTGCCCAGCACATTACCTGCTCCTAATTTGCAATTGAAATACCCCACTTACAATACATGAAATATGCAAATAAGAAATGGTTAGAGGGCATTTTTATAAGTATTCACATTATATGCAACCGGGGTGAAGTCGCTGACAACCACCCATCTTGACATTGCTCAGGATTGCAGGACACTACAAGAAATCTGTGGATTAGCGATGATCTCAATCAGTCGTTAATCTGTCGCTAAATAATTTAATGATGGATTAGCGTCGGCTTAGCGATGGATAGCTTCCATCACAAAATTATAGTCGCTAATTAGCAACGAAAACTATCTGTCCCAAATTTTGTCGCTAATTTGCGACGAATTAGCAAATAACATGATTCGTCACAAGGTCGTCGTTAATATACGGAGATTTTGGTTTTGCGACGAATTAAAATATATCACAAAAATATTGGTCGATTCACATTTACGACGGATTAATATTCGTCCCTAATCCATCGCTAAATTGGACGCCGGTAGTAAATAATGACGAAAAATATTCATCGCTAATCTGTCACAAACAAGAAAAAAAAATTAAAAAAACTATTTAAAACATAAATATTGAGAAAAAATTCTCATGGTACAATTTATATTTTTTGTGTATAAAAAACAAAGTACACATGAAAAATACATATAAAAAGCAAATAAAACAATTTAACGGTCCAGTATACTTTTCGCCAAGTTCTAATTATTTACAAGTGAACATTTACATTTTTGAAACAATAAGAAGGTACAACAAATTCAACACATGAATCTAATCATCGCCAAGATTATGTGTGTCATCTTCTTCACTGTCTCGATCTGCCCCTTCAGCTCCTCCACGCTGATTATCTGTAGCAACCTACAAGAGAAAATAAAGGTTAATATTGATAAAAAAATATAATAAAATAAATTATATGCAATGCACCTAAGTTAAGGCAATCAAAGTAACAAGAAATCTAACGACATGCAACACATCACATGGAACTTTCATACCTGAGAGGCACCTGCAGACGAAGTTCCCCTGTCCCGAAAAAACTGCATAACTCATTACGAATAACATCGAAAATTGCTTCATGTAAATAGTCACACATTGTGTCCTTAACGAGCTGGCGTACACCAGCCCAATAATTAGGTGGGTCAGTCGGATGCTTGGAGCTGATCCTAACGAAAGAACTCTGTGAGTCGTGACTCGAGGAAGCAACGACTGGTGAGGTGTTCTTATTACTTCCAAACCCAAACACACGACCCTTTTTGGGTTCACCTATTGCAGTCACCCATGCTGCGGGATCAAAAGGTGAATGCTGAGTGAAGTCATCGCTCTACCATCTGTTGCTTGTATGACTCCTACAAAGTAATGATTACAGTATGAATTAAGAATTACAATATTTATGATAACTTATATATTATAATGTTTATTAATACAATAAATACATATCATTGTCGTTCTCGCCTTCTCTGATACGAACTCTCCCGTGGTCTTACGTTTATGTGTTTCAACAAACACATTTTTGTATGGCACAATGCCTCCTTTTTTTTCTTCCTGCGAAGTTAAATGATAAAAGAATTATTTAACAGGTTTGCAACAATACTTATAAAATTGACAATATATAGATTGATGAGTTACCATTTTCCTCAGATGGCTCCTAAAAGTTCTAGATCCACCTGTGTGTAGATGGGCAACAGACATTTTTGCTCAGTTTTGTGCAGCCTTCGTTGTGCGGTTTCAAAATTCATGTCCCGCCCACTTGTCGCATATTGCATCCCAAACATCTAACCTGATAGTAGGAGGTTCATGGCTCTTCCACTGCAGTGGATCATCTATCCTGCCAGATGCTTATCTTGCTGCAGTCTTCATATTGTACAACATGTCTGCAAATCGATTGACATCTACCTTTTGTCACACCCTCCTCGCATTCTTCTCCTCCATCGTAGTCGCGAAGTGATTCAAAGCCTACAAATATTTTTAGAAAGTTAGTAGATAATTATAACCAAAAATTAAATATGAAACACATTAACTATGAGAAATGATTGTATACCATGAATGCAACACCTCCTTCAGGTACTCTTTTCATTGAGCGATCGGTCCTCGTAAATGTTAAACTAGTGAATTCCTAATCTCTCGTATTACTTCTTGTTGCTCGAGCCTCGCGCTACACATGAATTGATACACATTAACTATCAATATATAATATTTATAAGATAAGTGAAAATGAAATACTTACGGTTGATTATCAATATACACTATTTGAATGAGTCTTCTTGTGTCAAACTGAGAAGACCCTGCATCCAGCGTTGTCTTGTGACTTGTACGAACAACTGGTGTAGGTGGGTCATGTGTAGGCGAAATATCATCTGTAGAAAAATGAGTTAGAAATTCACAAAACGCGTATTTAAACTAATTAAGTATACAATTAGTTAAATGATATACCTATCAAAGCAACCCGTGAAGATGAAGGCTGAGACTGGCTACCACTGGGTGATCGACCACTGTAACCTCCACGAACCATATTCTAACAAATAAAAAATGTCATGTAATACATTCAAACATTGCAATACATTCAAACATTGCAATACCTTCAAATTATTATAATATATTTCAATACATTCAAATAATTCAAATCATTCACATCAAATATTGCAATACATTCAAATCATTCAAACATGTTACAATACATTCAAATCATAACTCTATACATATCAAAGATATATTCTAATAAATAAAAAATGCCATACAATACATTCAAACATTGCAATACCTTCAAATCATTGCAATACATTTCAATACATTCAAATCATTCGCATCAAATATTGCAATACATTCAAATCATTCAAACACGTTACAATATATTCAAATTATAACTCTATATGTATCGAATATACATTCTAACAAATAAAAAATGTCATGCAATACATTCAAATATTACAATACCTTCAAATCATTGCAATGCATTTTAATACATTCAAATCATTCACATCAAATATTGCAATATATTCAAATCATTCAAACTCGTTATAGTACATTCAAATCATAACTCTATATGTATCGAAGATACATTCTAACAAATAAAAAATGTCATGCAATACATTCAAACATTGCAATACCTTTAAATCGTTCAAATCATTGCAATACATTTTAATATATTCAAATAATTCAAATCATTCACATCAAATAGAGGTTTGTATTACAAGATTTATTTCACTAGCTCGAGAATTCTTCTTCATCACTTATTTAACTTTCATATTCTTCTTCTTCCTCCTCCTCTTCTTCATTTTCTTCTTTGTTCGCCTATCCACTTGGTATATCATTTGGATCACATTCTTTCATGAATGTTCCATCGACCAATGAAGATATGACATGCATACCATACGCAACATCGTGACCATAAGAGAAGTCATACATATCATCTGATTGATAGCAATCACTCTCTTCAGTTAACTTGTCTTCCTGTAACTGATCATACTCGGGGTATAGTTTGGACTTCACTTTGCAAACTGCCCACCATTCATTTCTATCTGACTTCTTTGTACTCAGATATGAAGTATAGTAAATTTGTTGAGCTTGCGAGGCTAATATGAATGGTTCATATGTTACAAACCTTGATTTATGATTTATCTCCACAATGCATGAGGCTTTGTCGACTCTTATTGTAGTGGGATCAAACCAATGACACTTGAATAAAGTTACCCTATTATTTATGCCTAAGCTAACTCCATTATTTCTTTTATAACATCGTAGTAATCATGTTCATTTTCACAGTAGCTACTACCCTTGACACACACGTCACTATTCATTATTGATTTGTTTACATTGTAGTCGTTTGTATAGAATTAATAACTATTTACGATGTACCCGTTGTAATATTGCACAACTTTGGTTAGACCATTTTGTAAATCACATATTTCTTGATTTTTAACATCACCATGACGGACTTACAAACATAAACAATGATTGTGATCACGACCAATTAAGTAACTTCTTGTTTTTTACACGAAGACAATTTATGTCATCGTCCTTACCAACTCTTTAAATCATGCCACAAACTTAGTTTCACGTTCTTTGTGTACTTTTGCATCAGTGAGATGTGAAAGTTCTTTTCGCAACTCTAGATCAAATCGCCTGCACTTATTAAATACTCATATTACTGAACCATGTATGCACGTATAGAACATAAAAGAATATAGATTTGTAATGCGTCTACATATACTTACTCGATGTATGGGTCGATCGTTGAGCAATTAAAAAGGATATAGATTTGTGTTGCGCCTTGCTCTCGATCTTCCAAGAGTCTTGACCGGCAACAGCCAAAGGTATGCCCAAGTGGTTGAAATATCGACAGTTTGTTAGTTACAGTAAATTTTTCTCCATCATCGTTACGAGGTGGGCATATGTAACGTATTGGAATGTGAGGTTCAAAGTACATAGATGAGAAATTTGAAATCTCTTCTAAAGTGTATGCCTCATAAATAGAGCCCTCTACTCTTGCTTTATTCTGATTTTTTTTTAGGCCAAACATGCATCTGTCAAAAATATACATCTCGGATTATAATAAATTTCTCAATAGCATTGAAGAGTCAAATATAAAAAAATATATATCTTTCAAATGGGTACATCCACCGATATTGCACAGGACCATTAATCCTTAGTTCATATGGCAAATGTATGATCAAATGTTTCATAATATCGGAAAATGCTCGCGAAAATATCTTCTCTAACAGATAAATAGTAGTGACGACAGAATCCCCAAGATTCTTTACCTCAGATACTATGACTTCCGATGCGCACAAATGTTCTAAAAAATCTACTCAACTCAAATAATATCCCTCATATAGGTTTGTCTAACATATCATCGAATGCTAAAGGTATCAATTGTTGCATAAAGACATGATAATCATTGCTCTTCAACCCATATAATTGTCCATCATCTATCTTCATAGCCCGAATAATGTTAGAGATGTATCCATCTGAAAATCTCAACTGTCTCAACCGTTGACATACCTGCTTTATTTGATCTGGTCTAAGCACGTACCATGTCTTTGGTTTAAGTACTTTGTCATTGTACTCTTGGAGTTCAAATTCTAGTCTTTTACATATTACTTTTAAATCCATACGGGCTTTCGGATTATCCTTCGTTTTCCTTTTAACATTCATTACTATATTGAACACATTATCAAACACATTTTTTTCACATGCATCACATCGAAATTATGTCGTATCAATAAGATCGGCCAATATGGTAATTCCCAAAATATAGATTTCTTTATTCAATTGTGATCCTTTTCAAATCCAAGGAAGGGTTGCGGGCATCTGTCAGTCCATATGAAAAGTATCACAATCTTCTTAAAAATTTTATGTCAGACAATCTTGTGGGTGGACCTTTCATTTCAGTTGTGCCTGCTTAAAACACATTCTTTTGTCGTCGGAATGGATGGTCGTTGGGTAGAAATTGATGGTGACACTCAAACCAACACGGTTTTCTTCCATGCGTTAATCTAAATGATTTTGTATCCTCCATGCAGTACGGACATACCAACCTCTCATGTGTGCTCCAACCAGATAAAATATCATATGCAGGAAAGTCACTGATTGTCCCGACAACCACAGAGAGAGAGAGAGAGAGGAGGGCAGGACATGGGTTGTCGGCCCTCCGGCAACCCGAAAGAGGGGGGGGGGGGGGAGATGCGGTAGGGGGCACCGGCCTCCCGACAACCACAGAGAGAGAGGGGAGGGCCCAGCAGGGGTTGTCGGCCCTCCGACAACCCGAAAAAGAGAAAGGGGCAAGCCCTCCAACAACCACAAAGAGAGAGGGGGGCGACAGATGCAGCAGGGGGCCACCGACCTCCCGGCAACCACACACACACACAGAGAGAGAGAGAGAGAGAGGAGGGCATGGCAGGGGTTGTCGACCCTCCGGCAACCCGAAAGAGAAAGAGGGGGCGGGAGATGTGGCAGGGGTCGACGGAAGGAAAAAGAAAAGAAAAGAAGAAGAAGATAGAGGGGTGGGGGTTCACCTGTGGTTGTCGGACGGGAGGCGGGCGAGCGACAGAAGGTCGCGGGGCGACGGGAGCTCGACGGGCGGCGTGCAAGCGACAACAGAAAAAAAAAAAGGAAAAAAGAGCTCGCATTAGGGATTTACGAGAAATTTAGCGACAGATTAGCGACGGCCAAATTCCGTCGCATACTCCGTCATAACTTTGCGATGAAGTAGCGACAAAAAAAAAAATTTGCTGAGCCATCGCGTATTTGCGATGGAGTTTGAGACAAAATTTGATCGTCGCTAACTCGCGATGGATTCGCGATGACATATTTTCCATCGCTAATTCCACAAATAATTCGAATGTTAGCGACGAATATTTTTCTCTCGCTAATCCATCGCAAATGGGCGACGAAAAAAATCCGTCGCAAATATCCATCGCTAAATGAACCCAACAGTAATTAAATTTGGTTTAGACATGTGTCAGCCACTTGCTGCAAGGTCGAAGCTGCTTGAACTCCCCGATTGAGTAGGGTGGACCTCAAGGATTTTACCAATCTAAGGTCATCCAATGTGCGGTCAGTGGTGGGGGTTTTTCGTTAGATTATCTTTTTTCCAAAACTAATCTAACCAAGCGGGTTGGATGTGGTTGCCGATGTTGTCATGACTGGATCTGATGCAAACAGATCTAGCTAATGGATTTCAT
Source organism: Nuphar pumila (assembly GCF_984573655.1). NCBI lineage: Eukaryota > Viridiplantae > Streptophyta > Magnoliopsida > Nymphaeales > Nymphaeaceae > Nuphar > Nuphar pumila. The sequence continues at coordinate 129,702,747 of NC_143254.1, read as the reverse complement.
GTTTTAGTGGGGATAAAAAGTGCCTTATCCAAATCCTTTTACACGTATTTTGGTTTTGGATTGTCAATCATAGCCAGCTTCTTTTAAGATTTGGATATGTAACCTGTCCTATTCATCTAATTGGATCAGTAAGGGCTCGGTATTTGGTCAGTCATTTTGTAAGGTCTTTTGGTTCATGTGTTAGGCCATTTATTTGAAAGCTTTTGATTCAAATTTTTATTGGTGATCGGATTTTGTCTCTTCCCATTTGTAATCAACTAAAACTAATCACCAACAAGGGGGGCTCCGCTTGTCTAGTAGGAGCAGTTGGGTTGTGACGTTTTAAGTTCCAAACCCAATGTTACGGTTGTATAACTGGTGGGGTCTGCCTAACCTCGATTCCGGATCGGGTGCAATATGATTGCACAAATATGTGTACAATCATATTGGACGTGAAAAGATCACGCCTAACCTCAGCTTGCTTTAAAAAAAACTAAAACTAATCAATTCTGGGAGATCAGAATCTTGTCTCTATTTGATATCTGAATTTGCCCAGCACATTACCTGCTTCTAATTTGCAATTGAAATACCCCACTTACAATAAATGAAATATGCAAATGAGAAATGGTCAGAAGGCATTTTTATAAGTATTCACATTATATGCAGCGTCACTGACAGCCACCCATCTTGGCATTTCTCATGATGGCAGGATGGGTGTGATCTCCATCTCGAGAAATGTTAAGATGGGTAGCTGTCAGCAGCATGCAGCGTCACTTAAAAAATGTAATGGGATAGCATTTGTTACCCGCGTGGGTAGGAACTCCTTGGTTGAAACTTACAGGTGGGTTGTTTTTTTACCAAATCTCACCTCATGGATGTGTTTAGCATGGTGAAAAATAATAGGAATAGGCCTTTGGGTCATAGTTTTTTTTATGTAAAAATGTGTTTTGAGGTTAGAAATTTTGGTATATTATAAGCCGTTGATTTTTTTATCCCTATAAAACTTGACATATCCGTCAGAAAATCATGACCCAATGGTCAGTTTCTACTCAAACTTAATAGATCACATCTGGAGGGTTAGATGTGCAAAAAAATAAAAAAAAAATATTACATGTATTTCACTTGGGGGTTTTCTTACCCACGAGGGTAGAAAACATTAACCTAATATTCCTTACTAGTTACTTTTGAAAGACCGACAAGGTCCTTCAAGTATATTTCAAAAATATATACAGCATAAGCATAAAGATCTTTATTGTTGCGCAAACTGATTGTTTACCAGTATAGATAAACATCACAATAAGGGGGCGTTTGCATGTCACATAAATTGGGGCTTTTTCACGAAAACGCATCGACGGGCAAGCATTTATGCAGGCCCCCACCGTAACCAAACAAACTGAGCACTCCTTTTCCTTGTAGAAAAGGAGCCCAAAGTCCATGAGATCACACCACTTTCAGCGAAAAGGGTTTCAGTGGGGTGACCAGAATCGGTTTTCATGGAAAGGAACGGGCACACACACAAACGCCCCCATGCTCATGGCCAGCATGCATGTTGCATATATTGTGAAGGCATAAATAAATATATAGGAGTGTAACTGGGTCAAGTACCCGGCCCGATATTGGTGGACCCCTGGGTTTGGGTTGGATCCAAAATATAGACTCGTAGTAAAAAACATGTCAGATTTTGGGTATTGTAAATGAAGACCCGAACCCTAACAAACCCAACCTGGATTATGTACTCTGACCTAAATGGTTCTCCAAAACTAAACCAAACCCGACCCGATCTATCTCAACATTTCTAATCACTAAACATTACATATTCAACTAAACATTTAAAGATGTTGATGTTAGGAAAGTTTTAAAATTGGTGATTTCTTTCCACCAAAAGTGCTTTAAAAGGTTTAGTCTCATATCTAAGAGAAATCAGTTTTTCTAGTGGTTTAAATACAGTCTTTGTTCTCTATTCTTTACTTTGGTAAGCCTTGAGTCTTTCGGTGGCTTGCGGACGTTGTTGTGCATCATGCAGCAACAGACGCGTGTGTGCGTAAGGGCGCTTGAGGCGCAATGTGGCGATTTGATGGCGTACTTTGCACTTCGCATGCTCGCAGTGGTGCGAGGTGCAAATGTCTATTTTGACTTTTCGGTTTTGAGTTATCTAGCCGTTTGAAAGGCTTTAAGTTGCATGTATATCGAGTTTATGTTGCATTGTGACTGTTGGACGCTTTTGAAGGTCTTTGATTGACAGTCAAAGGTGGGTGACCGTCCAGGTACCTTTTCGTTCTATTTTCAAACCGTCAGATTTATGGTCATTAATCTCATTTATCGCAAAACGTTTTGGCCTCTCTAAAAGTTTATAAATATCTTCTATTTTCATCTTTTGAAAACACAAGAATTTTCTGACTCTCCAATATTCTTCTTCCTTCTTCTCGATTTGGCTTGTTGAGTACAAGTGTGGTAGAGATCATCTGTCCTTGTGAAGCAATGACTCTCTTGAGGTTCAAGCCTAGTTGTATCCTGGGAACTCTGTCGCAACAAACCCCTTTTCGCTTCTTTGGACTTTCCGGAGTGGGGCGATTGAAGTTCTAAAGATAGCGATCTTAAGAACGTGCCTCTAGGCTTGAGATCTCTTTTCTGAAATCCATTTTTCACAAGGTTGGACTAACAATTGATAAACTTAAAATTAATATGCATTGTATTTTTATTAATCTAAACTTTAATTTTATTTTTGCATATACTTCTTATTGCCCTTTTATCCTAGAAATTGTTGGATTGAAGCAAATCTCACAATAATACTTTGAGAACTCATTAAAGTTGATACATTTTGAATATGATATGTCATTAGTTTTTTTATTTCAACTTTAAATGTTTGATTGGCATGGATATATATTTTTTATATTCTGATTTTATCACTATTTAATATAGATATTAAGCTTCTATTTTGTTAGCATAAAATCTTCTTAATAAGAAGTTAATTACATCAATTTATGGGGGTAACTAAGACTAGAATATTGATCATACGAAGACCTAAGTTGAAACCCGGACCTGTTAAGACCCGAACCGTTAAAAACCAAACGTGTTATGAGTCTACTAAAAACCCGACCCAATATATACCCAAACTTGTTAACCCATATGTTTTGCCTCTTGTCATCCAAACGAGGCCTTAAAACATTGAGACAATTTATTTATTTTATGAACGAGCCAGTTTGAGCTTAAGCAGGCCAAATTTTATTATTTTAAATTTTGAAAAAAAATGTACTTTTTTTGGGTAAATGACCCAGTTTAAACTAGGCTTATTTAACTTGGGCTTGCCATAAACTCAACCTCGGCTCAGCTTGCCACAAACAAGGAACCAAGCTTGAACACCCTCTCTTCGGTTAGTTGGTACATTGGGCTCATTTACCTTTCATCTTTCAACTTGAATGCCTTCATGGGGCCCACTTAACCATGTGTAGAGCCTTAGTGGTCGAGCTCTTGTGGGCTGGTAAATCCTTTACTATATCATACAGCCCTACCTCGACGTTGTTGGTAGGAGTTGTCAGTGTGCATCTCCTTGTGGTGGGGTGTTGCAGGTTCAAACCCCAGTGGTACCTTGAATAATAACGGGTGTGTATGCCTAACCCTAACTTGCCTTTTTTTAAAAAAAAAAACATAGAGCCTTGTGAAGGGATGACATATCACAATTATTTTTGCATAATACCAAATATGATGTGATGGGACCACATTTTTAGGATCTTTGTTTTTAAGGCTAGGCCCTTGCATCTCCTTTGTCCAATTGATTTGCGCGGAAGGTTCGCGTTGGAGTGCAAGTTGTCTTTGCTCTTTCTTCTTTTGAGAACGGGTGTGAGGCGCCACTTGTAACACTTGTGAAGTGTGTGCTCGTGAGTATGATTTCACTATAGCATCTACACTATTACAAGGCTTTACAAAGGGGTTTTGTCTAGCTAACTTGCTAAAATACAAGGCCCTTACGAAGCAAGCTAATCTACACACTTGAATGGGCCGATCGGCCTATGCAACCAATGTTGCCAAGGCTGCCACTTAAGAGAGCACCTCCACGCTGCACACACAGCAGGGAGGTTCTTAGCTCGAGTTGTCACGCAGGACAGGCTTACACAGGCCAATTGCAAGGCATTGCACTAAGCAACTACAGGAAGGCACGCGGCAAGGTTGCTGCAGGGGTGCGGCGCATGGCGCAAAAGATATGCATGGGCGCGGCAGTGCACGACTAAGCGAACAGACGTGGTGCGGTGCAGCAGGCGCTCAGGGAGGTTGTGCGGCAGGCGTAGCGTGCGGCAGGCGGTGCGCGCTGCAGGCGATCGGATGTGCGACAAGTGGACAACGCGTGACGGGGGCTATGCACTGAGGGAGGTTTGCACTGCAACATAGAGCAGGGGTGCGGCAAGCGCGTGCGCTGTGGTGCGCGGAACGCGTGTGCGTAGTGCGGGCTGCATCATGCGGTGAATGCGCATGGCTGGCAGCGGGCGCAGAGTGTGGCACAGTCAATAGGATGACTGTCACGGCACAAGACCGATCCTGGACCTGTGACTTAATTCTGAAGGATCACCGAACCAGAGGTGTTAAACCTCCACTGCAACAGCTGGACGATGTCTTCTAACCGAGAAACCTCCTTATGTTCGTAGACATATAAAAACTCTCGCAAGCCTCGGAATGCTTGTCGAATGGCCGATGGAAGTCCGTGTCGATCCGGTAAGAAGATCACATGCAACGAAGTGAATATCCTTCCTGAATCAAACTGAAATAGATGAGAGATAAGTCAGGAGCTCACCGATTCTTCGGATGAGGGTGCACACTCTTGACATCTTCTCAGCAACTCGCATTTGCAGAAGATTCGCAGAAATGCCAGATGTGCGTTGAATCAGTCTAGGCTCGAAGCACTTGACCGAACTCAAATCCAACACTACTAGCTTCAGACTAGTAGCAGTTTGCCCAAGGCTTGATGCGCACGTCAGTCTCAAATTTCTCCAAAAGGAGAACTGAATGCACAAGGCACCAAGAGAGAAAACTCTCAAAGACCGAAGTTAATTTCCATTCAATTATTTCAAAGATACAAATGAGTACACAAGAGCCTTATTTATAGGCTAAGGAAAACCGAATACCGCCCTTCTCAAGTGGTCCCCAACTGTAGTAGCTCCCATGCGTTGAACCTGGTCCGTTCTTGCTTTGGCACCCCAAGCGCCCCTGCATTGCATCTGGTCCTGCTGACCTGGCGCTCTCTCCACCGCCCATTAGTACCTGCTTGGGTTCGCTGAACCTAGTCAAGCTGAGGTGGTTGAGGCGCTTACACATGTTGAACTCCACGCTGGTAGTTGTAGCCTTTTGTCGTGGCTTGCGCTGGCGTGACAGCACTACTGAGGCAACCGGCTAGAGGTGACTTCACTGCGGGTCGCATCAGTCCACCACGCTTCGCCTACTCTTTGTCCTCAAAGGCAAATTTTTCTTCCTTATGGTTGCTTTCTTCCATTCGTGACAATGCATCTGCTACTCTATTATATGAATCTTTTTTATATTCAATCTCAAAATCATAGCTTTGTAATTTTACAATCCATCTCTGTTGGCTCACTATAGTGATGCGTTGTTCCATAAGATATTTGAGGTTGTGATGATCAGTTCGTACTTTAAAACTTTGCCCAAGTATATGTGGTCTTTACTTCTCAATAGACAATACTATAGCGAGCAGCTCTCGGTCGACCCCCGAAAATGGGAAAACCAAGGCTGGCACTATGTGCCAGCCCAGCTGCCAACGCACTCAGGTCTGAACTTGGGTTCAGACCTGAATGCAGCAGAAGGTTAGCCGAACGGGGTAAGGGTGCTCAACACCTAATGGTGCGCACCCAGTTCCAACAAAGGGGATACCAAAACCGGGCTGGCACCAAGTGCCGAGCCCGGGCTGGAGCTTGGCTCACGAATTAGCCAGCCCAAACGGGCTGTAGTACTGGTCTGAACCCATGGTTCAGACCGACACTTCAACCCAAACACAGCTACACAAAAAAAAGAAAACCAAAAATGTAAACATTGTGGGTGACTAAGGCTGGGCACGCGAACCATCCGCAAGGTGCCTGGCGCCAAATGTGTGATGAAAGGGTTGGCTAAGGGGTTTGGTCCGCTGGACCAGACCGTGCAACCTCCAAGGTCACAAACAAGATCCCATGGCTCGTACCACAGCTGAAAGAAAAGGGTTGGGTGCCTGCCATGGGCCGGCCTCAACCTGCTAACTCGCTTAGGTGACTCGTGCGCCAAGGATCTGAATGGGACCAATGAACCTCAACTGAAAAAAAAAAAGAAACCGAAGGGCCTGGGCCCTTCTTTCTAATGGGGCCTGGTCACACCGTGACCCAGGCCACACATGGTTGCAGCACCAGTCCCAACATGCTGGGACTGGGTTGATGTGATCATCGCAAAATTTTTTTTCCTCTCTTGTAGTTTTTCTCTCTTCCTTCTCTTTTCTTTTTCTAACCTCTATTGTTCACCTTTTTTGGTATAGCCTTACTCATAAATGTTATAGGTTGTTCATGTTGAAGGAGAACTGCCCCAATCTCATAGTCACTTGCATCTGTTTCAATTACAAACTCTTTTGAGAAATCTGGTAATACTAAGACTGAAGCATTGTTCATGGCTTCTTTAAGTATTAAAAACACAGAATTGGCTTTCTCATTCCATTCAAAAGCATTCTTTCTCAATAACTGTGTGAGGGGGGCGGCAATGGTTTCATATCCCTTAATGAACCTTCTATAATACCCTGTTAGGTCAAGGAAACCTCCAAACATTTTTATATTTTGTGGTTTAGACCATTCAAGCATATATTTTTTTTTGTCGGGATCCGGCATTACACCAGTTTGTGATACAATGTGGCCTAAATACATGACTTGAGTTACTCCAAACAAGGAACCAAGCTTGAACACCCTCTCTTAGGTTAGTTGGTACATTGGCTTATTTACTTTCACTACTTTTGACATCTTTCAACTTGAATGCCTTCATGGGGCCCACTTAACCATGTGGAGAGCCCTAGTGGCAGAGCTCTTGTGGGCTGGTAAATCCTTTACTATTATATCATGCAGCCCTACCTCCACGTGGTTGGTAGGAGCTGTCAATGCACATCTCTTTGTGGTGGGGGCGTTGCAGGTTCAAACCCTAATGGTACGTTGAATAATAACTGGTGGGGGTATGCCTAACCTTAACTTGCCTTTCAAAAGAAAAAAATGATAGAGCCTTGTGAAGGGCTGACGTATCACAATTATTTTTGCATAGTACCAAATATGATGTCTGTTGGTTCAACATCAACAGAAGCTTCTAGAGAAAGAAAAAGTGTTCCCTTCGTTTATTTTTTGAAAGTCAAGCTAAGGTTAGCTGGACCCCGACTAGAACAACAGCCGCCCCGTGTGGCAGAGGGATTGGATCTGGGGTTGATTAAGACCTCGGTGGTAAAAGTGGCCCCTTCTTGGCATCTTCTTTCCTGTGATATTATCCTGTAGGCTTATCTCCCTGCCCTAGCTAAAAAGTAAAAAGGTTCTCAAAGAAACACCATCAAGCTACCTAAGATACTCTTTTGAGACCTGTTATATTAAAAAGGGCAACCTATATATAGGTGCGTAATGTATTGTGAATTTTAGTTTTTCAATGTTTTAGATATGTGCTTGGCTTTTCTAAGAAATTACTCACGTGATTACTTTTACTCGCTGGAATTATTTGTGAGTGGGGAGTAGGTGCCTATTGGGAGCTGCCTTGAGTAGAGTAGGGGTGTCAACTGGTTGGGTTTGGTTGGGACCATAGCCGTACCTGTGTTTTATGGGGCCTGAGTGGGAGGAAAAAAATGGGCCCCTTATTAATAGTAGGAGTTCGGGGCAGCGCCACAGAAATTTTTTTTAAAGAATCAAAATAACAATAAAGTTTGCATTCACATTAAACAAATATAATATTTCAAATATTTATATTATATTAAATAAAAATGTATAAAATATTCATATAAACTACCTAAACAATACTCATTGGCCTTAAAAATGGGCCCCTAAAATTTTTTAGGGCCCAGGGGTCCTGAGGCCCAAGCCCCATTAGCCTCTTTACAGGTCCGGCTCTGGTTGGGACCCAGGTAGAACCAGACTTGAATCATATTTTCAGGTATGGTATTGGGTGCAGACCTGAGTCTAATCAGGTCTACTATAAGAGAAATCATACCCGAACTCGATAAGAACTATATGAACTAACTCTGACCATACCTTGTAAAATAATATTTTTTACATTGAAAAATTACGGCGAAACTCGGATTGGGTTTGGTTCAGACTCAGGTGAAACTAGACTTGAATCGTATTTTCGGGTATGGTATTGGGTCCAGAACTGAGTCTAATCAAGTCTATTATAAGAGAAACCATACCCCAGAAATCGATAAAAACAAAATGAAGTAGACTCGAACCATACCTTTTAAAATAATATTTTTTTATCATTTTTACATTGAAACTCGTGTTGGATATAAAGTTTCACAAACTATACCTGGGTCCATGTATTAATCAGACCTTTGAGTCCAGACCGGGTCTTAATCGGGTTTTCTTATTTGTCATCATACCCGGACCCTATAGGGTTTGGTCCGGGTTGGATCCGGTAACCATGAGCCAATCGGGGGACTCATTAGATGAGTTCAATGCTAGAAAACGATGCTTGGATCATTTTTTTTTAATGAAAAATCTAGAATTTTGAAGCCTGAAGATTTGTGAAAATTTAAACCTTCTATTTTCAAACCTTGGGATAGACGTAGGGTTGGGATCGGAAATGCCTCTACGTTCAATGTATCGAAGGAGAGTTCGTTTTGCTTGAGGGCGAGCCTATTGGGTGACGTGAAGGCTGACAATTTTGTTGTTCCACGTGGCGAGGTGTGTGGCTGTCGACCTGTTTGTTTTCCCTGTCATCGTCTGGCTGTGATTGAAGACGCGGTGAGCCGTTCATCTCGTGAAATGGACAGACGTGGCATTGCCGATCCAAGTGCGGTGCTTTACGGTACCATGTCAATCTCGAGATGAATGGTTTGGATTGGGGAAGGTAGTTGCATACAGCAGCGTGAAGAAACGGATAACTTGGGAAGATGGTAATTGAAATTCGAAGCACTAGTGTTGGTCGACGGTGGGATATAGGCATGTCAATGGATGATTTTAACTATATAGATTTGCAGTTGCAATATAACCAAGGTGAAGGGCAATCACGTGCTTAATGCACAAATTTTGTGCCATGTGATAGGTACCCTATCCGTACTCGTAGCGAAGTTACAAATGATGCAAATAAAAAAAATGGTCTACCATTAGGGTTTGAACCTGTAAAGTCCCACCACAAGTAGACGTGAAATGACAGCTCCTACCAACCACACAGAGCCCCATTGGTAAATATTCCTTCACAGTTACTCTTGAAAGTAAAACAAGTTTTTTTTTTTCTTTTGATGACGAAGAGTTGTCTGCAGGTTCAAACCTGAGTAGTGTGGTAAGTTTAATAAAACTGGTGGAGTCTGCCTAACCCAGCTTGCCTTTCAAAAAAAAATGGTAAACACCACGATAAGTACTAATTGGTCAGGGGCATCTTTTGAGTACAATTATACAGTCCATTAGTGCTGTCAAAGGGTTGGGTATGATTCCATCGAGCAGGTTTGGTAACAAATAAAGGGGTCAAATCAGATTGCCATAATGGACCCCGCAGGAACCCAGAAAGGAGAGTGTCGTATCATGAGGCCTTCGTCAATTACTTGTGCATCAGGCACTAAAACACATTGGACTATTTTGATAAGGCACATTCAGCGGAATTCTAATGTTCTGAAAAGCAACAGTAAATTTAAAAAGCCCGACAAAATTGTTAACGACAAAATTATCAACGATACATGAACTGTTATTAGAAGATAGTTAGGTGTGTCAAGAGAAGAATTACACTCTTAATAGAATTTAAAAACTAAAATATATGATCATCAATTTTTGCGTATTGTTAGATTCAATTGTAATTATTGGTATATCGAGAAATAACATTAATAGATCTTGACATTAGGTGATGATTCTTAATATTTTGATTGGTAATGATGATTAAAACTTAATTAATAAAATATAAAATATGTGTTAAGATATAATTTAAAATTGCTTTAAACTTTGAGAATTTAACCTGTTTTGAGTATCTACAGGTTTTTATATAAGTGAGAACTTGATTATATGCATATTAAGTAGAGACATAATGCAAAAATAATATTGATAATTAAAATTAAATAAATCATTTATGCATATTGCATTGATTCATGCATCCCTAAATGTTTAATTTAGCATAAGATTGTTGTTGAATAAATTGAATTGCTTATATGCAAGCTTGTTCTGAATATGCGATGTTTGTTGAGCCTTCTTAAACTTATACTTTATTTGATTTATGCTAATTTCTTTAATATTAAACTTAGAGAGGGTATCATACTAGAACTTTAGTTCTTATCATGTTTTTAAAAAAAAAAATCAAATACAGAAGCATAGTGATGGAGGGAGCAACTTACTGAAGGGTGCGGGGGTTATGACGTGGTGACCCAAATTCTGACTGTGTTGGAAGGTTTTTTGTTTTGAGAAAATATGTGAACCCTAATTAATGGGGACTATTCAATTAAAATAAATTCAATTTCAGTTCATAGTTTGCTTTATTATATGTCTGCAACGAAGAAATAAAGTTACATTCATCAAACTTTTGATGTTCTAAAAAGCAAAAAGAAGCTTCAAAAATTAAAAACCTGAGAGAATTGTTAACGACACATTAATTGTCGTTAGTAGATAGCCAAGTGTGTCAGCCGAAGAATTACACTCCTAATAGAATTTAAAGACTGAAATGTATCGTCAACAGTTTTCTAACGACACATGAATTGTTGCTATCATCTCCCTAACAATACATAATTTGTCGTTTGCATTTGCCTTACAAAATTGGTCAAAATTTTCAAAACAGCCTCTTTAGTGATCATATCATGCATTTTTATGCATTCCTATGCATTTCATCTTGCATTTTTTTTAACATGTTTTATTGCATGAACTCAATTAATTACCAATTAATAAAAGCCTACATAATTTTATCTTAAGATTATCCCGTGGAGCTTTTACATATTAATTTTGGAGATCTGCAGATAGAGGCTATGGATGGAAACGTCTTCAGCATATTGCATGTACTTCCAGAGTCAACAATATGTTGTTGACATGATTCTCTCAAACTATTTGGTCACTTAAAAAGAGCTTGACATCATCATCAATCAGTTGATGTTTGCTTAGAGACAAAAATCTGCTTACACTAGGCTGGGTTAATCTTTTATTTTTTCGTTTCGTGGGATTAGAATTACTAATTATTTAATTCTCCATATTTCCATGTCTTTGAATTGTGGCATCATGAAGTATGAGTTAATCTGATTGGTCTCAAGTTAGTTTTTTTTTATTGGGTGTGTTAGTTTCTAGGTTATTATGGCTTTGAACTATGTATGCTTTATGGAAGCCTTTTAATACCTAGGGTTCTTGTTTCTTTACAATTTGCTTCACTGATCCCGTGTGGAAGTCATTTCTCATATACGCATAAGTTTGTACTAGTCTATGGTCTTGGAAAATTGATACTTATATTCTCTCCCCTGTGAATATCTCTTTGGTATCTGGCTTGTTTATAATATAGTTTCAGAATGTTCACTTCTTGCAATTGGTTTGTTGACTTACGTGCCTTTCTAGCGATTTCAAGTCAAGTCTAAGAGGCCGCGTGTGTATTATTTTTCTTACTTATATGTACAATATTAAGTAATTGTGCTTTTATTTATTAACTTTATGATAAAGATAAATCGGTGAACAATATAAAAATTATTAAATATGTTTGTTGTTCTTCTTTCTTTTGATGTTATTTATATGGTTTTTGAAATATTGACTATTTGATTACTTATTTGTTAGAAGTTTGTGCTCCTTCCTTACATCTTGTTGAATGCATTTTAAAATCTAAACATTATCTCGGGTACACTGCATTATCCATAAAAAGGTACTCACTTTGGTCTTCATATCAAATAAAGCTAAAATTTGAAGTCCAAAGATATCTTATTAAGGAGAACATGTTGATTCAAGCAAGGTTGCTAATTATGAATATGGTAGTCTCCCCTCGCTAGTATAAGTTATTGTAATAGTAATTGTTTTTCCTTTTTGTTGCGCAGTTTGTTTCTACCATGGTTTAGATTCTTGGCTCTGCCGTTGGAGAAAGTAGGTCAAAGATGGTTGTGGTAGAAGTAGCAGCCGGAAGAAGTTCTCTCTCTACAACAATGAAAGTAGTGACTGCAGCCGCAATGGCCACAGGTGTTGGTATTGGTAGGGGTTTATGCCAAAGCCTACATCTCTCTCTCTCTCTCTCTCTCTCTCTCTCTATATATATATATATATATATATATATATACACGTGTGTGTGTGTGAAAAGCGGTAGGCGTTTGAACATGTTGGCCGTTCATCACATGCTTGAAGGATAATTAGTGTAAATAAAAAATTAATGTCAAAAATGAGTTTTTTCTTTCAAAAGAGTAATAACAATGACAAATGTTCAAACACCTACCGCTTAGCAACAATTTTTGTTACATTGACCTTTAGCGGCAACTTTTATGGCCGCTATTGCTCGTTTGGCGAAAAAACTTGTTTTTGACGCTGTGATGGACAACCCAGATAATGAAGTGCGTGTCAAGTACCTATACACTACTCTCTCTCTCTCTTATATATATATATATAAATAAGAGAAATTGATAGTTGCTCAAACGTTAGATTCTCAATGAACATGCTCAATGGGTTTTTTGGCCCTATAAATGCCTTGGGCATGGTCGATTTACTAAGAAGACACACTTGGATCATGTGTTTTCAACTATAAAATTGATGTTTGGAGTCTCAAAAATTTACAACAAAGATTTTGGATCGTTGATTTTTAGAACCTTATAAAAACCCAGCCATGTGTTGGAACAGAACGCTTCAAGAGCTAATCCCTATAAAATCATCACGTTCGTTGGGCACTTCACATCTACCAATCACTATATATATATATATATATATATATATATATATATATATATATATATATATATATATATATATATATATATATATATATATATATATATATAATGTAGTTTCTGAGCATCCAGTTTATGGGAGCGGATCACTGACATAAAAACCAAAGCTCAACCTAATTAATGTCAGGCGAAACCAGACCAGATAATAATCTGGACTGGTTTTCGGCGGCCATTCGAATCATTTGGGCCCATCAGGCCTTTACGGCCTCAGCCCGATGGCCACCTCTATTGTAAACTAACAAGGGTTGCATAGCTACTTAATTGCAAGTTATATATCGATCAAAGCAGCATGGTTGATGGGCAAATAATTTGGAGCCCTAAGTTGTATCCAAGAACTCCAAAATGTATTAGCAATTCTCTATATTCTGAATGTTTTGAAAGGAAAGTTCAGTTACTTGAATGCCGCAGTCAAGTATTTTCCAGGCTTGTATTTCAAACATAGGGAGCTCAACAACGGTTGCGAGTTCGAATACCAATGGTATATGGTTGTATAAGTGGTAGGGGTCTGCCCAACCCACCTTCCTCTGTCAAAAAAAACAAAAACAAAGGGCGGCTCGAGAAATATTTTCCATATCGGGATCTTTTTTTTTTTATGAAGGACAGAGAAACCACCCCGAGTAAGAGATCTGACTGCGCTGGAGGCAAACCTAAGGTCGCTTGCCTGGTGCAGTAAAACTGTAGCGTACCCTTCGTAATCGCCTTGCTTCGGCTTAATGTACAAGGAGCGGACTCCTGTGAGGTTTGAACTCAGACCACCCGTCTAGCAGCCTAGGCCCCATCCCACTGCATCAAACCCCTTCGGGGCTATCCGATTGGTTCAGACTTTTTAATGGCAAACAGTCCATTGTTAGGCCGAATGAACCATGTTGTTCAACTTGGTCCATGAGGCCATCGAATGGTTTGGACTTAAATCATTCACGGGGGTTTGCAGGTAGGGGTGGCAAAATCTGACCTGACCCGACCCGCCAGCCCGCTTCTTAACTGGGTTAGGGTTGGGCTTAATCGGGTTCGTGTCATAAACGGGTCGACCCGCCTAACCCATTTATTAAACATCTCGTGTTCATGTTAAGGGTATGCCAACCCGCAACCCGTTTATATATATTAACTTATTTAACCCAAACTCCTAACTTTACACTTTAGTCACTCACCTAACTCCTTCCTAGCCAGCTGCAACCAAGAGCCTGAGACCTCTCCTCTCCACCTCGTTGCCATCACCGCACATGCGCACACCACCACCCTCTTCTCTCCTCCCTCTTGTTCCTCCTCTTGGTTTGGCACCCAAATAAAGCACGCCCAACGTTTCATCTCTCCCGCTGAAGGCACCTCATTTTTTGATAAATGGGTCGTTATCGTGTCGGGTTATCGGGTTACCCGTTTAATAAACGGGTCGTGTTCGTGTTGAGGTATTCTGACCCGCCAATCCGTTAACCCGACCCACCAACCCGCCGACCCGATTGCCACCCCTATTTGCATGTCACGGAATGGGGTGTCGCAGCACCCCTTCCATGGATTCATCTGCCGCGGAAATGGAATCGGATCTCCCCACGGAACCGTTTTTGCGAAAAACCCACGTTCAGACGTTCAGCGTGTATGACACGGTCGTCGAGGTTTTTTCCGCGGAAATGGTGGATTCCACTGTTTGTTTTGTCACTCTGGGCCTGCAAAAATGTACGCCCGTCAATACGTTTTTGCGAAAACAGCCCGCTTTCCGTGACACGCAAACGCATCCTCAATCTTCTTGCGTGGCTGAGCGAGAGGCACAGAGAACCAAACAAGATCCAGACCGTTTAGAAACGCCCAAAACCTACTCTTATCCTAACTGGGCTTGTCGCATGCTGCGATGCAAACCAGTAATGCGGGACGTGGGCTTAAGTAATGTGCTCGGACTCTGGCCTAATTGAAAACCATACAGCGAACATGGAGCCGGACCCAAACCTAGGGAGGTGAACATGATGGATCTGGGTTGGATCAACCTTGACCCGACCCTCTGATGGTGGATCCAGACCTGACTTGAATCTCACAATAAACCTTCAGATTCGATTATGAGTTGAGACTTGTGGTACTGGATCTGCTGAAATAGGTAAAACACTTTTTTTTCTTTCTGGAAATGCAAAACTGGTTGATCTAGACCCAGTTAAGACCCAGACACTACCAGTTCTTTTTACCTGATTATGATTAGGATCCAGCTATTCGGGGCCATATTTGCTCCCAAAGATACCCGGGTTTGAATATATACAGATCCTATATTACATATATCTAGGGATGTAAATGGGTCGGAGTATGGTTGGATATAGGCATTACTAAGTGACTTAAATTGATCAAGCGTAATTGGATCCAGATTTGCATTTGGAGTCAGATGGGGATCCAACCTTCTTAAAATCTGGTGTTTACGTCACCTTGTGTTGGGATGTTGCAAGTTCGAATCCCAATGGTATGGTTGTATGCCTAACCCCAACTTTCTCTTTCAAAAAAAAAAGAATTTTCTTGGATTTGGATGGATGTGTGGAAATACAATAAAAGATAAGATTCAGAACGAGGAGATACGTAAGAAGGTAGGCGTTGCACCCATTGAAAATAAGATGAGAGAGAATCGTTTACGGTGGTTTGGACATATTCGGCGAAGGCCTAATGATGCTTCAGTTAGAAGGATGGAAAAATGGGAAAATATATTAGTTAAAAGAGGTCGAAGTAGGCCTAGGAAGACATGGATGGAGGTGATAGGAAAGGATATGAATGCTTTAAACCTCACCGAGGACATGGCATTGAATAGAAATGATTGGAGGAGAAGGATTCATGTGGAAGACCCAAAATGATTTTCTTTTTTGGTTCATATCGCCGACCCCAATTGTTTTGGGATGAAGGCGTAGTTGTTGTTGTTTGGATTTAAATGCAATAACCTGATACTGAATCCAGATACATTTATTAATCAGACCCTATTCCGGCTCCGAGGACCTGAATCCTAGCCATTTAAACAATTGCATCATGACCGGGGTCACCCACGTGGTCTGCGGGGTTGCTGAGACAAAGGCACCGGGTCAAATCCCACTGGCGCAAGTGTCAGTCGCTTTCAGAGGTGGGTCACGTGAGGCAGGGTGGTCATGGGGACCACCCGAGGTTTTACTCAATTTTGTGAGGGTTCCCCGTCATAAAAAAATTAAAAACAACAAAATATCGACAGCCAAAAACTTGCAAGAAATAATTTTTTTTCAAAAAACTCATGGTTTTCGGCAAAATATCAGCTATTAAAAACAAACAAAAAAACTAAAACTTATGAAGAAATTTAAATAAAATATATTTTAAAATAAAAAACACATTTTTTTTTCACAATAAATAGCTGTCAAAAACATAAATATCACGTTTAAAACGTGTTATTTATGTTTTATGAAAACCATGATATTTTGAAAAAATCGCGAGAAATTGCTGTTTAAAACTTTCAGATAATTTCTCGAGACATTTTCATAAATATCGCGATATTTGTCACTATCATTTTATTAAATTAATTGATTTAAGGAAAATATATGTTTTCAGGAAAGAAAAAAAGAAAAACAGAAGCGCAAGAAATAAAATCCGCGGAACGCCGATTCCCTCCACTCAAATCTCCATCGCTCCCGCTTTACCGACTCTCTCTCTCTCTCTCTCTGGTTCGTTCTCCAACGAAGCGTCATGAATTCCCTCCTTCACCCTTCGTTTTCCCCTCGATTCCTCTCTCCCAACGCCCCGAACGCCGTCTCTACCCTTCGCTCTCGCGAGCCCTCTTTCATCTCCTTGTGCTTCGCCACCCAACCTCCCCTCCTCACCACATCGCAGAGAACCGTTCCCGAATTCCGTGAATTCCAATCCAAGAGCGAAGGATTCAGCGAAGCCGAGGAGGAGGAAAAAGAAGAAGAAGAAGAAGAAGAAGAAGAAGAAGAAGAAGAAGAAGAAGAAGAAAAGAGTATCTCGGGAATTCCCGTTCCCAGACAGCGGTACATCCCTGTCTCGAAGCAGGCTCTTCTTGATGGCTTGCTGTCGTTGTTCAAGTCGCGGGAAGAAGCCGACGAGTTCCGTCTTGTTTCCTCGTGAGTTCCCGATTGGTATATGTTTTTTTTTTCGAGATTTTGTTTTGCTTTGTGTATTGTGTCAGATTGCGATTCGTTTCAGGGAGCTATGGATCGATCCAATCTAACTAGGGAGCGATTGATCGATCCGATCTAACTTTGGAAACATTTTTAGGGTGTTTTTTTGGTTTTTTCAATTGATAGGAACGTCCATAACTTGAGGAAGAGTCACGAGTTGGCAAACAGAAGAAAAAATGTGTTGTATTTCGGGAACTGATTTACGTTATAGTCAAATTTCCGGGCAAAGCATAATTTCCTTTGTTATTGTGCGAAAATTTCCGGTTGAATCTGGCTTTATCTGCATTATCTTGCATGTGATCCAATGATTCCAATATCGATCATGCGCGTCACTCAACCCGGGGAGAGGGGGGACGGTTTATGTATATTGTCTGTAATAATGCATAACTGCCTTCGGTTCAAGTTTCAGTGTTATTATGTAACAATGCAGACTGCTAACATAATTTATCAGAAAATATGCTGAACTATCGGATAAATATTCACTATCACTTGATGCTGATGATTGCAACTACAGTTGCTACTCTATGTCTGATTCACTGGCTCATTGTTCCCAAGATGCACGCCAAAGAAGTTAATAGACAAAATGTAGGAGGCTCGATGATTTATCGTTAAGGATCAATTTTGATGTTTTGTGAAGGTTTCATTTCTATCTACTGGATAAACATGGCTATCACTATAGCTAGAAAGAGATATGCAACTTATAAGGGACAGACTCTATATTTGAAACCAATGGATCTATATCCTTTTTACACTTGCTATCAGAAAAGAATTGCCATAAGAAAAGAAAGCTTGTCTCTGTTCTTGATTGAATTAAAGTGTTAAGTATTGCATCAATCATATAATTGAGGTTCAATTCCATAATCTATCTATGCCGGCTGTTTTGAAGCCTACAATGATGGTTTCCAGCATAATATGCAGAGATAACAGTCAAGGATGTGAAAGTTACAATCATAGCCTGCATGTCGTGTGCTTTGATACTTAGAGTGAATCATAAAAATTGTATTTAGATGTCATTATATTCATCTCTAAGTCTATGTATCTATAAGATTCTGAACCATGCAAGTGCACACACACACATATAATTCACTTGATTACGCCTGAAAATATTCTAAACATTGTGGTTATGATTTTGACCATGATAACTTTGAATAGAATGCTTCTGACAAATCTCAAACTCTGTGTCTCAACCTTTACACAAAGATTTGCTTGATCCGCATCTGATGTCTATTAATACTTAATTATGTCACTAAAGTAGTCTGCTGTGCCCTATTTTTGTGTTATGCCTCTAGTTGTCATGCTTCATTCATATTAATGATAATTTTCTAGCTGTCATTCCTTTTTCTCTACTTGAAGATGTTATGTTCCTGCACATCTTGGGGTTCAAGCAAATTGAAAAATTGACAATGTTCTGACTGCAGGTGTCTGGATTCTATCATTCATGCAGAACACAAGGGCATGCTGGAAGAACTGAGATCAGATTATGCTCTTTCTCATTCATCATACGTAAAGGAGAATGAAGATACTGAGAGAAGTAACTTCCATAATAGAGAAGACAAAAAAGTCACACCCAATAGCCAGACAATAGCCATGCAAGATTCTGTTGGACTTGAGAATGTTCAAATTAATCATGAAAAGCAGGACATAAGTGAAACGTCACTGCATTTTCCATTGAACCTGAGTTTCCTGTCGAGATCGACTGTTTGTGATGCTCCAAATGTTTCAGCTAGCAAGTCAAGGTTGGACACTTTTTCTTGAGGTTTCAATGGATTATTGCCATAGGCCGGTTTGTGTTTGAACTTTGAAATATTGGTAATCATAAATGATTGAGAAATATGAAAAGCCATCCCACATGTCGATGAGACAAGGCTTGATGATCCTTATGTTTTAACAATTATGATAGGTTTAGATGCACTATTTAATTCAGCTCGTAAGCACTCAAGTTGAATTCTGCAAATCTTGATGTATAAGTATAACAGATAGTCGTTTTCATCTATTTATGTTTTTGTGCCTATTCAATATGTGTCACCTACAGCTGCATGATTGTATAAAATTAGTAGCATACAACTGCCCAATTCCTTTTTCCATCTGCAGAAAACACACATACCACATGCACACACTGACACACTTAGTAGTCATCAACGCTAGGCCTAAGCATTGACCCCTCTAGGTGCTAGGCAGTGCCTAGACATCAACTAGAGAACCACAGAAGAATTTAATTACATAAAAAATATAAAAATCATAAAATTAGAAAAACTGAAAAACTTAAATGTTTCAAAGCACACAATCAAAACATGATTACAGTGTTTCAAACATTATAAAGTATAAACACAAAAGCGGTTAGCTTGCATCTAGGTCATCTAGGTGGCTTATGTGGAATTTCAAATACTAAGCTCACACGCACACACACATCTGAACCACGATACCATATCTATTGCGGTTTTGAACCATGATACTGTATGGTGGTATGCACTCTTGTTTGCATAGATCTAGCCACCCAATGTCGGATTTAACCATATAGATGTGTTTAACATGGTTTGTTTACCACATTGGTAGGTTTAATCATCTCCAATACATCATAAGATTCAATTTTTAAGATTGTGAAAATGATGATGGTTTAGAAATGGCCAAAAACATCAGCACAAAAACATAGTAAATAAATCATTCTAAACATGATCAAAGGTTAGATTTTACTTTTGGAGATCCGATCTATGCAAATTAAGAGCTTACCTGGTGGTTTGGTACCACAACAGACTCACCGTATGCATACTTGCTGACTGATATTGCAATATCCATTGTTATGGTGGTTAATGACCAGGTGCTTTATATGATTATCCCACCTGGAATAATGGAAAATTGCAATATCAGATCAAGCCACTTGGAATATTCCAATCGGACCATGCTCTATATCTTCTGAACCAGAGATGAGAGATGAGGGCTTGCCATGGAGTGATATTTTCCTTTTGTTTTCTGTATGTTTGATTGCCTTTTGGTGCAGTTGTATGCTTCTTGTGTAACTTTTACTGTCATTCTTTAAGCTTTTTAACATTGTTCTTGATCTTTTTTCTCATATATATAATATAAATCTCATGCTTGCATAGCTTAGTAAGATTTATCAGGAACTCATCTCATTATAGGCAATTGCATGTAGAGTTGCTGTGGCAACTCGCTTCCAGCGGTCCTTCATGAAACTTCTGCACAATGCTCAGTTTGAGGAACTCTCAGTTCATGATTTACAGTTGACTTCAGCACTGAACACTGATTATCTTCTGACATTACCAGTTTACGTTGATTGGAAGAGAGAATTTGAATCCAATGCAATTATATTTAGGTGAGTCATTAGTCTTTATCAAGAATTGATTCATTAAATTTAATTTTTACTGACTCTGCTTCTCTATGTTGGAGTTCTGAATCCTGATATACATCGAAATTTCCTGCTATAAGACAGACGTGGGTTTGCTGCTGAGAGACAGAAGGGGTTGTTGATTGTTGAAAAATTGGATTACCTACAGTCAAAACTTCTGCAACAGATCTTCCGAGTTCTCTCTAAACCTTTGGCGAAAGCTGGCATGTGGATAAATGAGGTAAATCGATTTTATTATGCTTCAACTAACAACAGGAAATTTATGTGAAATGATTGTATGGAAAACATCCACTTTCAACATGACTTGAAAATTTTTGGGTTATTTTTTGTGGAACTTATAGATTTTTCTGAGATTTTAGCTGAATCAACAGCTGATAATTTCGTATAAATAATGGTATCATCATTAGATAACGTCATCAAAACTGTTTAATGGAATCTTGATGTACCAAAAATTATCGAAAAAGGCTGCTGAATGTGGTTGCTGAAAGGTATGGACTCAAAGCATTTGTTTTGAACTAGCTTTTATGCATGTAATACACGAGACAAAACAGAAGATCTAAAAGTCATCATTACTCAACAATATTATATACGCGAATGGTTTATCAGCAAACTATTTATATAATCCACGCTATGCTCATCCTCTGATTCATTTGTACATGTAAAAGATAAAAGTTCATGTAAAATATGTGTCAACTGTGATGATCTGGTTTATGATCTCCTAGCGAATCCGTTTGCAGAAAAATACAGTGGAGATTTGACTCTTTTGATCTAAGGTGCACCTCGCTGGATATACTATTTCCCTTTTGTTCTAGTGCTTTGAGAATTGAGATATGATGTCTTTCAGATATTTTCATCATTCCTTCCAATATCCTTCAAATGAAGTAAAACCAGTCACAAGTATCGGTATCAACTATATCTCGGTGAGGCTATTTATATTATAGGTTTGGTGATAAATCATGAAAAAATCTTGGGAAAATCTCAGTGCTTAAAAAATATAAAAATAAAAAAAATAAGTAAGAAAATATCATGTTTAGATAATAAAGTACATATATAATAAAAGAAATAAGTAAAAAAATGCAAAATAAAGAAGAAAAATACATTTAAGATATAGAAAATAAATAAAAACAATAACAATAATTGATAATATCACTATATTTTCATGAGAATAGTGTAATATTCTCGTGATACTATTGCATTATTATCAAATTGGTAATTTTTCAAAATATCTTGATATTTTACCTATAATATCGTTTGATGAAAATACAATGCTAATATCACAATATTTTGAAAATATCACCGATATCTGTGACTATGAGTAAAACCCTAAAACTATATCTTCATTTCAACCCCAAAACACCAAAAATATCCACACGAACACAATATAAGAAATATACCCTAATTGCTCAACACCAAAGGACTCAAATACCTAATTCATCAAATTCTCCTCCACACCAACATGGATTTCCAAAATGAGAATAGATTTGGCATACTTGAACCCCACGTATTAGGGCTAGCTTTAGGGTTTGCTGTAGAGATAAAACAATTAGGGGCCAAGAGAGAGAGATCTAACATCATTGGCTTTAGAAGAAGAAGAAGAGAAGTATAAGAAGGAGGAGGAGGAGAAGAGGAAGAAGAAGGATCCTAAGCTACAACATGTTCATGTGTGCAGAGAGAGAGAGAGAGAGAGAGAGAGAGAGAGAGAGAGAGAGAGAGAGAGAGAGAGAGAGAGAGAGAGAGAGAGAGAGAGAGTTCTGGTGCTGGCGTTGTGGGGCGTCCAGTAACGTTTTTGCCGTGTTTGTCGAGGAGCTCGATGCAGGTGATGGAAGAGAGGAGACAACGAGCCCGATAACGAGGAGATAGAGAGCCCTCAAATTCTCAGAATGAAAAATACTACCTAGGGAGGTGGTAATTCAAAATTTAAGAAATTGAGGATATTGAGAATTCTCAATATCATGCTTAGATAACCCAAAACACTGGAAATTGACCTGGCAAGGCTTGATAATTCCCATTCCTACAATTTCCACCCTATCCAAACACACCCTTAATATCATTTGCTGAATTTGCAGTAATAATATTGCAATATTTTGAAAATATCATAGATATCTGCGTCTATGATTATGTGAGGCATTATGGTCCAAGATGAAGCATAAAGGGTTTAATTGTACATCAAATTCTGCTTCCACATCTGATGGATTTTTTTTTAATGTTTTTAGACATATTTGAACCATAGAGTGGTTATCAGTATATGATAATTTTATGACAGTCATGTACAAGTTTTTCACTTTCTTATTCTTATTTGTGCTTTGAATTTTGAAAGCTCCTTCAATGTATCTTCTTTATTTGTATGCATATAATTGAAGTGAATATGTTTCTTTTTCTTTCTGTATTAGATGTGGTTCCAAACTGGTCATATGGAGTGGATGGAGCAGTTGCTTTCTGTGCTAAAGAAGTCATATTGGTCAGAGAAATTGCTTTCTGATGATGAAAATGTTTCAGATGACCAATCAGGAGTCAATCATCAATTAGATGATGACCTTCCAATGTGGCTTGCAGCACAACGTGCAGTTCTTCGTTATGAAGGTTTACTGTCTCCAGTCGGGCCCCGTGGAAGATTACTAAGGAAATTACTTGCATGGATAGGATTTATTCCCTCCTTTCCACCAAAATCTATAGTACCTAACAGCAAACAAATAAATATGGAGCCTTATTTAAGGTCAGCATACTTAACTGTTTATTGCTCTTATCTTATTTGTAAAGATATACCATCAACGGATGTCTTTGCTGTTATTACTTTTGTGATGAGGATGTACTATATATTTGTATTGCATGTGATCAGAAAAATGTTTGAAAGTTACAAAATAAACCATTATTAAAGGAGAATTAGATTAATATTTTGTCAGCCGACTGCAAGTAATCGGGATAAGGTTTTGAGGTGCTTTTAGCTCTCAAACCAGCTAGGGCACAAGTAGACGCTATCATTGCTATTTCGTACTAGTCGATCCATCAATGATGATGATCACGAAAAATACTTTAGATCAAGGCTGTATGTATCATATCGGAAGCCATATCGTTTGGGCCCAAAATAAGATACGTATCATAAAAAATCATAAATTTTGAAAAAAAAAATAAAAATGCTAAAAAAATTGTAAAAAATCAGAAAAAAATAGCAAAAATTCTAAAAAATCATTACACCCAAAACACTGATGAAATGCAAAAAATGCAACCACAAAATTACATGTGAAGCATTTATGTCTCTACGAGCTACATAACACATCATCAATCATCAAATCTCACAAGAACAATAGTAATATCTTCAATTAAGAAGTAAGAACATGCCACAACATTCATCAAAACGAAAAAAAACCAAGTTTATGAATACTTAACAGTTACAAATTACAATACATAACCAAGTTTTTAAAAAGTATACCATCAATCATCATTATCTTCTCCTCCTTCGACATTCAAATCATCTCCTTTAAACAGGGGTATTCGTCATCTACGTCCTAAGCTCCCTTCATGTTTATCCATTAAATATCCTCTTTATTTTGGAGGTCTGCTTCTTCTTGAACCCATTCATCCAATACATCGAAGTTCTCTAAACTGATGGGATCAATCAAACTGTTCTTTGTGCCTCCTTAATGACAACTTTTGTATTCACTTAAAAAGATAACATGCAAATTTAAATTTAGTTGAGTTTTGTATGCATAAAAAAACATTAAATAATACATGAATATGGCAAATAAACTTTATAAT
This sequence comes from Nuphar pumila, assembly GCF_984573655.1. NCBI lineage: Eukaryota > Viridiplantae > Streptophyta > Magnoliopsida > Nymphaeales > Nymphaeaceae > Nuphar > Nuphar pumila. The sequence goes on along the minus strand of NC_143254.1, from coordinate 129,678,473 downwards.
TTTAAAATTACCTTTGCCTCGGTCGTAGGTTGTAGCGAATGTACACAAGGTCATCGAGCATTTTGTGCTCTAATGTGTTTCTTCGCTTTGTATGAATTTGCTCAAAGACACTCTAATTTCTTTTGCATCCACTTGCACTGTATGTTTGACTTTTGATGCGAATAACAAAAACTCTTAGGTTTGAAACATCACTTTCAAATCTAGTCCACCAGATGTATGAAAAAATAAGAAAATGAAAAATCAATAAGACAATAATTGATACAAATCATACAATCATATAAAACATCATAACTAAATAACAATATGAAATTAAAATTGAAATAGACAAATAAATTACCTGAGCGTATTGTGGTACGGTTTTTCACTGTTGCAAGTCTCCCCATATCATACAATGCATTGTCGTAAATTTTCTTTTCCTTATGAATTTGATCTTGAATGGCATAATCAGGGTTCAACCTTTCAATGCAATCTAAGAGACCCTTGTTGACTTTCCTGTCCATCTTAAATGTAGGGGAGTATCTAAGTGCAAGATTTAAATAATACGTTGCAACATGAAGATGTTGAAGAAGCTGCCCAACCAACCTATGGTCAATGATGTTCCATACAGTCAAATACAATTTTTTCTTTCTATTTAAATAATCTCTAATGACCTCTTTTGCCTTATCCATGGCCTCATAGATATAATCCACAGCTGGTCTGTCTTCGTTGTCAACCAATCGTAGCATCTTCGCCAAAGGTATACTTATTCTCAACAACTTAATACATGAATCCCAAAATTCATTTCTAAATACAATATCTCCAATTTCTCGTCTTTCTTTTTTGGGAATGAGGATATGCATTCCAATCATCTGAAGAAAATATTTTTTTAAGTGCACTTCTATTCTTTACAAGACTCTGCACAATAAAAAAATTGTAACAAATCTAGTAATTGCACTACGAATCAACTCGGTACTATTATTATACTTTCTCATTAAGCTCAAAACTCATGCATGATTATAAATAAATTTTATAATTTCTTGGCAGCATTCAACTGTATGTTGTATGTCATTCATGCTGCCAATGTTCTCAAGCATGAGGTCTATGCAATGGGCAACACACAAGGTCTAAAAGAATGACCCATAATTTTTTGCCGGTTCATTACCTGCTACCCTATAATTCACTGTATTATTAGTAATGATCTGTACAATGTTTTGAGGTTGAACCTCTTTCACAACCTGTTAAAAAACCCTCAACAATACATTTGCTATCTTGGGCGTATCAGACAAATCAATTGATTTTAAAAACATGGTTCATTTGAGGCAATAAACAAGAAAATTTATCAAAGTCCTCGACCTTTTGTCTGTCCACCCATCTGCCATGATGTTACACCTAGTCTCTTTCCATGATTGCCTCATCTCATTACAATAAGCCTTCACTTCATTTATATTAGCATTTAAAATCTTTCCTCTCAAAGCATGATATGAAGATATCTTGTATCCATATCTAATACTGGTTATGACATCTGCCATGACCTGAAAATGAAATGAATTTGCTGCATCAAAAGGAATGCAAGCATTATAAAACCATCTCCCAACTACGATATTCGCCTGCTCGACTAAATGTTGAGGAGTACTAACAATATGAATGTCGGGTTGCGCCCCAAGAGCATGTAAAAGTGTCTTCAAAGAGACACTACGATCAAGACCCTAAGTCTTTGAGAAATGAGGTGTGCACAAAGGCACAATAAGAACTCTTAGAACACTTGTGCACAAAAGCACCACCCACAATGGCTCACAAATGCACAAAGGCATAAAAGAATGAGTAAATCTCTATTAATCAAAAAATGGCTTTGACACAAAGCCTCTCAAAAAATACAAAGAGGAGAGCTCTATTTATAGAGCATCAAAAGGCATTTAGTGGGCCTTGGAGGGGCTCCACATAAGTACATTATTTGAAAGAAAAGAAAAAGAAATAAAAGAAAAATAAAATTATACAAACATATTCAAAAAGATGAATATGCGTAAAATAAAAAAGAGAAAAAGACTAAAATACCCCTATAACTGATGTATATTTGTATATATATAATTAGATAGATACATGTATATTATATGTATATGTACCTCTCTTTATATATATAATATATGAGCATTACAATGATAATGGATTACAATTTAACATGGCAATCCTAGGAGGGAAAAAGCTCTTAATAGATCCTCTAGCTCTACTTCCTCTCGAAGAACTCTATCTTACTCCTCTTCTTTTTGTGCTCGTGACACTACTACTAGCACCAACCACACATTTTTTCTTCGCTGTAGAACTTTCTACTTCTGATGCTATGTTAGGGGCCGTAGGATCAGAAATAGGGAGTTTATCTTCGTCTTCCCAAGGTTGCACATACCCAATTTCTGCCTCATTCATCTCCTTTTTTTTTTCTCAAACCAGTAAGTAATTGTTGGCATTTTCATTTCACGGCATCCGACAAAGTCCTTGATGTACAAGTGCAACATTTAGATGTATCCCAGCTAAATGATGCTTCAACCGAGAGATACCACTCGAAATAACAGTACAACAATAGTTGCACTCGATTTTCAACCGATTTTCGCTCAAAAAATGAAAACATTACGTTTCAGCCCCTTTTTAAATTCACAACACCTTTATTGTACGATACATATGATACACACTCGTATCGCGATACGAGTGCGTATCATATCGTTTTTCTTCATAGTAACGATATGCAGTGTTTTAAAACTCGTCGAGTCAACTCGTTGACTCGGCTCGGCTCGACCCTCCAGCGAGTCAACCCGGCAAGGCAAACTCGGTTTGCCAAAACTCGGGCTTGACTCGGCCTGACTCGGGCGAGTTTTGGGATGTTTGAAATTTGTTTTTTGAGTTTCAAATTACAGTTTCAAAATATATAAGTACATATATTTTAACAAGGGTTACGCCCAGATTTTGTATAAAAAAGAAAATAAAAATCATTTAAAGATAAAAAAGCATTTAAATCCATAGAATAAAATCGCCATGTTCGAACTACTGTTCACCCTGTGTTATCAACTTATTCTAGCAAAATATTTTAAAGAAATGATTCTCACTATATATGGAGGGTCAACTGTGCCTATGGGAAGTCACATTTAGGTTTCATCATCCATTTGTTATGTGAACAAGCATGGTACATATTCAAATATTAGTAGTCTTTTTATAGTTGTGCCATTAATATATTTCCTGCATAGTTTTATACATGAGAAAATTGCTTATTTATGTTGATATTGGGCATTCTGTAAACTTTCAATATGCACATATATCCCTATTTTACATTTATGGATTTGTTAGAGAGGGAATTAAAACTTTTAAAACAAGCTAGCATATATGATTGGCCATTTTAGGAACCTTAGGTAGTAGCAGACTGAACTCATGGTGACCAAATCCTCTAATTCAAGTCATGAATTAGTCAAAGTGCTTGTATAGATATCAAATTCAATTATTCAAGCAAACCTCTATAGCTCTTTGCAGTTGTTTTTATATTCTTATAGACATTTGGAGACTATGTTTACTCAAAAACATGGTTTCAGACAAATTATATATTGCTTTTCTTTTAAAATCAAAAGTTAACAAAACCCGGTCCGAGTCACCGAGTTGACCCGCCGAGTCACGAGTCAATAAAGAACGAGTCGAGTTCCGAGTCACGGGTTTTAAAACTTTGACGATATGTATCGTACCATACAATACAGTACGATACAAATACAAACGACCTTGCTTTAGATACGAAGTAATATATATTTGTATTGTAATGCGATCATGAAATCAGAAGTGACTTGTAAGAAGTTGGCCAGTTTAAAGTTTAGCAAAAGTATGGCAATGTAATAAGATCATCCAAATTTTGCTATCTGATGTGGTGGCTGTCTGCCTCAATGTGTTCGGTATGGTATATGGTGTTTTTCTTTTAGAAAAAGAAAAATGGTTTGGGTAAGATGACACCTTTATATGAACAGACCAAAGCTGGCAGGCTCCATAGGCATAAATAAGAGAATCACTGAAGAAAATGTAGAAGTCACATGTCGTCATATTTTCCATGTAAACTGTTGCCTTTAGAACATAGTACCAGAGTATTAAAATTTAACTAATCATGTATGCTGGTGCATGATGTTCAGAAGGATGATGGTCATTTAGATTAGGCTCCAAGATGCTGCATAGAGTCGAAAAGAGATGCACCATCAGATGCATGCTTCCTTGTGTTCAGCAACTTGTATGTGCCAGCCATTAAAATATTTGGAGACAAGTTCTAAGATAAAATTCAGTTAAAAATTTAAAATACCAGACACTCATCTGGAGTGTACGAAACCTCAAACCAAATCTGTGAGAAATGTTAAGTTTGTTATCTCAAACTAACAAGGGTGTGGCATGAGCATGGCACCTAATTGTTGGGTGTGGTCCATGGATAATGATTTGTGGTATTTAATTGCTAACTGATGTTGAGCATTAAAAAGTAACAGAAGTGACAAAGCAGGACTGGAGATCAAACATCCGGAGCTCTTATCCATTAAGCTTTTGATACAGAAGTTTTTTGTATATGTGGGACATAGAGTTTATCATTGCTAATTGTCAAGCACGAATAAAGACAAATTACTTTTATTTATGTTGCATCTGCAATATGCCACACCCAAAAAGATATATTTCTTCTTATTAATGTCGCACAATCTTATGGTGTGAGTATCAAAGCTGATTCCTTTAATAAATTCCATGCCATGCATGGAGAAGATACTTCTGATGCCTTGCATACTATGGATCATGGTATTAAGCAACCCTAGAAACCCTAGGCCTTGCTCTCCAAGAAATTTTAATTTCTTACTAGCTCTGTAGCTCATCAACTGTAAGATTCATACTGTTCCATCTTTATGGAGGAAAGTGAAGCGGTATGTAAACAATTGCCCAAATGATAATAGAAAGGTGCACACAGCATCATGTATATAGACATCCACAAGGCTATAACATAAAAGTAAATTAAGATGGTTCTTGCCCCAATTTTTCTATATGGATAAAAAGTTAGCGAAAATCCTGCCAGCATATTTGTGGATGAGACAATTCACACTCATCTGCAAGCACAAAAAACAGAGAAGTTTGGAGAACTGTTCTAATGTTAAAAATTCTGATGCTTTATTCCATTGTTGACTCTCTGTCATTAGCTCTTAGTGTATTTTGATCATTTGATATATTTGAGTCCTTGTTTAGTATCAAATATTGATTGGTCTGGCTTTAATTTGCTTACCTTGTGTCAATATTTCTAATAGCTTCAACATGGTATGCTTATACTGTTGTTCATAATAACACTTATGATATAGATTGTAGACGTACCAACTTTTGTCTTTATAGATTATTTGGTTCAAATTGGTAGTGTCCATTTTTCATTGCAAAAAAAGCATCCATATTTTTATTATCAAATGCACGATCGTATGTTGGTTAAGATTGGATTGATCAGGTATTTATTGCATGAATTGTCTTCTTCAGGCCTAATTTTTTGTCAAGGATAACTCTCAGTGATATATGGAAACCAGCAAGCAAAGGATCTTGTGAAAATGATTTGTGGAAAATGTTTAAGGCTGCCTTCCACATACTTTTCACACAGTCGGTTCTTCAGGTACTCTGGGAACTAGTGAAGCCTTGTTTTCTCATACTTCTCTGCTTTATTTGACCTAAAAAGTTGTTGCTTGAAAATATTTATCTGTTATTTAGTTTGATCTTGTTTGCTTACTGTTGCGCCTTAACTTTTATCTAGTAACTACCTTTAGAAAATCCACTATGTTTTTCTTAATCATGGTTTCCTTGAACCAGATTAATGGTAATATAAATATCCAAGTTGTTATACATCTCAGTTTGATTTGTTGATGCTTGGATTCAATTAATTGACTGATAGTGTTCCTATTAAATGATGCCACCAACGTGCCATAAGTGCATGCTTAATTATTCAATAAGCTGTTATTTTTACTTTTTGAGCAATGGTCATTACCCATGCTTGTCAAACATTGACCTTTCAGTAGGTATGCAAATTAAATATGATTCCAAGAGGTTTATTTTTGATCTTTCATTTAGTGGCTGTACAGAAGAGATATCTTGCTTGGCTCAGTTTTTTTTATCGTAATTTTACTTCAAGTAGTAGATAGAAGCTAGAGATGGGGATGTTCTCTCAAAGTGAATGAGTTTCCCAGTAACTGATGCTATCTAAGAAGAAATTGCTTTCGTGGAAGTACAAGTACCTGGCAAACTCCCTGTTATGCCTACTGATTCTTGTATGCTTGCTTGATCATACTTGATTAGTTGTTTCTTATGTTACATTGGCACAACTTTTAGGATTTCTTTTGTACTAGGCATTTTCACAATTTGGTAGTTTCAAGTGGCAAAAGAAATTTGGTAGAACATTCTATAAATGTTTTTTTATGACGAGGAACCCTCGCCAAAGCGATGGGAAACCCCGGGTGGGGCCCCACTACACCTTTCTTTTCATAATATAATCTAAAATTTTGTCACAAATTCAGGAGCCTGCTTTCAAAGAATTGATATTGCTTTATTCAGAACAAAGGGACCATATAGAAGATGAGCTTCCTTCCTTACAGTTGAAAATTTATGAGAAAATCCCTGTTCCAGATCTTCCTGTAAGTAATACAATTTTCATTTTCTTATTTTCTTTCATCTAACTGTAAGTTTGGCCTAACATTTATGGTCATTATTGCATGATCTCTCTCTCTCTCTCATTGTAATTTTCTTTCTCTTTTTTCAACTTTTAGGTTATATTTCCACACAAAAAGTTGTCTTTTCGGATTCTTGACACGGTAAGTTGTTTTATGATTTTTTGTCATGGTATGTGATCCTTGTTAAGACCACATACATTTAGAGACACTTTGTATGCACAATAGGTATTTCCATAATTTGACTTAAATGAAATTTAAGGACATTATTGTAATTCAAGTTATAGAGTATTATTAAATAAAATAGGGCGTCCTGCCCTATCTCAAGTCTGGATGCTCTCTTTGGTTTCTATTTCTCCTTCTCTTGCAGAGTGTATCATTGGAGGTGCTCAAACTTCTTAACCATATGTTTTATTACTTCATCTTAGCTACATCCTAATGAAATTCTCTTAGATATGTATAAATCAGTCTTTCTTGGGGGTCTTAGGTCACATTTGGAAGTGAGAAATAGTAGGAAAAGTGAAAGTAGGAAAGAAAATATTCTAACTTTTCCATCTGTCCCATACGAGTTTTGAATGATTTTTTTTTTCTAAAAATTCAGATTTTTGATAGGAAAAATTCCTCTACATGTGGGGGGTGGAGGAATTTTTCCTATAAAAAATTCTCTTTCTGCATTAGGGCAACCACTCACCCAAAAAATCTCATTCCATCAGCTGCCACTTTGTTGCTTTCATCTTCACCTTCCTCCGATGCACCTCCATTTTCAGATCTCTCTCTTGGATCTGGTCGACCCACCTCCCTCTCTCTCTCTCTATATATATATATGTGTGTGTGTGTGTGGAGAGAGAGAGAGAGAGAGAGAGAGAGAGAGAGAGAGAGAGAGAGAGAGAGAGAGAGAGAGAGAGAGAGAGAGAGAGAGAGATTCCAACCTTAATTTTCTTATTACACAAAAACAAGATAATTTTTCTGACACTTTTCAAGTCCGTTTTACTCATGCTACACAATCAAGCAAAAATTCATCATTTAGAAAAGTTATCATATCAAAACTTCTCATAGGAATTTTTTTCTTTTCCTATGGGATTTTTTCTTGCTTTTTGATGCATTCCTCATTTCTGTGGACTTAGCTCTCGATCCAAACGATGCAGAACCAACCTCAAGTGACCCAGATCCAACACCATTGGTCTAGAATTTGCAACCGCATCTCCTGCAGGACAAACCCGATCCAAGATCCACCCCATCCATGCAGCCACATCAGCATGTGACCCACCCTTGGACGTCCCCCTATGAAGGCCTTGATGGCAAGTGGGACCCACATGGGGCTCCCCCTCTAGAAGCATCCATGGAGGGGCGTGTTGGTCTACCCCCTATGCACACCCCCAAGGGCCTTAACTCCTCCAAGAAAATCGTGTGCCCCTTGGGGTGCCTTCCTTAATAGGCTTTGTTTAAGCCCAAAATGCCCTTATGAGTTGGGCCTCCTTAAATGCCTTGAGAAGGGTTTTTACTTAAGATAGATTAGGTGCTTTGGTTCTTGTATTTTGAGTTTATGAGGCTTAGAGTGTTATGCTTTTGCTTTAATATTTCTTGTAATTGTTGATGTCAATTATGGAGGGGGGTCCATCTTAGTGTTTTGAACAGGAATGAAAAATATATGAATCATGAGCTGAAGCTCTCTCCTCTCCAAATTCGTCTATCTCTCTCTATCTTGGTCCTGACCCTTTCTTCTCTTCTTTCCCTTGGCTCGTAGGCCTTCTTCCAAACTCGGGTCCTTCTTTGACCTTATTGCGAGTCTCTCCCCTTGATTAGTCTCTCTTACTCATAGTGATGACTGATCCCTAGTGGATCTGACCACTACAAATGGACCTAGGCTACAACCCATGCCCATCTTCACTAAGGTGCTCAAAGACTCACTTAGGTGGACTCACCGTTCCGAAGTGTTCGTGCGTTTCCAGTGGTTACAACCCATCCTCAGCTGTACCAATCAGTTGCAGACCTTCCCTAAGACCCAAAAAGTCAAAACCACCTTCACCTAGGCTCAAACCCACTTTTGTACCTCCTTGACCCAAACCGAATATAGTTAACCAACCCAATTATGCATGTGATTTGCAGAATTTGACCCAACTTCCCTAGGTCATATCTCCCTCATCCGACCTTATCTAACCCTGCAATTTTAACCATAGGTGCTCTAAGGTGTCTCCAACCTACCTTCCAAAAATCAGCCCCAAACTTCAAACCATTTAGGAGAACCAACCTTTTTATTGAACCTTGCCAAACTTGAATCCCAGTCCGGACTCTATTTTCGTTTTGCTGTTCCCGACCTCATAAATCCCAGACCCTCAAATTTTAACCAAACATTCCTTCTAATAAGACAAAAAGTATAAAATTATTCTGCATTGACAAATGTAAGGAATTAAGGAATAATTTCCATTTAAATTTAAAAGCTTTCATGATAAATGTCATGATATAGTGTAGATGCCATAGACTACCTTTAATATCGTTTTGTCAAACATTGTGATAACATCATGTGTTTTCTTCAAAGTCACCACAAGATAAGAGATATTTTTGACTATTGCATGGGCAATTTGAGCATTGTGACAAACATTTTCCAATATATTCTAAATATTGTGTTAAAATGCAGAATTTTGTTTGGAAGTAGGATTTATAAATTTGTGATAAATTGAATTTTGCAGTCTTAGTGGGAAAAATGTATATCTCATGACAATGCCATGATTGTTCAAGTTGTTGGAGAAAAAACTATAATGAAATATGCGGAAGAATCCAAGAATGCTAAAGCATTCACTATGTCCCACACGGACAAATGCAACAAGCAAAAGAGAGGAAATCCACTAAGGGATATACGAAAGGCCTTATAAAAAGGCTACACACATGAAAAATAATATCACTATTATTGAAGAGGAGCTCTCAAGAGCAATACAACATACAAGGGGGTTTCCCCCTATTTATAAGAAAAGGAGACCAAAGGGGCTCCCAATAGAGTCGTTGGAAGCCCCCAACGGTCACAATTGTGACCGTTGGGGGCCCCAACGACTCTATTGTGGGGCCCCTTTTCGGTATCCAAAATACATTTTAAAAAATAAAAAAACAAAAATAAAAAACAGCAAAATAAAAGAAATAAAACAAGTACCCCTATTGGGTACTTGTGAAAAGACCATAATACCCCTATCGGGTATTATGGTGAATATACATCTATATTTATATATATATAGATGTATTATTACATATGTTTTAACACCCCCCTCAAACTTTACGGGGGAATGACCGAAAGTTTGCCAAGAAGGAACAAGAAGCGAGGAGCAGGCAGGGCTTTGGTGAAGAAATCTGCAAGTTGATATTCTGAAGTGACATATGGCAGTGTAACTGTCCCACGAAGATATTTATCACGTACATAATGACAGTCCATTTCAGTATGTTTAGTCCTCTCATGGAAAGTGTGGTTGCTGGCAATGTAGATGGCACTTTTGTTGTCGCAACAAAGCTTCGAAGCACCGGTAATTTCGACTCCCATATCTTGAAGAAGACTTCGAAGCCACACCAACTCCATTGTAGTAGTTGCCATAGCCCTGTATTCTGCTTCAGTAGAAGACAATGAGACTTTCTGCTGTTTCTTGCACCTCCAAGCAATTAGCGAATCTCCTAGGAAAACACAAAAGCCAGTAGTTGAGATTCGATCATTTGGGTTTCCTCCCCAGTCAACATCAGTATAAGCTAGTAAATCTAAGGAAGAGATTGAGGATAGGAATAGCCCTTTAGTCAAAGTATTTTTAATATATCGAATGATCCGGAGCACAACACTCATATGCACAGATGTAGGAGCATGCTGAAATTGGCTTGCAAAATGCACAACATGAGCAATATCCGGCCTGGTGATAGTCAGATAGGTGAGGGAGCTTATGAGTTGCCTGTAGGGCGTAGGATCATCCAGCAGAACTCCATCCTCCAGTCGTAGTTTAGCATTGATAACCTCGGGAGTCTCCACCTTTTTATCATCTGAAATCCCAGATTTGGAACATATGTCTGCAGCAAGCTTCATCTGTGACAATATATACCCTCGAGGAGAGTATGCAACTTCTATACCAAGAAAGTACCTGAGAAAACCCAGATCATACATATCAAAATTATGTTTTAACATATTTTTAACTTTAAGAATACCACTTTCATCATTGCCAGTGATGATCATATCATCAACATAAAGCAGAAGGATGATGATACTATTACCTGCACGTTTAACAAAAAGAGCATTGTCAGTATAACATGAGCGAAATCCCAATTGTAACATGATAACACTAAATCTATCATACCAAGCCTTAGGGGCTTGTTTAAGACCATATAAAGCTTTTAATAACCGAAGGGTTTGACCTTGGTTAACACTGATTCCCGGCGGAGGGTCCATATATACTTCTTCATTCAACTAACCATTAAGAAAGGCATTTTTAACATCTAATTGGAATATAAGCCATTTCTTAGATGATGCTACCACAATTAAAGTTCTAACGCCTGTCATGCGAGCCACAGGAGCAAAAGTCTCCTCATAATCGATGCCATACTCTTGTGAGTATCCCTTAGCAACTAATCTAGCTTTATAACGTTCTAGGGAACCATCACTTTTTGTTTTGACTTTGTAGACCCATCGACATCCTATAGCTTTCTTATTTGGAGGAAGGTGAACTATTTCCCAAGTTTTAGCTTTATTTAAAGCATCTAGTTCAACTTTCATTGCTTCAACCCAATGAGGTATACTTTTTACTTGATTATAATGGGAAGGTTCATAGTAAGAATGCAAGGCAATTAGACAAGCTCTATAGTTAGGTGAGAGAGTTTCATATGAGACAAACCTATTAGGTAGAATTGATGCTCTAGAAGAACGCCTAAGGGAGGTCTCTTCTAGGGGTTCATTAAGCCGCAAGAATTTTTCTAAAGCACTAATAGGTTGGGCTTCCTCACGCCGAGTGTATACTTGGAGATTGTCACCATTAGTTGGTGATACATCATTATCATGAGAATCACGAGTATTTTCTAAAACTTTCGGATGACTCAAAGAGTCATCATTTGAATCTTCTAAAAGATCATTGATAAACATATAATCAATTTCATTTGGTTTTTCCAATATTTCAAATCCATTTTCATCTTCTAAAAAGGTCACATCTTTGGAGATAAATAATTTATTGTTTTTATAGTCAAAGCATCTATAGCCTTTTTGATTTTCACCATATCCTAAAAATACACATTCTATTGCTTTAGGTGACAATTTATCTCTTTTATGTAAAAGAACAAAGCATTTACACCCAAAGATTCGAAGACGATTGTAGTCGGGTTTCATATTAAAAAGTTTTTCATAAGGATAGATATTGTTCAATTTTGAAGATGGCATCCTATTGATTAAATAGGTGGAGGTTAACATGGCTTCGGCCCAAAAATTTTTAGGAATATTTTTAGAAATGAGTAAGGATCTAGTGGTTTCCAAAATATGCCTATGTTTTCTTTCTGCTAGACCGTTTTGTTGAGGAGTTCTTGGGCAAGATTTTTGATGACAAATGCCATGTTGTTTTAGATATGATTGAAAATCATTTGATAAGTACTCTCCACCCGAATCGGATCTAAGAATGGATATTTGACTTTGAAATTGATTTTGAACTTTTGCATGGAATTCTTTAAAGAAGTTAAAAACTTCCGATTTAAAGTTAAGAAAATAAATCCATACATATCTAGTATAATCATCAATAAAAGTAACATAATACGAATAACCACCTTTAGATAGAACCGGAGATGACCCCCAAACATCAGAATGCACCAATTCAAAAGGTCTTGTTGTCACAAAGGATCTAATAGGAAAATGATTAGACTTTATTTTGCCAAAAATGCAATCTTTGCAAATGATATCTTTTTCTTTAGAAAACTTGTGTCCAAAAGGAAAAAGATACATTTTAGAGTAACTTGGATGTCCAAGCCTTTTATGCCAAGTTTCAATATTTTTGTCTTCGACATAAGTACAAAATGAGGTATTTGGAAGCATTAAGTTATTCATAAAATAAAGGTCTCCCTTCCTATGGCCTTGCCCAATCCGCTTCCCGGACCGGAGATCCTGCACAAAGCACCCTTGGGATGAGAAAGATATTTCACATCCATGGTCGGCTATTTGAGAAACGGAAAAGAGGTTAAGATTTAATTTTGGCACTATTCTAACTTTTGGAACAAGGAAATTTTGAACATTTTTAGAATCAAGAGTTCCAACACCATTTATTTTGAGAAAAGTTCCATCGGCCGTAGAGACACAAGACATTTTTGAATTGGTGTGCACATTGGTTAATGCATTTTCATGAGGGGTCATGTGAAAGGAAGCTCCGGAATCTAAAATCCAAGAGTACGTACCGAGAGGTGATGATGAGGCAATGGCGGCACCGGAGGTAGAAGAAGTAGCCTTTAGAATTTGTTGGAGAGCGAAGGAAATTTGTCCAAGAGTATCTTTGAGATCCCCGTTCTTGCCGTCATCTTCTTTGGTGGATGATTCTTCAACGGAAGCCACCTTTGGCTTGAATGCTCAATTTAGCTTTGGGCAAACGGGTTTAATATGCCCTGGCTCATAACAATGATGACATATAATCATTTTTCTTCCACCACTCCCTTGCTTACCAAAATGAGGTGGTTTGTATGTTTTGACATGATTGCCGGGTTTAGATACGGCAAGAACTTCATCAATGCTTTTACCCATATTATGCCTAGTCTCTTCTTGAGTAATCTCGGCAATAGCCTCTTCTAAGGGAGGAAACGTAGATCTATGGAGAAGTGAGGATCTAACTTGTTCAAATTCGGGATGAAGCCCAAATAAAAATTGAAACAATCTATCTTGTTCCATTTGTTTTTGTCTTAGTACCACATCCTCCATAGACACCCATTTAGGCTCTAAAAGAGCCAATTTATCTCACAACGGATTTAGAGGACTATAATAGTCTTGTATGCTCATGTCACCTTGTTTTGTGGTTCTCACTTTTTCTTGCAAAAAATAAGCTCTTGCAAGATCCTTTTGGGTAAACATACCCTTCATAAAAAACCAAGCTTCATTTGCCCGACGGAATTTTGCAATATTTGCACATACCTTAAGTTCAACATTGTTCATAAACCATGCTAGGATTTTTGCATGGTTACTCTCCCAATCTTCCATTTGATGATGATAATCTTCAATAGCCTTGAGACGAGCATCGCCTTCAAGTGCTTTCTCTTGATCTTCTTCCATCTTTGTGAGCTTAAGTTGGGGTTCCGGAATGGTCCCCATTACATAACCCCAAAGCTTCTTGCCTTTGAGATTATTCTCCATTGCGGATGCCCACATCATGTAATTTTTCCCATTGAGCTTGAATGATAGATCGATCTTGACTTCCATTGCTACAAAATGGAGGTGAGAGAAAAAAAAAAGAGGAAGTACAGAGATACACGATTTTACCTTAGAAGATCGTATGGCTCTGATACCATGTAATGAAATATGCGGAAGAATCCAAGAATGCTAAAGCATTCACTATGTCCCACACGGACAAATGCAACAAGCAAAAGAGAGGAAATCCACTAAGGGATATACGAAAGGCCTTATAAAAAGGCTACACACATGAAAAATAATATCACTATTATTGAAGAGGAGCTCTCAAGAGCAATACAACATACAAGGGGTGTTCCCCCTATTTATAAGAAAAGGAGACCAAAGGGGCTCCCAATAGAGTCGTTGGGAGCCCCCAACGGTCACAATTGTGACCGTTGGGGGCCCCAACGACTCCATTGTGGGGCCCCTTTTCGGTATCCAAAATACATTTTAAAAAATAAAAAAACAAAAATAAAAAACAGCAAAATAAAAGAAATAAAACAAGTACCCCTATTGGGTACTTGTGAAAAGACCATAATACCCCTATCGGGTATTATGGTGAATATACATCTATATTTATATATATATATATAGATGTATTATTACATATGTTTTAACAAAAACTCCAGTCTGTTTTTTACTCCCTTTTGTCAATTTTTTTGGCTTTCTCCTTTTTCTTCTTTTACCAGATTCTTCTAACCAAAACTTTAGGAAGTGAAATTTAGGATAATCTCATGAGAAGTTTATGGCTGGAAATTTTCAATTTTAACTTTGTGGTTGTGAGTTTTAGGAACTTATATGATTGAAAACAACAATCCTGGGGTACAAAAAGTAAAACCTTGCATGACTCTTATCTTCCAAGGTTAACGTGTGCGTACTATAGACATGTATTTTGTTAAATGTACTAACTAAAACTGTCCTCCCAATGGAGAGTCAAGGGTTTCATCATTTAAGGAGATATTGTAAAGAACCAAAACGCCTTTGATCGTAAGCAAAAGTCCACCAATAACCAAAGTGGATTAGCACAAAAGTGGTCACTAAGGACACACCTGCAAATCCCACAAAGGGGATATGCACAAAGAAGACTCAAATATTAAAAAATAATATTTTATTATTCACTTAAAAATATGCAAGAAGCATTACAAGAATGAGGGGATTTATCCCCTTTATATACACTCAAAAAGACTCAAATAGAGTTGTTGGAGCTAGTCCAACATTTATATATGTAGCCATTGTACTAGCCCAACCGTTAGTCAAAACTAGTCGACATTAGGTTGACTATTCAAAAAGAAAGAAAAATTAATAAATAAAAAGATTTACAAGTTGTATTGAAAGTATATATATATATATATATATATATATAGAATATATATTATATGTATATACAATTTAACACTCCTCAAACTTACGATAAAATAACCGAAAGTTTGTCAAAGAAGTGAAATTTAGGAGCAAAGAGAGGTTTGGTGAAAAAGTTTGCCAATTGATACTTTGATGTGACATAAGGCAGATAAATGACGCCTTGAAGATATTCTTTTCGTACATAATGACAATCCATCTAGATGTGCTTGGTTTTCTCGTGAAATTTGTTGTTGCTGGCGATATAGATATCACCCTTATTGTGACAACATATCTTTAAAGCTCTTTCAATTTGGATTTTCATTCCAGCCAACAATCTTCTCAACCATACCACCTCCATTGTAGTAGGGGCTATGGCTCGGTGTTCAACTTCTGTTGAATAAAGAGAGACTTTCTGTTGCTTTTTGCGTCGCTACAAGATTAGAGATTTACTTAAGAAAACACAAAAACCTGTGGTTGAATACCTATTGTTGGGTTCACCTCCCTAATCCTCATCAGTATAAGCAAGTCTAATGCAGATGAAAAAGACATAAACATGCTTCTTGAAATAAAATTTTTAAGATATCTAATAATACGCAAAACAACCCTCATATGAACAGATGTCAGAGCATGCTCAAATTTCCCGGCTATGTGAACAACATGTGCTATGTCTGGTCTAGTAATGACAAATAAGAGAAAGCTCTAATAAGCTGTCGATAGGGGTGTTGTGTCGTCAAGAGGCTCCTCCTCATCAATTTTCATTTTGACATTTGTAATTTCAGGAGTATAAACACTCTTATCATCCGTAATTTCAAACTTGATAATAATATTAAAAGCAAATTTAGATTGAGATAATAGATATCCTCTAGGGTAATATGCAACTTCTATCCCTAGAAAGTATCTTAGAAAATCCATATCAGCCATTTCAAAATTAATTATAAAAATATTTTAAATATTTTTGACTCTCTATTTGTCCCCTGCAGTGATAACGTCAATGTAGAGGAGAAAAATGGCTGTACCTGCTTCCTTAGCTGTCATAGGCGCTAGGCGGTGAGGCCCTAGGCATGGCCTAGGCGGTACCCAAATAATTTTTTTTAAAAAACATATAAAGCACTCACACCAAAAGCCAGCACTAATTTCAATCAGTTCATAACCACCACAATAACACCAAGATAGCACAACACAAAAGAAACCCAATCTGAATCAATCTCAAAACCGTAACTGATATCACAGATTCACAGCTATGACAAGCACTCATAAAGAAAGCAATCGGCAGCACTACATTATATTAATAACTCTGCCTAGATTTTCCAGTGATTAGGGACTCTCTAATCAACTAGTAAGAGCATAAAAATCCAATAAATTCTAGCCTTTCAAAATTGGACAAAACTTTATGTGAAGCCTAAAAGATGTGTCATTTCAAGGATTTCGGTCTTTCAAATGGTTGCAAGAAACCTGAAAATCCAAGACACTCATAGTGGGTGTTTGGATGTATGCACCAACATCTCTGGGATAACTAGTAGTGATGCATTTTTCTCCATAGCGAAATACCCCAACTTATCCCAGTTTTTCTGGATAACTAGGGCAATCAGGGAGGACTAATTGAAACAACACTTGGTGATTATTTCCAAATTTGGAGATTTGGTATTTCAATAGTCAGGAACCATTTCCTCCATAACTTTCACAAGCGACTTCATGGAAAATAAGAGATTTCCTTTATGAAATTTACAAAAAATAACCTCCCACATATTTGTAGAAAAGTAACATCCAACCTGAGGTTCTATTAAATCCAAAGCCGTTTGGAACCATATTTCTCCTCAAAAAACAGTATAATCAATACTCCATGGTTAGCAAAACCATCTTTTTAATTAATAAATGCAAAAGAATGAAGTACTAAGATATTATGTCATAATAGACCTACCAATTAACCCTGGGATACCCACCTGAAAAAACTAAGTAATCAAACCAAGTATAGAATAAACAGATTCAGCTAGGAATGCAATATGGAAAGGCTTTGTTACTCGGTATTCCAGAGAGAGAGAGAGAGAGAGTTGACCACCTTCTTCTTCTGCCCTAGCGAGACTGCGAAAGAGAGGAGAGAGAACCGAACGAGAGAGGGTTGAAAAAGGAAAAAAATGGAACCTTTTCTCCCTTTTATATGCCGAATGAGTCAACTAAAAAAAAGTGGATCGACCTAGGCTTAAGCCTAGGCGAGCTAGGCGGTAATATAGGGCCTCACCGCCCAAACCTGGTTGTCCAGGCGGTGGGGCTAAGCCTAGGCATCGCCTTTGACAACTAAACCTGCATTAACTTCTTTAATAAAAAGAGCAGTGTCTGTCAAACAAGATCTAAAACCAATATCAAACATAACTCTGCTAAATCTATCATACCAAGCTTTGGGAACTTGTGTCAAACCATACAATGCCTTTTGTAGGCGAAGAGCCTTCCCTTGAGGAATGCCTATACCTGGGGTGCCTCCATGTATACTTCTTTCATATGATTTTCATTAAGAAAAATATTTTTAACTTTCATTTGATATATCGATCAATTTTTAAGTGAAACAACTGTAATGAGGTCTCTAACAATGGTCATGCTAGCAACAAGAGTAAATGTTCTTTCATAATTTATGCTATATTCTTGCGAATATCCTTTGACAACTAGTCTGTCTTTATATCTCTCAAGGGTCCCATCACTCTTAGTTTTTATCTTCTATACACACCTACCACTTATGAGTTTCTTTCCTTATGGAAGGTTTTGAAGAGTCCAAGTTTGAGTCTTTTCTAATGCTTCCAATTCTTCTTTCATGGCTTTAACCCATTCATAATTTTCTTTGGCTTGAGCATAAGATGAATGTTCTACGTAAGAATGAATCAAGGCTATACATGCTTGGTATTTTGAAGAAAATGAGTCATAGGATACAAATTTCGATTGAGGTTTTGATATTCTAGATGATCTCCTAGTTTGCAGTTCATCTTCACTTTCAAAGTTAGATAAATTTTCAAGTGCACATTGGAGGTTTTTGGTCTCCCGTCTAGAGTATTGCATGCAAGTTTGATCATTATGGGATAGTTTTTCAAGCGATAGTATATCTCTTGATCATTAATATTCTCAAGATCATGCTCATAATCACAATCATCAACATCCTGTTTTGAAACAAGATAAAAAAAACTCAGTTACTTAGATTGTTTCTTATCAAAGAAGTTTTATTTAAAAAAAGTCACATTTCTTGAAATATATAATTGTCAACATAACCAAGGAAGGCACGGAAAATAGCTCTAAGAGAAAATTTGTTATTTTTATTGGTTAAAACAAAACACTTGCAACAAAAAACTCTTAATCTAGAATAATTGGGATAGGTTTAAAAAGTTTTTCAACTAGAGAAATATTTTGTAAAGATGAAGATGACATTCTGTTTATAAGATAAACATTGGTCAAAATAGGTTCTGCCCTATGTCACAGGGATTCGGCTAGCAGGGTGCCGCACCCGCGTCGACGCGACTCGACGCGGGTGCGGCACTGGGTGCGGTCAACTCGATCCTGGGTGCGTTGACCGCACCCAGGATCATTTAGGTCCATGGGCTGCGATTTTTTTTAAAAAAAAATTACTCTGTCATGGCTGAAATGGGCTGCTTCTGCTGACAGCAGCTGTCTGTCAGGGCTGCGATTTTTTTTTAAAAAAATTCTGCTGACAGATCTGTCAGCTGCGATTTTTTTTTTAAAATTCTGCTGACAGACAGTAGCTGTCTGTCAGCTGCGATTTTTTTTTAAAAAAATTCTGCTGATAGACAGCAGCTGTCTGTCAGCTGCTGACAGCAGGTGTCAGCAAAAAGGGAACCCCCGACCCCCTTTATATATATATATATATTTACATTTTGCCCCAGCCGCACCCCCGCACTCGGGTTTTTTGGAAGTGCCGAATCCCCGCACCCGCACGCGCACCCGCACCCGCACCCGCACCCGCACCCGCACCCATGTGACATAGGTTCTGCCTAAAAAACCTTAGGCACATGGATAACAATAATCCAAGTTCTTGAAGTTTCAACAATATGTCTATTTTTTTTTCCAGCTAAGACATTTGGTTGTGGTGTGTGGGCAAATTTTTTGATGTGTAATGCCTTGTGAGTTGAGATAATTTTTAAATTCTTTGTACAAAAACTCTCCCTTTGAATCAGTATGACATATAGAAATATCTTTATTAAATCTATTTTTAACTAATTTGTTAAAGTTTCAAAAATATATATATCCGGTAAAGTCATCTACAAATATCACATAATATGCATATTTACCTTTTGATATAATTGGTGTTGGACCCCAAACATCTGAATGAACTATGTCAAGTGGTCTAGACGAAAAAAAGTTATATCATTCTTAGTTGTCAAAAGCGGTGCCTAGGCGCCTAGGTCAGCCTGACCGCCTGGTCGACCAGGTTTGGACGGTGGGACCCTATATTACTGCCTACGCTGTGACAACCTAGGCTTTTTTAGAGCCTGAACTTTTTCTTTTTTAAATTTTTTTTTGAAGATTTTTTTTGATGACATATCATTTGTTTTCTTTTTCGAGGCGGAGGAGAAGAAAAAGAAGAAAAGACATGTTATTTGTCCATTACTTGTATTTTGTCTATTGTTGATAATACTAATAATAATAAGACATATTATTTGTCTATTGCATGTATTATGCCTATTGTTAATTTTTTTGTATATATGATTTTATTTTTTGTGTATTGTTCTTCACATTGTTAGTTGTATTATTTGTTTATTAAGTTGTTAATTTATTCTTAATTTGTTTGAGCAAGTTAAGGTTATGTAATATAATTGCTTTACAGTCGATGTCAGTTTTTATAAACGATTTTTGAAAAGATTTTTAAATGAAAGCAACATGAAAGCCAGACACCAAAAATAAAACCGGCTCGCACGAGTGGTAGAGTCCGGGTCGATCTCAGGGAACGGGGGATACTTCGTATTCAAACACACAAACTAATCTATGCTTTATTGTAAAAAATAAAAGAAAATAGCTAATTAACTAATCAACTAACTACAACAGTGCGGCCCTACGTAGAGGGTTTAAACAATTATTAAAATGGTTTTATTACAAACCCCAAATTTAAAATGAAATTAAACTTTCTAATCTAAAAGAAAAGAAAAACATTTTCAACGCTTGCGTCTTCTTGTCCCGTCTCAAGGCGTGCTACCATGCATTGCTCGCTCGCTTGTCTCCACTCCACGCTTCCCTGCAAGATACAAAAGCAAAACACACAACAGGAACAAGAAATCTACGATAGAAATAAAAAAAATCTAATGAAAAATAACAAAAACATGAATGAACAACATGAACTAACTATTAACCAACTTGTAACAACCTACACTAAATGACAAAATAGCAAAACAAATTTAACTGACTAAATTTAACTAAATACAAGATACAAGAAAAACAACTAACACTAAGAAACTATTTTTCAAAATAACTAACTAACTATTCACTATTCAAATGAAATAATAAAAATATGAATTTAAACTAACTATGTTAGCACACAGAAGGAACCACTTAATCAATAGCAACGTAAATCTAATCTATTTACTTAGAAAAAAATTAATTTTATAATGCAGATTAGCCTAATGCTGAATTATATATTAAAAAAAAACGAAATTCAAAGATTAAGTTATGATCAATTCACATCTATATAAGGGATTCAAAATGGCTTATTACTTTGCAACGAATTACTAACCTCTAATTACTAATGGAATAGTATTAAAACTAGCTAAACGTCAAACACACGACCACTTCTAAATTAATAAAAATTGCAGATTGATTCAATACGGTGGTAGGATAGCACAACAGAATGCAAGTTATTCTACACTACTTCATCATAAAGCATTAAACTTAATTATAAAGAAAACACTAAAGTAATATTACTATCCTATGATGTAAAAAAAAACTTACAGAAACTAATTTAACGATGATGATGTAACACTAAAATATTAACATCAACTGCTAGGACAGTGAATGTAATAAGAACAAAACTGGCTAAACATAATGCTTAATGAAACACAGAACTAACATGTTATATGCTAATGCTAATAACCAAGTCACGCTAAAGCTGGTGGTAAAAAAAATTGCTGAACCTAAATAATTAAACAAAAAAAATGTTGATGTATAAACTAAAAATTGTTGACCTAAATAATGAGAAGAAACACACAACCTAATTAACAAAAGTCGTTGAAGCTAAAAAAGGGGAAACGATGTAACAAAAATAAATAAATAAAAGTAAAACGTTGAAGACAAAAGCTAACCGATGAATAACTGATAAAGAAATAACTAAAGAGACAATAGATTGCACAAAAATGCAAAAACACACAGAAATGTGAGAAAATCAAAATCACAGATGCAAACAATAAAACGCTGATTGAAAGCAAAACACAATATATTTTTTTTGGCATTTTCTATAAGCTATTCACAAATACGTTAAAACAAAAGGTAGAGAAGGGAAAGAAGAGGAAGAAGAGAAGGAGAACTTACCAGATTGTGGCTGGAAGGGTTGAGAGAAAGAATGGTCTCTCCTAGGTGTTGACGTTCCCGTTGTAGAAGCACCCCACCGGCGAAAAAGAGGGGTTGAGAAGAGAAGAGGAGGAAGGTAGGAGGAGAGAAGATGAACCAGTGGACAAGAAGGGTTGAGAGAGAAGAGGGGAGCCGTCTCTTCCAAAGGGAGGACAACCCCTCTTTTTTCTACGTTGAGTTTTTAAAGAGAGAATGGGGGTTTGTTAGTTCTAACCCTAACTCCTTTATTTTCTACGAAATTCCAAAAAAGGCTTAAAAACAAAATGTTTTCTAAAAAACTCTAAAAATCTATATTTTTTTACCTAACTATTTAAACTTTCTAAACAAAATAACGCACCTTTATTTTTTTAATCTAATTTGATTAAAAATCTAAATCCTAAGGAAAAATACGACTAACTAATTTCTAAAGAACCTAATTCGCAAAATTAACTTGCAATTTATGCTTTTTCCGAATTTTATCTTTTTTTTTCACGCATTTTCTCGAAACTAATGATAAACATGGGATTTTAATGCAATTTCTTATTGGATCATGCATGAATTAAATGATTTAAATGCTAAAATAAATGCATGATCAGCAATGTTAAACAACATATTATTTTTCTATTACTTATTGTTGATTGATTTTATGTTGTATACATGTTTCTTATTGTGCTTTTTATGTTCTTTTTTTATTTGGAGTACCGCCTAGGTCTTTTTAGGGGCTCACCGCCTAAGCTCCGCTTAGCGCCTATGACAACTAAGCTATATCATTAAATGATAATCTTATGATTTTTTCAAGAACACAATCTTCATAAGTAAAGTCATTAATATTACAAAATTTTTTCACTCTTGAAAAATATTGAATTTTGGATACATTTGGATGTTTTAATATTCTATGCCATAAATCTAAATATAATTTTTGAACATCACAAAAAAAAGTATCTTTGAGTATCTCTAAAACTCAATTTTCCTGATTGGTGATCCTGCACCCAACATTCATTTGAAGAGAAGGGGATATTACAACCATAATAAAATATTTAAGAAACAAATAAAAGATTTAAATTTAATTTGAGAATGTATATAAATTTTGGGCTATTTTTTTGTGTTTGAAAGATTTTTCTCAAAATTTCCTATTCCTTTGATTTCAAGAGATGTACCATCGACAGTGAAAACATTTGACACACTTGAGTTTATATGACATTTAAATTAAATATCATGATTTAGGGTCATGTGAAAAGATGCACGAGAATAAAGGAGCCAAGAAAATTTACAGGGGTTGGAGTAGGATGAGACCGCGACTCCCGTTGAAGAAGATGACCTTCTAAGAAGAGGTTGAAAAACTTCTACCAATTGAGATAAGGACTTGGCTATTCCAACGGACGAGTCTTCAGAGTTGTCAATGTCCTTAGTCTCTTGAGGTGTTTCAACCGTAGCTACTTTTCCATATAATTTTTTCCTCCCTTCTTAGCTTAGGACACATAGGTTTAATATGTCTCGGTTCATGACAATAATAACAAATAATTTTTTTGTTGTCATATTCATTTACTTGTCTCCCTAAGTGAGGTGGTATATAAGTACGAGTATAGGTCCCGAGCCTAGAGTTGTCAAACACAAATTCTTCATCATTTTTGAGAGAATTTTTCTTCAATCTATTCTCTTCCATAGTTTCTCTATTGTATCAATAATTGAGGGAACCTTTTTTATATGTAAAAGAGCCAATTTGGTGGATTCAAATTCCGACCTTAATCCATTCACAAATTGCTAAAAATGTTCCACATCGATTTGTCTTTGGCGGAACTCAATATCTTCAAGAGAATGCCACTTTGGTTCAAGAAGCGCCAACTCTTTCCAAAGTTCAGATAACTCGTAGTATTCCCTAATGCTTTTGTTCCCTTGGGTCATGGTTCAAACTTTGTCTTGAAAGTTGCACGCATGAGCAATATCCTTAATGGAATACATGTTTTTGAGGTATTCATAAGCATTGTTAACATGCTCGATTTTCGCAAGGCTAAAACACTTTTTGATATCTACACTATTGATAAGCCAAGACATAATCTTGGCATGCCTCACTCTCCACTCTTTCCATTTTTTCTCATAATTAGCTATGACCCTAGTTTTTTACCATCCGAAAGAGGATCTTCCTTCTCGTTCTTCACCTTAGTGAGAATGAGTTTAGGCTCCGGGTCAGATCAATGCACTAATCTCCACAACCTTTTTTCCCAAATGTGGTGCTTCATAATTGAAGACTACATAACATAGTTTGTATCGATGAGTTTCATAAGCATGATGGTGACACTTTCTTTATCATCCATTCTTACAAGGGTAAATAGAGATAGAGAGAGAGAAAGAGAGAGAAGAGATGCAAAGGAGATAGATTTAGAGAAGGCATGAGAGCATGAGCACCACACCACACCACACCACGAACTTTGAGTAAGATCAACGAACACCCAAACCAACAAACCAAGCCAACCTTCAAGCGAGCAATACTCGATCAATCATACAAACACTTGAATGTGAATCACCAATGAGCAAGCAAGCTTGTATTGCAACCACCAACAAGAGCGTGAAAAGAACACGATCTTACGAGCCAACAAACAATACTATCTTCAATTTCAAACATGTGGCTTTGATACCATGTAAAGAATTAAAACACCTTTGATCGTTAGCAAAAGTCCACCAATAACCAAAGTGGACTAGCACAAAAGTGGTCACTAAGGACACACCCACAAATCCCACAAAGGGGATACACACAAAGAAGGCTCAAATATTAAAAATAATATTTTATTGTTCACTTGAAAATATGCAAGAAGCATTACAAGAATGAGGGGATTTATCCCCTTTATATACACTCAAGAAAACTTAAATAGAGTCGTTGTAGCTAGTCCAACGGTTCACTTGAAAATATGCAATATATACACTCAAGAACACTCAAATAGAGCTGTTGTAGCTAGTCCAATGGCTATATTTGTAAACATTGGACTAGCCCCAACGGCTATACTTGTAGCCGTTGGACTAGCCCCAATGGCCAGTCAAAACTAGACAACAATAGGTTGACTAGTAAAAAAGAAAGAAAAATAAATAAATAAAAATATTTACAAGTTGTATTGAAATTATATAAATAATACATATATATATACATATACATACCTGGGTATGCATATATATATATATACATTAGATGTATATACAATTTAACAAAAACTAACTAGTATTTTGTTAAATGCACTAACTAAAATCGTCCTCATACTGGAGGGTCAAGGGTTTTGACATTTAGGGTAGTACGCTTGGGTTAGTCAAATTTGATTTGTCAAGTTAATTTTTTTAATTTCCTTAAAAGTAAAAATTTGTTTACTCTTGTAAAACATGAAACAGAACAACATAGAAAAAGGGAAACATATGACAGTTGGCAGAGTCCAAATTTTCCCTAAAATCAGTGTAAGATTTGGCCTAGATTTGATCACGTACGTGGTTTCATTTAAAATTAGGGAATTTTCTTTCTATTTTTTGTCTCAATTACGTTTGAAACCCATTTGATGTGCATCACATTCCAAAAATCCATATTAGATACCCTAACTCTAATCCGAAGAAACTAAATAATACTGTAAATGTTATGATTTTTCTGTGATTTTTAAATTTCTTATAACTAAATATATTTAGCACCAAACTGCATTGGCATCTAAGGCTTGGACATCTTCAATCATCACAAGTTGTTGCCTTGGGGATGTATTTGTAGATACCCAGTTTTTTGACTTGCCCTATGAGGTTATTTATATGACTTTGATGTGTTTGGGTTGAAATGGTTGTCTTCATCTCTCATGAATTCACGAAGGACTTGGCTTACTGCATGCATTTGCATATTCATCCTTGCATTTTATCTATCCTTACTAATGTTTTCTTGCTAGGATGCTTCAGGAGAGTCTTTAAATTGGAATTTTAAACTTAAAGATGTCCAATAGCATCTAATGAGCTTCTCGATCAGATCTTGATCAAGATGTCTTAATTAATTTGTAAAATTG
This sequence comes from Nuphar pumila, assembly GCF_984573655.1. Classification (NCBI taxonomy): domain Eukaryota; kingdom Viridiplantae; phylum Streptophyta; class Magnoliopsida; order Nymphaeales; family Nymphaeaceae; genus Nuphar; species Nuphar pumila. The sequence goes on along the minus strand of NC_143254.1, from coordinate 129,652,569 downwards.
TTTGACTTAAGTTCAAACTAGGGTCAAGCTTGATCTGTATGGCCTAAGCCTGGTCAACCCCAGCCTAAGAAGCATAAGTTCATCCATTTGGTTAATCAGTGCCGACTTGGTCAAATAAAAAAAAGGTCTATTAACATTTAAAATGAATTACTTCTGATTCTCTAGATGTGATCCGGCTAATCAATCTAGGCTTTGGAATTTTACAATGTTGGAAAGTTGGATTAATGGCTTGTTACCTTAAATAACCTTGATTCCAAATAATACCATTTTGTCCCTAACATTTTCTAAAAACACCAAATCAACCTTGTTTAATTATGTCTTTTAACCAAGGTGACCCTATTTTTTTTCCAAATTTGTCCCGCTAACATTCCTAAGCTGTTATTCCATTTGAAAGGGAGGTTACTGAAAGGAAACAAGGTTTCCCGAAGATGTTTACCAAATCAACAAAGTAGACACTCAAAGAGTTCCACCAAAGTACCAACAGAACATACACAAACCACAAAATGGTCTCACACACCAAATCCAATCAAGGTGGTTAACACAACAATAAAATAATATTTTATTGATGATAGAATAATGCAAAAAGCATATAAAGTGGTGGGGTTTTGCCTCATATTTATACACATGAGAAAGAGGCTCAAGAGACTGTCGTTGGGGGTGTAACGACTCTAAATAGAGTCGTTAGGACCCCAACGACTCTCTATGTTGACCAGTCAACAGATGTTGACCAATCCTCTCCCAACTAAAAAGAAAAAGAAAAACTAATCCTAAACTAACCTTAGTTACTATCTAGTTATACCTTAATATATATATATATATATATATGTATGTATATTTATATTTTTAATACTCTCCCTCAAACTTACGGTTGGATAATTGAAAGTTTGTTCAAGAGAAAGTGAAATCTAAGAGCAACAAGAGGTTGGTGAAGAAATCCATCAATTGATATTCTGAAGTGATAGGGAAAATCGATAGTGCCATATAGATATTCCTCTTGTACATAGTGATAGTCCATCTCAATATGTTTGGTTTGTTCGTGGAAGGTCCAGTTGCTGCCAATGTAGATGAAACTTTTGTTGTCATAACACAGTCGTTATGCTCTTTTATTCTGAACTCCCATGTCAGCCAACAATCTCCTTAGTCATACCACTTCCATAGTGTTTGCAACCATGACACAGTATTCTGTAGTTGAAGAGAGAAAAACTTTATGTTACTTTTTATACCTTCATGAAATTAACAAGTCACCAAAAAACATACAAAAACCAGTGGTTGGATGTTGGTTATTTGGATCACATCCCCAGTCAACATTAATATAAACAAATAAATCTAATGATGAAGTAACAGATAAGAAAAGAACTTGAAAAATAGAAGTTTTGATATATCTAATAATATGCAAAACTGCTCCCATATGGACAGTGGTGGGTGCATGCTGAAACTGGCTCGTTGTGTGGTCTGCATATGCAATGTCAGGTCTCGTAATTAAGAGATATAACAGTGCCCCCAATAAGTTGTCTGTATGGTGTTGGATTTTCAAGTGGTTCCCCATCATCAATCTTAATTTTGACATTCACAACTTCGGGAGTGTCAACCTTCGTATCATATGAGATACCAAACCTAACAACAATATCTAAAGCAAATTTAGATTGAGTTAGCAAATATTCTCTAGAAGAATAAACAACTTCTATACCAAGAAAATATTTAAAAACTCCCAAATTAGTTATTTCAAAATGTGTTTTGAAAAGCCTTTTAATGTGTTCAACTCCTTTTTTGTCACCTCCTGTGATGATCATGTCGTCCACATAAAGGAGAAGAATAATAATACCTGCATAAGAAATCTTAACAAACAAAACTGTGTAAGACAAGATTGAAATCCAACATCAAGTATAACTTTACAAAACCTGTCATACCAAACCTTTGGTGCTTGTTTAAGGCCATACACAATGTCACACAGACTCGGCTAGGGGGTCGATGCACCTGCATGGACATGCCCCGACATGGCTTTGGACACGGGGCAGACACGGTCAACGAAGAGTCGGACTCGGTCAACGCACCGGGGCCGAGTTTGTCTATGTTTTAGACTCGGTCAATGTTGACCAAGTCTATATTCGTCCATTTTTAGGGTAAAAAACTAAAAAAATGTTATTTTTTATATATATTTTTAAATATATATAAATAAACCAAGGTTGCCAAACTAGGAAGCGGAAGTGGGAAACGATACGGGAAGCGAAGGCGAAAGCGAGAAGCGAGGCATTTTAAAATATATACGAAGCGGGAAGCAAAATTTCAATTTAAAAGCAAAATATAAATAAAAAATAAAGCAATATGGAATCAAACAAGAAACAAATAAAAACTAAAATAAAATTGATCATTCTTATATTTCATGATTTTTCTATAAAAGAGTTAAATTTTTATTAAAATCTAGTAATGATGGTTACCAATTTAAAAAAAGTACATGGAAAGTGAGTGAAAGCGTAAGAGAAAATACATGAAAAAGATGAAAAGAAATGTGAGAAAAGTATATAGTATGCATAGACCATGTGTATGAGAAGCATAGAAGAAGCGTGGGGGAAATCAAGCTTCCCATGAAGTTTCGGAAGCGAGGAGTATCACGCTTCTGAAGCGAGTTTTTGGGAAACGAGCTTCCCACCTACCTAAGAAGATTCTGATAACTCTGATATAAACAGTCTGTGCTGTGTGCACAACCTGTGCTGTGTGCACAGTCACAGACTGTGCACTTTTTTTTTAATATATATATATATATATATATATAGCCGATTTCCCGTGTCCAAAATTTTTGAAATTGCGCCGCACCTGCACCCATGTGACATAGGCCATAGATGACCTTATCTAAACAAAGAGCCTTTCCTTTAAGAATAATTATACAAAGCGGTGCTTTCGTATAGACTTCTTTAACGATTTTTTCATTGAGAAACACATTCTTAACATCAATTTGATATATAGGCCATTTCTTCACAGAGGCAATGGCTACTACTGTTCTAATTGTGGTCATTCTAACAACTGGGGCAAATGTTTCCTCATAATCTATTCTATACTCTTGGGAGTATCCCTTGACAACTAACCTAACTTTGTACCTTTCTAGAGTTTCATCAGTCTTGGTATTTATATTGTATACCCATCGGCAACCTATGAGTTTCTTTCCTAGGAGAATATATTGGACAATCTAGGTATTCGCCTTTTCTAAAGCATCTTATTCTACCCATTCAGGATGTTCCTTTGCTTCAACATAGTTTGAAGGCTTTATACAAGAATGTATCAACACAATGTTAGCTTGATACTTGGGTGAAAGGTCCTCATGAATCACAAATTTCTTGGGGGTTTTGATACTCTCGATGACTTTCTAGTTTGTATTTCTACATGGTTTTCATTATTAGTATATTTTTCAAGGGCACATGGATGTTCAAAATTACTATGCTTGGAATATTGGATACCGTTTTGATCTCAAGATTGTTCTTTACTTATCTCATTATCATGGGGTTCTTCTTCACTCACTATATTATTTCTGATTTCATGATCCTCGTCAAGATCAACATCACAATCACCAAACTTTGGAATTAGATCCAACGTAAAAGAATATTCAGTTATTTTCTTAGGATTTTCAATTTGATTTTTTTTCTAAGAAAGACACATTTCTTGAAACATACAAATTTTTATTTTTAAAATCAAAGCATCTATAACTTTTTTGGTTATTTTCGTATCCCAAAAAGACACAAGGGATAGAACGAGGAGAAATTTTATCATTTTTATTAGTGAAAACAAAACCTTTGCATAAAAAAACTCTTAATCTAGAATAATCAGGGGTAATTTTAAAAAGTTTTTCAACTGGTGATATATTTTTCAAAGCGACAGATGACATTTTGTTAATAAGATAAAATGCAGTCAATGTGTCTTCGACCTAAAATTCTTTAGGTACTTGGTTTGAAATAAGCAAAGTTCTTGTGGTTTCTATGATATGCATATGTTTTCTTTTGGCCAAGCCGTTTTATTGTGCAGTGTAGGGACGAGATTTTTGATATATAATACCATTTGATTCTAGGTAATCTTTAAATTCTTTTGATAAAAATTCTCTCATTGAATCAGTGCGAAAGATAGAGACATTTCTTTGAAATTTATTTTTAAACAAATTGTGAAATATTTGAAAATATGAAAAAACTTCAGATTTGTGTTTAAGGAAATAAATCCACATGTGTCTTGTAAAATCACAAACAAAGGTTGCATAATATGCAAACCCACCCCTAGACTTAGCATGTGCTGGGCCCCAAACATCCGAATGCACTAACTCAAGCGGTCGTGTAGAGACAAAAGTTCTTTCTTGGAATGACAATATTTTCATTTTGTGAAGAATACAATCTTTACATTTAAAATTTTCAAGATTATAAATTTTTTTCATATTTTAAAAGTGTTGGATTTTGAATACATTAGGATGGCCAAGTCTTTTATGCCATAAATCTAAATCTATTTTCTGAACATTATAACAAAAGGTATTTTTGGGTATTTCCAAAAAAATCCATGTAGTATAAGTCTCTTTCTCTATGACCTTCTCCAATCAGCTTCTCTGACTGGCGATCCTGCACTCGACATCCAATAGAAGAGAATGAAGCATTGTACTCATGGTCAGATAATTGAGAGACAAACAGAAGATTTATGTTTAACTTAGGAACATATCTAATTTTTGGAATAGAAAAACCTTTTGAAATATTTTCGAAATTTCCTATTCCCTTTTTCTCAAGAGATGTCCCATTAACAGTAAACACATTTGATCCACTTGATTTCGACATTCAGATAAGATATCACCATTTGGTTTCATATGAAATGAAACACTTGAGTCAAGAAACCAAAGAGATCTATCGGGGTTTGAGATGCCAATAGAAGAGACCGTGGCTCCAGTTGATGAAGCTCCTTTGAGTAGAGGTTGAAAAGCTTTTACAATTTGAGTCAAGGACATGCTTTCAATGGTTGAATCTTATGTAGTTTTGAGCTCATTTGACTCTTGTGTAACTGAGACAACCTTCTTCTCATAGAGTCTCTTTAATTTAGGACAATACATCTTGACGTGTCCTGGTTCACGACAATAATAGTAAATGAATTTTTTTCTTCTTAAACTCATTGCCTTGTTTTCCATAGTGATCATTGTTTGGTCTCCTATAAATAGGTGGTTTGTAAGCATGAACATGTTTTCCCGTCCTAGATACGGTTAGGACAGAGTCATCATCATATTTAGATGTCTTCTTTTTTAGTCTATTTTTCTCCATAGCTCTTCAATGATATCTTCAATATACGAGACTTTCCCTCTATGAAGAAGAACCGATTTAGTAGACTCAAACTCCAGTCTTAGACCATTGATGAATTGATAGAAATGCTCCGCGTCAATTGTCTTTGGCGGAGTTCCATGTCTTCGGGATATTGCCATCTAGGCTCAAGAAGAGTCAACTCATTCCAAAGGTCAGATAACTCACTAAAGTGTTCTCTAATACTTTTTTCCTTGTGTCATAATACGTACTTTGTCTTGCAAGTTGCATATATGCACAATATCTTTAAGAGAATACATTCTCTTAAGATAGTCCCATGCTTTATTTGCATGTTCAAATTTATCTAGACTTGAGCAATTCTTCATATCAACACTACTAATGAGCCAAAACATAATCTTGGCATGCCCCCATTTTTCATTCTTTTCATTTTTTCTCATAAGTAACCATCACATTGGTTTTTTTCACCTCTGCAAGAGACACTTTTTTTTCCCATTCTATCTTAGTAAGAATTAGTTTGGGTTCCGAATTAAATCCATCCACTAATCTCCACAACCCTTTTCCCTATATGAGGTGCTTCATGATTGAAACCCATGTTACATAGTTTGTCATTGAGCTTGATGGGTTTTATAGTGACATTATCATTGCCATCCATGTTTACAAGGTGTTAAGAGGATAGAGAGAGGGGAGAAAAAGAAGAGAGAGAGAGAGACAGAAAAATAAAGAGGCTCACGAGCACTCCACTATCAACAGGGCACGAACACTCCTCCATAAAGTGAGCACCACAAACTTTTTTCTTAAAGCACAATCACGATCTCATAAGCACTTAAATGGATTTTGCAAAAAAGGCTTTAACTCTTCCAAATGAGTAGCATGCTTCCCAATGCACCAAAAAAAGCAGCTTGATCTTCAAGCTCTAATACCATGAAAGAAAAGGTTTCCCAAAGTTGTTCGCCAAATCAACAAAGTGGACACTCAAAGAGTTCCACCAAAGCATCAAAAGAACATACACAAATCACAAAATAGGCTCACACCAAATTCACCAAAGGTGGTTAACACAACAATAAAATAATATTTTATTGATGATAAAATAATATTTTATTGATGATAAAATAATGCAAGAAGCATACAAAGTGGTGGGGTTTTGCTCCATATTTATACACCTGAGAAAGACGCTCAAGAGTGAGTCATCCAACGACTCTTAATAGAGTTGTTGGGACCCCAACAACTCTCTATGTTGACTAGTGAACATATGTTGACTAGTCCTCTCCCAACTAAAAAGAAAAAGAAAAACTAATCCTAAACTAACTCTAGTTATATATATATATATATATGCACATACAAACATGTGTATATTTACATTTTTAACAGTTACATTATGACTGTCACGGGCCTACTTCTTTAATAGGCCAGTGCGACACAATGGTCCTTTCTTACCGCCGCAAGCCTTTCAGTTGCTCGCTTGCAGCTGCAAAAACTTCTATAGCTGAAAGTGCAAGCAAGCGAGAGAATAGAGAGAGAGAGAAATCACAATCACTCGGAAGCAATCACAACGAAGGTGAACAAAAGAAAGCTCTTCGCATTTACATTCATTCACATTTTTGCCTGAAGGCTCGTTACAATTCAGATTTACGGGCTGACCCTTCAGGGTATTTTTCAACCTGAATCAAAGTACATGGGTGGCCCGGATAAAGTTACAAGTGACTTGACACTTTACATAAAGACTCAACCAAAGCAAAACAGACTCTAGACACAATTGTACAAAGTAGGTCGCAGGGGAACATGCTCCCCCCTTCAAGTCATGCGTCACCCTCGGTGCCATCTGCTTCGTGTTAGGCCTTGACTTCGGTCGGATAGTGTCTCTTTATCCATAATGTTGGCTCCCACATCGGCTTCGCTGTCTCCTCCCACTGCACCAGATACTTCTTCGCTTCGCCCAAGTAATTGTTGAGACGTTTCTCGTCTTGTTGTGCTGCCGGGGCCCTTTGCAGGATAGGAGCGCGTTGTGGCACGCTACATTTTGGATCCCCCTCGTCCGCATGGAACAGTTTCAGGTTGCACACGTGGAACACCGGGTGCACCTTGAAGTTTGGGGGCAGGTCCAGCTTGTTCGCTAAGTTGCCCACTTTTTTGGTGATGGTGAATGGTTCCTCGTACTTTCTGATCAATTCGTGGTGCCGTCCACGAAAAATGCCTGTGCGATCTGGGTAGAGTTTCAGCAACACCGGGTCCTCAACACGGAACCCAGCAGGATGACATCGCTTGTCCGCCCACTTCTTCACCCTCTTGGACGCTTTGTACAAAAACGTCTTCGCCAGCTCGGTCTGCTCGTGCTAATCTCGAACAAACTGATAGGCAAAGGATGACCTTTCCTTCTCCTGCGGGGATAGAGTATGTGGGGTCATCGGTTGTTGTCTCGTGGCTATCTCGAACGAGCTGTGGCATGAAGACTTGCTCTTCTAAAGATTGTAGCATAATTGGATCACATCTATGAGCTTTACCCAGTCCTTCTGATTGACGCTAATAAAGTGCCTGAGGTATTGCTCCAATAGTCCGTTGATGCACTCCGTCTGCCCATCGGTCCGTGGCTGAAAACTTATTGAAAATAGCCAATCGGAGTCGAAACACTTCACGCCAGAATTTGCCCGTGAAGCGAGCATCACGATCGTTCACAATGCTTCTTGGTACACCCCATTGTTTCACCAAATGCTTGACGAACAACTCCGCCGTCTTCTTTGCAGGTCACTCTTTGGAAGCTGGGATGAAGGTGGCGTATTTAGAGAAACAATCCACCACTACCAGGATGGAGCTAAAGCCATATACCTTCGACAAGCTAACAATGAAGTCCATGAAAATGCTTTTCCAAGGACGTTCTGGGATAAGTAGAGGCTCAAGGAGGCCAACAGTTTTCTGGTTGGTCCCCTTGTCTTGTTGGCAGACGAGACACGTTCACACATACCCCTCCACATCGTCTCTCATTTGTGGTCAATAGTAACCACGTTCAAGGAGTGCTGATGCAACGAGTGGATCAGCTTCGATGCACTTGGTTGCGGAAGACGATGGCACGACTCTCACAGTCGTACGATGTGCAGAAGATAAGAAGAATGTCCACCGAAAACGATGGCACTTGCTTTTATTTCAATATGATTCTCAATCGAACAATAGGGTGAACATAAACAAAATAAGACAAGCAATAGAGAATGAATAAAAGAAAACCCAAAGAAAAACTGCTGATAGAAAAAAGAAGAAGGCTGCTGCAATATTCCAGATTCCCTCTCACGCAACCTTAGAAGAGGGTTTTTAAAGCCTGCTAGTGGACCCGGGTCTCAGGTCCGATCCTGGACCTGAGACGTCTTCACTCTGTAGATGGATCTGGGACGATCCGGGCCTTCCCTCGTCTGGAGTAGGTGCGTAGGGTCACGTCTCTGCATCAGGTCACCTTATCTGCGATCAGATCCAGCTCCTGGATCCGATCGTCCATCCCCTGTGGGTCGGGTTCCCTGGCCATGCCTGGGTCACGCAAGACAAGCCCAATCTGGTTCTGCTCTGCATCATTCTCCCCTGGTTGGGAAGAAGTCGGCTCTGACGACTTGTTGTCTCCACAGTAAGCATATAGATTAGACACATTGAAGATATGCGAGATGTGCCAATCTTCAGGCAGTTCAAGGAGGTAGGCATTCAGACCTAATTGCCAGAGGATCTTGAAGGGGCCATATTTCTTAGGACTCAATTTACCATAAGTACCCACTGGGAAACGCTCTGGATGCAGGTAAACCCATACTAACTGACCAACTTGAAATTGAACATCACGACGACCTTGGTCTACGAAAGCTTTGTAGGCTTCGTAGCTTTCAACAAATTTGGTGTGGACCTGTCTCTGGATATCACGCATGTACTCAATGGCATCAAATGCATCTGGGGCTGGGTCCGGAAGACTAGACACAGGTGCTAAATCTACGACATGGGTTGGTGACCGCCCATAAACTACTTGAAAAGGAGACTTGCCCGTGGATCGGTTGATGGAACTGTTATTTGCGAACTCGGCTTGCGGCAATACTAGGTCCCATGTTTTGACATTCTCCCCAACGAGGCTCCTTAGCAAGTTCCCTAGGGTACGGTTCACAACTTTGGTTTGGCGATCGGTTTGTGGGTGGTATGCACTGCTGAACTGGAGCTTGGTTTTCATTAAGGCCCATAACGATTTCCAAAAATGGCTAATAAAACGCGTGTCACGATCTGAGGTGATCGTGTGGGGGCAAACCATAGAAGCGGGCCACGCCCTTGAAGTACTACGAGGCTACTAACGAGGCGTCAGTGGTTCGCTTACACAGGACAAAGATAGCCATCTTGAAAAATCGGTCAACCACAACTAAGACAGAATCTAAACGACGAAAGGTTCTGGGAAGACCCACAATGAAATCCATGGGCACATGTTCCCATGGTCGCTCAGGGATAGGCAACAGAGTATAAGAACCACTATTCTGACGTCGACCCTTGGACACTTGACACACTTGACAACTTTGAACAAACTTGACAACATCTTTGCACATTTTGGGCCAAAGGTAGCGTTCATTCATCTAACAGAGCGAACGTCTTATCATGTCCAAAATGCCCAGCTAGTCTCCATGTAACTCGGAAATCATTTGGAGTCTAAGAGAAAATGCAGGCATGCATAACTTATTACCTCGAAAAAGGTAACCGTTATATATACTAAATCATGGGTCAGCTGTGCTATAAGGGGCGAGGCACCCTTCCCAGACCTATTGAAAATCAGGGTTCGTCAGGTACAACTCATTGCACTGCTGGAACCCAATGACCTGCACTGACATAGTCATCAAAAGGTTATTCTTCCTGCTAAGTGCGTCAGCTACCTTGTTTAGAGTACCTGATTGATGGCGAATAGTGAATGTGTACTCTTGCAAGAAACTGACCCACTTGGCATGACGATCACTCAACTTCTTTTGACTATTCAAATACTTTAACGCCTCATGATCTGTGTACAAGACAAACTCCTTATAAATAAGATAATGCCTCTAATAACGAAGGACTTGTACCATGACATAAAACTCAACGTCATAAGTGGAGTACTGACACCTGGTTTGACTCAGCTTTTCACTAAAGAAAGCAATGGGTTTGCGGTTCTGACTCAAGACTGCACCAATTCCCACTTTAGAGGCATCACACTCAAGCTCAAAGACTGCGCTAAAATCAGGAAGGGCTAAGACGGGGGCACTAGTCATTTTCTCTTTGATGAGCGTGAAGGCCTTTCCCGCAGCAGACGTCTAATGGAAACTAGTACCCTTTAAGCACTCCGTGATAGGGGCCATGAGGGTGCTGAAGTTCCTCACAAAACGACGGTAGAAAGTGGCTAACCTGTCGAAACTACGGATCTCTCCTATAGTCTTTGGGGTAGGCCATTCTACAATCGCACGGACTTTGGCGGGATCCGCCTTAACTCTATCAGACGACACAATAAAACCCAAAAACACAACACTTGCCATCATAAACTCACACTTTTTGGCATTGACATACAACTTTTCCCTCCTTAAAATATCTAAGACCTGACGCAAATGACTCAAATGATCAGACAAAGAACTATAAATCAAAATGTCATCAAAATAAACAACAAACTTCCCTATACAAGAACGCAATACTTGGGTCATCATGTTCATGAAAGTACTCGGGGCATTTGATAACCCAAATGGTATGACTAACCACTCATACAACCCATCACGTGTCTTGAATGCCGTTTTCCATTCATCCTCCTTTCGGACACGGATTTGGTGGTACCCACTTTTTCAATCAATTTTGGAGAAAATAGAGGCACCTGCCAACATATCAAACATATCATCCAAACGAGAAATGGAAAAACAGTATTTGACAATGATGCGATTGATTGCTCGACTATCAACACATATGCGCATGGACCCATCTTTCTTAGGGGTATACTGGGCGGGTACCACACAAGGGCTCACACTCTCACGAATAAACCTCTTTCGCAATAACTCCTGAACCTGCCTCAACAACTCGGCATGCTCGGATGGGTTCATGCGATACGCAGGGAGGTTAGGGAGACTCGATCCCGGGACAAAATCAATGACATGTTGCACCACCCTCATCGAAGGTATCAGGAAGGTCGTCTAGCATAATGTCGCAAAACTCCTCAACAAGGGTCACGATGTCCACAGGAATGGGCAACAACGTACTCATCAACGGCTTAGTCACCTGGGCATAACAATAACCGTCCTCCCGACAATGGCTCAAGAAAGACCGGTAAGATAGGCATGCGAGCCGAGGAATTCTCTCAAGCTTATCCACAGTGGGAAAACCAGTTTCCTTGATAGGGAGGACTATTTTATGACCCTTAAACATAAATGAGTACATGTTCCTACATCCATCGTGAATGGTCTTGCGATCAAACTGCCAGAGACGTCCCAAAAGAATGTGACACTCTCTCATAGGGGCTACATCACACCACACCTCATCGTGGTAATGCTCCCCCATGGAGAACCGAACTAAACAACGTTGGGTGATAGGGGAATTCGTTTCCTCTTTTGAACCATGCCATCTTGTATGGTTGGGATAATTTCTCCGTTTTCAGGTTCAAGGTGGACACGACACTCTCGGACACCATATTCTCACACGCCCCAGTATCAATTATAACATCATATGCATGCCCCTCACAGTTGCAACAAGTTCTAAAAATGTTATTCCGCAACCATTTTGCAGGGGTTGACTCTCGAGGTGCGGTCAAAACATGACAGATAGACAATAAATTTTTGACGTTGCTGTCGAACTCTACGACTTCCCTCTCGTCATCACCTTCAACCAATGACTCACCCTCACTCTCACTATCAGACGCTGACTCAACAATACCCTCAACGAACTGGGCGTTCTTGCTCACGGTGGGGTACTTGGACGCAACATGTCCTAACTCCTGACACCTAAAACAACAGATGGTAGATTCACTAGGCTTGGCCTTGGACCTGGTATGGTATGCGGGTCCGGACTGGTCAGGCTTGCTAGGGTCTACTCTTGGGGTGGACTTGGAGTCTTCCTTCCTTGGGGAGCTCGCTCCCCTGGTTGGGAAACTCGACTTAGGTCGACTGGATTGGTCACTACGGGAGGTCCTATATTCCTGCCTCCTTTTCAATTTTTCCTCCACATTCATGGCATAACTGCTTGCCTGATCCAATGACTCGACTGTGACACAACTGAAATCATCAGAAATAGCAGGACGAAGACAAAAAACGTACCTCGTGACCTGCTGGCAGGCGATCTCCTCGATCTGCACTCGCAGGGATAGACGATGAAACTCAACAGTGTACTCTGCCACAGTACGGGTGCCTTGACGCAGGGTCAGGTACTCCTTGTAGGCTCTCTCAGCATGATCTAACGGCACAAACTTGGACTGCATCAACCTCTGCATCTCCTCTTATGTCTATATGTGCTCTAGTCCCTGCCGCTCTCTCGACCTCTGCAACTCAACCCACCATGTCTGCGTTAGGCCTCTCAACCGAGTGGACGCTAGAGAGACACGACGATGCTCAACAACAGTGTGGTAATCGAAGAACTGTACGACATAGGACCAGTCGAAGAACTGCTTTACATCGAATCGTTCTGCGAACTCCGGAAGATCTAACTTCACCCCCGTATGTGGAGGGGTGCTCTGGTGCTCTCTGCTGACGGGTCTCCACCATTCCTGCGGGGTACTCGTTCCAGAAAGCGTCATCATCCATCACGATCTCATCTCCTTCTCCACGGTACTGCTCGCCTGGTAACTGATGCTGACGAACTCCCACGACGTGTGGTCAGTGCTCAGGTCGCGTCGGTCCTTGCTGAATCTGCATAGCTGCTGCTGGAATCGGCCTTGGTCTGGCCGCCCCGTGAGTAGGAACCATTTGTGACCGACGTTGAGGCATCGATACGACAGGAGGTCCAACTAAAGGTGGAAGGGCTGGTCGGGTCTCAGGCTCTAGGTGGGTAGGAATAGGATAATATGGGTTTGGATTATGGGTTGGGTTTGGGTGGAGGTAGTGGGTCGAGTATAGTGCGGGGTTCTGGATCGGGGATAGGTTAACGGGTTGGGTTTGGTACGAGTATTGGGTTTGGTTGGTGTAGTATTAGGATGACTCACTCGATTGGATCTGAATCGGGTCAAGTCCTAAACTATTCGTCGGACCCAGAATGGGGTAGGTGGGATCATGGATCGAGTTGTGGTGTGAGAAGGCTTGGTTTGAACTCGAGCCTTGATCCACAACAAGATGGGTCTGGTTTTGACCAGACTCAAATTCAAACTGGAGCTCCGTCCGGGTCTGATATGGGTTTGGGTCGGCATTGGATCCATTTTGGGGATCAAAAGTAGTGGGTTGGGCCTGATTTGGGGCGAACCATGAACCAAACCCAACTAGGTAGGTAGGGTATGGGGTTTTGAGGCTCGGACCCGCTCCCGGGGACCCAAAGGATGGTCCCCGAGACCCGGGTCCGGGCCCTACTAGTCTAGGCTCCTGGTCGGACCCTGTCGGGTTTCGGTCCAATCCACAGGGGATCACCCCCTCTTTGCTCGTTGATGGGCTGCGATCGAGCCCCCACGCACTGGTGTTGGGAGGGTCGATAGGCCAGCCCTGACCCAGGCTGACGTTGGCGCGCCTGCAGCCAGACCCTGCATCATGCTTGGGCCTTGCAGGCCATGTCTGGCCTGCAGCCCCTGGGCCGTGGGTCGGTGCCAAACCTGCACACCCAGGCTGAGGTTGGGAGGTCCTTCAATGGGCCCCTGGGTAGGCTGGAGGGCTCTAACCACCTGAGTGGCAGTCGTGCCAGGGTTCAGAAACGACACCTCTTGCTGGAGTGTCTCGCTGCTGGCATTCCTGCGCAGATCCTCCTCGATGCCCTCCGGTTGCACGACAGGCTGACAGTTCAGTTGGGCTGGGTCGATCACTGCAGTATTGACGAGACCGACAACACCGTCGCCCACTCCCGTACCTATTTTTTGTGTTGACGTCGTGTGCGGCTCCACTAGCGACGAGCCGACTTTCAATCCCGTTCAGCCGTTTTGATTTCCCTGCCACTTCTTTGTTCACGCGCAACATATTTTCTTGCATTTTGGTCATCATATCCATCATACGCATCATTGGATCTTCGTTGCCGGTTTCCTCCCGCTCTTTTCCACTTGCAGGATCGTTCCTCGCCTCTTGAGCCATGCCGCTGACAAAGGAGGAAGGCTGGCGCTCTAATACCACTTTGATGCAGCGAGGGGATCGACTTCGATGCACTTGGTTGCGGAAGACGATGGCACGACTCTCACGGCCGTGTGATGTGCAAAAGATAAGAAGAATGTCCACCGAAAACGATGGCACTTGTCTTATTTTGAAGTAATAAAAAAGGAATAAAAGAAAACCCAAAGAAAAACTGCTGACAAAAAAAGAGGCTGCTGCAATATTCTAGATTCCCTCTCACGCAACCCTAGAAGAAGGGTTTTAAAGCCTGCTAGTGGACCCGGGTCTCGGGTTCGATCCTGGACCCGAGACGTCTTCACTTTGCAGATGCATCTGGGACGATCCGGGCCTTCCCTCGTTTGGAGTAGGTGCGCAGGGTCACGTCCCTACATCGGGTCACGTTCGTGCATCGGGTCACCTTACCTGCGATTGGATCCAGCTCCTGGGTCCGATCGTCTATCCCCTGTGGGTCGGGTTCCCTGGCCGTGTCTGGGTCACGCGGGATAGGCCCGATCTGGTCCTGCTCTGCATCAAGTGCTAAGGTCCTTTCCTGACCTGGATGACCTGCACATAAAGTATCATGACACTCCTTAAGCAATTCGCGGCGAAGGCTTTCCCACCGCAACACAAAGATGCGTCTCCCTTTAGTCACGAGGAGGCTGTCTCGTAGCCAACATCGTCGAGTCTCCTGCCTGCGTCAGAGAGACAAGGTGTTGCGCTGTTGTGTCCTGCTGCATTCTTTCGCGGATGCGGTCCAACAATGCACCCTTTAAGCAAACTTTGGAAGGCTCCGCCCGCACAACCGCCAGTTCTGCCTTGCGACTCATGGCATCATGAACAACGTTGGTTTTTTTCACCTTATACTCCAAAGCGAAGTCGAACTCAGCTAAAAATATTTGCAATCGAGCTTGCTTGGGTGTGAGCTTTTTCTCTATGTCACAGGGATTCGGCTAGCAGGGTGCCGCACCCGCGTCGACGTGACTCGACGCGGATGCGGGTGCGGTCAACCCAATCCTGGGTGCGTTGACCGCACCCAGGATCATTTCGGTCCATTTTTGTTTGGATTTTTTTTTCAAAAAAAAAATTTGCCCTACGAAATGGGCTGCGAATTTTTTTTAAATTTTTTTTCTGCTGACAGCAGCTGCCTTTTCAATTTCGTAAAAGATTTTCTCTCTCCACAATAAATGACAGCAGCTGCTGCTCCTGCCTTTTCAATTTCGTAAAGGATTTTCTCTCCACAATAAATGACAGCTGACAGCAGCTGCCTTTTCAATCCTTTTTCGTAAAGGATTTTCTCTCTCCATAATAAATGATAATGATGGCTTTTTTAGTAAAGGATTTCCACTGTTCTCCTGTTCTCCTGACGAAATGGGTGCGTGCAGCTTGTAAACACCCCAAATTTTCACCTCATCCAGTGTTTGTCCATTTCATAAGTCATTACAGATCATTGCATGTCATTGCATGTATTCTGCATAGCATTGCATGTCATTGCATAGCATTGCAGGTCATTGCATCTCATTTTCGAGATCCAGCACTCCTATTTCAAAACATTCAATCCAGATTTGAATTTTAAAGCTTTTATTCCAAAATCAATTTCAAAACCTGGGTTTTTATTCAATACTCTGTCATTTTCCAACCCCAGGACTTTATATTTCGAAATATTTTCTCAAGGAAACAATCTGGATTCATTTCAAATTCAAATTTTAATCGATTCCAATTCACAGATGAGACCCATTGAGGTGGTGTCGCTTCTGAATTCCTCTATTCATCAAGTTTATCAAAATTTTGAAAGTTTCAGTCCGATCAGGACTCTGTCTCAGAGTCCTGATCCGGTCAGGAGTCTGTTTTGAAGTCTGTTTTACTTCCATTTTTAATCTTTTTCGTTTGTTTTCGAAATTTAGGTCATTTTACAGAGTCCAGTTAGTTCAGGATTCTATTTTAGAGTTCGGTCGAGTTAGGAATCTAACCCTGACTGTGTTTTCTGACTTATTTCATCATTTTTTGATAAAATCTTTTGAAAATTCTTTCATTTGGCTTTTAAAATCTAAAATCTCAGAGTCCTAAGAGTTCAGGACTCTAACTCGGAGTTTCAGTTCGCTTGAGACCCTATTTTCAAAGATCTTGAATTTCAAATGTCGATTTTAACCCTTTTTCAAAGCCATTTTCAGTGTTTATTTCAAAATTTCTAAAACTCGATGTAGGCCCACTCAGTTGGCACCATATCCAGAGGATTTCTAATTCAGTTAGGATCCTATATCATTTCAAAAATTTCAATTTCAAAGTTTGCTTTTGAAAAGCTTTTGAAAACTCCTTCAATTTCAAGTTTTAAATTTGTTTTTTTTGAAAAACTCAAGTAGGGCCCACTCGGGGTGGTGCCATATTCGAGTCAGTCAGGGCTAGACTAGGGTTAGTGGATGTCTTGGTTAGTGTTAGAGGTTTAGAAGAGTCAACCATTTTGAAAAAAACTCATTTTGAAAGTTAGTTTTTAAAACTAGTGTTTTTAAAGGTTTTTAAAGGTTTTTAAAGTTTTTTTAAAAAAAAAAAATCAAATGTAGAAAATGCCAAGTGGCATTACATTTGGGGATTTTTTAGGAGAGTCTAGGGGTTAATTAGGTATTAAATAGGATAATTTAGGCTTGGGGTAGGATAGTCTTTACACCCCAAAATCGCCCCCCTTAGAAGAGTCCAATTTTTTTAAAATATTTAATTTTTAACCTAAATTTTTTTATATAAATAGAAGGCTATAGGGGGTCGATTTTCCCAATTGGCTTTCCTTTAGATTCTTGGAGCTTCTCTCTCCTCTCCAGCCCTTCCTCCATTGCAGCAACCTCAAGGTAACTATTTTCTCTAATTTTTAGTTTTTATTTAATGTTTTTCATTGTTTTAAACATGATTTAGCCATTGGTACCATCATCTTCATGGATTAAACCATGGATTCAACCTCAAGAACCATCAAGAATCAGCAAGAACAATCCAAGAAGGTGATCTAACCCTGTTTTGGGTGATTTACAGATATTTTAATCCATTAGAATTGATTTTAATATGATTCTTTGCATTAATAACCAATAAAATATATGATTTGCCCTTTTAATGGGTTAAATCTATGTTTTAAAGGTGATATCAAAGTCCAGCCATTGATTCCCTGTTTTTTATTTTATTTTCATGGTTTATTCATGTTTGTTTTACGTTCTATAGCATAGAAATAAGTTTTATTTATTGTTTTATGGTTTATTTTATTTATTTACATTAGTTAATGCATGGTTTTTCAAGTTTCTTAAATTTCTGTGTGTTCTAGGTTTAGAACAGTAAAGATGATGTTATTTCGGATGGAAGCACTCATTGTTTATTTCTGATTTTTTTATATGTGGTGCATGCATGAGTTATTGAGTTACTGTAGAAGAATCAGAGGTTTTGGATCTCGGGAACCCTGTCAAAAAAATCAGACATCAAATCGGGTTTTTAAAGTTTTAAAATCGTGGTTAAAATCAAGAAGGTAACTTGCTGTTATGATATTTCTCTCATCTTATATCCGATTTTAGATCTGTAAAGTGCTATGGATTCACATTGAGTAGGTCTGTCTTCTGTGAAATTTTCGGATTTTTTGATTACTGTTTAGTATTTTTCCCCTTTCAGAGAATCTGTTTTTAAAGTTTAAACTCGTTAGGGTTTACCAAAACCCTAATCAGACTTGTGTTAGTCATAAATCCCAAACCACAGATCCGATTTTAGATCTGTAAAAAGTGAGTATTGTTATTTTTCTGTCTACTGTTCACCACTAAAATTTCAGAATTTTTTTTTTAGGATTGCTATTTATTCCTGTATTTTCAATCTGGAATAGCTGTTTTAATCCCTGTTAAAAGTGATATATTTTAGCTCAGATTGCCGGAAGGGTTTCTCCCTAACCGGAGATGATTTTTCCGATCTGTAAATTGGGAAATCTCTGTTTTTCTTTCTAGTTAGTCTCTGTAAAATTTCATAAATTTCCATGGAGATTTGACCCCTGGTTCAGGTCTTGGACTGAAACTGGTTGGTGAATTAGGTCAAAAATAACATATTTTTAGGGTTTAATGCAATTTTCGGATTAATTTAATGTCAAAAAATTATTTTTATAATTCCAATTCGACATTAGGGTTACAACAAGTTCAGGTACCAATTTTTATGGATTTTGGAATCCATTTGATGGCTGAATCAAGCAAATTGCAAAACCGGGTTCCTGAAAGATCCAAAAACACTGCTAAAATCACAGTTTTTGTGATATTATTGGATTTTCGTGCATAAGCATATATTTTTAGGGTTTAACCATGTTCATAATCATATTAGGATGCTTTAGGTTTAATTTGATGCTCATTTGATTTTATTTAGTGCATAAAACCTAAGTTTTTACCAAAATCTATTTCTAAAAACCCTGATTTCAAGGCCATAGTCTTGCTATTAGGGGCAATTTGGTCATTTGACCTAAATTTCGAAATCCCTAACCCTAATTTCATATTTTTAATCATGTCATAGCATATTTGGTTTTAGTTTATTCCATTCAAATTTCAAAACTTGCATTTTATTAAAATATCTTTTTAAAAACCCTAATTTCAAGGCCATAGTCTTGTTATTAGGGGTATTTTGGTCATTTGGACCACAATTTCGAAATTTCATATCTTATCTTCCTTATTTATTCAATTTTATTTCATATTTTATCATTTTGATTTAAGGGAATCATGGCAAAAATGCTTATATCTAGCAAAATCCAACAATTTCCTGATATTGTTGGATAAATCTAGAAAAGCCAACATATTTTCATTAACCAAGTTTTCTAGTTTTGCAGGTACATTAAAGACTTTATTTTTCATGTATTTAAATTTCAATAGTGATGTAATTTGTAATTAAACTTTGGAATAAGAATTTACATTTCCTGCTTAGCTTAGGTTGCATTGCATATAGTTTATTTTCTTTTATAATGTTAATGTGTGATGGATGATGATTCATGCATATTCAAACTCACTATGGTCTACACGAATGGCACATGCACTAGCTTTTATGAAGTTTATAAACTTGGTGGAATTCATATTTATGGCCATAGTCAGAATATGAAGGATATCTAGATTTATGATCTTCACATTAGCCACATTCAACCTACACTCTTAGGCTAACTTCAAAAATGCACTGCATTTCTCAAAAATACAAAAAGTATTTCTTAATTCCTCAAATCCATATTCATTCATTTCATGCATTTGCCAATTCCAATCTCAATTCAAAGTTCATTTTTTCAAAATCCCCTAAGTCTTATAGCAAAATCGATTTTCCCAAAGACATTGAATTTCAAAGGATATTTCAAATATTTCCCAAGTTCCAAATTCAAATTTTCTAAGTTAGAATTTCAATTTCCAAGTTTGAATTAAGAGAAACCAAGTCTCTCAGAATCAATTTTCACCAAATGTCAAGGATTCCTCAAAATCGATTTTTACTTTTCTCAGAAATATTTTCCAAGTCCTAATTCACGATTTTCCATGTGATATCATTTCCAAGATTTACATTTTCTTAGTATTTCTAAGTATTTCAAAGCAAACATCATGTTTTTCAAAATGTGCATTTTCTGAAAATTCATAGCACATGCCTAATTCTCTGTGCATTTAGAAATTAGAATATGATTTAGACAAGTTGAATAGAATAGAGCATAAGATTGATCCTTGGTTCAATTACCCCTGTTAAAGGTGGCAGGAACGGTTGAACCTCGTACCGACAGACGAGTCCCATTCTTCGGAATTTTCCCGCATTTTAAAAACGGAGGCGAGTTATTTTCAAAAATCTTTTTCAAAGGTCAGTTTGATTTGCAAAAGTAAAATTTTGCGATGATAACACAGCTGTATATAAAATGAAATTTGAAAAAACCCGCGTCGCATATATATATATATATATATATATATATATATATTATATTTTTGCCCCTGCCGCACCCCCGCACCCGGGTTTTTTAGAAGTGCCGAATCCCCGCGCCCGCACCCGCGCCCGCACCCGCACCCGCGCCCGCACCCGCACCCGCACCCATGTGACATCGTTTTTTCTGTATCTGGAAATAGCTCGTGGTGACATTTGTCTTGACAATAAACTGGGCACCCAGAAGATAGTGCTGCCAGATCATGAGGCAGTGCACGATGGCCGTTATTTCACGCTCGTGCAATTGGATGATCCTCCTGTATAATAACTCCGCCGATAGCGAAGTCTGAGGCGCCTATATGAACTTCAAAGGGTCTGGAGTGGTCCGGCAGCCACAACATTGGTTCCCTCACCAAGGTCTTCTTCAAGCCGTCGAAAGCGTCTTGGCAGGCTCTTGTCCAGAGCCATACCCGATTCTTCTTTAGCAAAGTTGTGAGGGGCGCAACAATAAGGGAGTAGCCTTCGATGAATTGTTGATAATAGTTGGCCAAACCAAGGAATGACCGCAACTCTGGCACTTTGGTCGGCGGATTCCATTCCAGGATGACTCTTATCTTTTGCCAGTACATGTGCAACAAACCACGCCCCACGACGTGATCAATAAAGCTGATCTCTTCCTGGCCCAAGAGACACTTCTCTCGCTTGACATAGAGGTCATTCTTCTTCAGCACCTGAAATACTGTTCGCAAGTGTCCGACATGTTTTTTTATGCTGCTTCTGTAAATCACGATGTCGTTGAGATAAACTATCACGAACTTGTCTAAGGGTAGAAGATCTTGTTCATCAACGTTGTGAATATGGCCAGAGCATTAGTCAACCCAAATGACATTATTAGGAATTCATAGGCACCATAGCGAGTGACACAAGTCATCTTGGGCTCATCACTGTCAGCAATCCTCACTTGCCAGTAACCCGATCACAGATCTAGCTTTGAAAAGACACAGACACTGCCTAACTAGTTGAACAAGTCTGCTATTAGTGGCAACAAATACCTGTTTTTCACTGTGACCTTGTTCAACGCTCGGTAGTCCACATAGCCGTTTGGAGCCATCATGCTTCACCTGAAAAAGTACTGGGGCACCAAAGGGTGCTTTAGAAGGATTAATGTATGCTTTCAACATCTCTTCCAACTGCTTGCACAACTCCCTCTATTCAACCGACCCCATGCAATAAGGGACCATGGCAGGGGGCTTTGCTCCATGGGTCAACTCTAACTTATGGTCGATCTCGTGTCTCTTCGGCAGACACTTCAGCAGTTTCAAGGGCATTACTTCCCGAAACTCAGCCAATAGTGGGGCAAGGGTTGGTGGCACTGCTGTTTTCACCTTCCATTCTTCGGTGCGCTCGTCGACTAGGAATGTTTGATCTCCACGCTTGACACCCTTCTTCAATTGCATAATAGATAGCATTGAAGACTTACCTCCAAGAATAAGGCACTACATCGTGTGTGAAAAGTTTAGCCCCATGATTATCAATGAGTTGAACTTTGGCAGCATCTTCACATTCTAGTTGCGAAAAAACTCCATGCCCAAAATTATTCTAAAGTCGTCTAGGGACACCACTGAGTAGTTGTCTTTGCCGACTCAACTCCCAATTTGGATAGCCACATCTCTTGCTTCACCAAGGATTGGCTTGGCCTCACAGTTCACCGTCTTGATGGTCCTATGTTTTGGCCCAGGCTTTAAGCCCAACCGCTCCGTCTCTTCCTGCAAGACGAAGTGATGCGTGGCCTCGAAGTCTACCATTGCCGTAGTAGACTTTCCATTCGTAATGACTTCTAGATACATGAGCTCTTTACTAACCAGCATGCTCTCGGCTGCACAACTTCTAACTGCGTTGCTCGTCTGCATGGCTTCCGTTCTTTGTTGCACGACCTCGATGTCACTACTTTCGGCCTGCAATGCATTGGCCTGCCCGTCGTCCTTCACGAGGTGCTTTGGATATTGTCTGGCAATATGCCTCTCGCCATAGAACCAACAAGTAACAACCGACCCTTTGTTGCTGTTATTGTTGTGCTTTCTATAATTTTACTTCTTTTCAAAATGGTATTGGGTTGACGACTCACATTTATTGTTGCGCCGATCCTCCTTTTTGCCTTCGTGGTCCGGCTTCTTCCCAGCCTTAGTCGATGGAGTGAAGGATTTGTACTGTGTATCCACTAGTCGCTCAACCGTCACATACACATTTTTCAATGTCTGGAAATTGCTCCTCTCCACTTCGGATTGTGTCCAAGACTGTAGTCCCACAATAAACCAGTTGAGTTTGTCTTCATTCTACATATTGGGTACATCTAGCATGAGCTTCTAGAACGTCCTGATGTGGTTTTGCAAGGCTCCAGTGTGCTTGAGTTCTGTCACCATTCGATAAGCTTGGCACTATATATTCCTTGGCATAAAATAGTTTCGTAGCTCACTTTTGAAGGCTTCAAAGGTATCAATCATGTAGTGACTCCTTTTCATGTCGCTACACTTCCATCTCCACCAGGATATAGCATCTCCATCGAGTAGAGCTGTTGCCGCCTTCACCCTGAGGTCTTCGGCCAATATATTCTGAATGTGTAAGTAGTCTTCCACATGGAACAAAAAAATTTCTATGACCTTGCTATCCCTGGAACCATTGAATTTAGCTGACCTCGACACATCTATCTTTGATGGCCTATCGTCATTTTCGTCATTGAGGGTAACTGTCCTCTGCAGAGTGCAGTTATTCAATTGAAGCTCCTTAACTTTAGTTTGCAGGGTGGTCACTGTCATAGTTAGCGAAGTAACTTGTCCCATCAACATGTTTACCTGCTCTCACAGGCTCGTCACCTCGTCGTCAGTCCTTCGAACGACTCAACTACACGTGAAATTGCTTTCTCGTGCGAAGTCACATAAGCCAACAGTCTGTTGACGATCGTGGCCATCTGCTCATGGCCCCGAGGTAAACCATCTCCTCGGCTTCGACAATTGCTTTTCCTTTGGTGTTCCGCAAGTTGAAATTGTGCACTACGATGTCTTGCTCACAAATCGTGGCTTGTCGATGCGTCTCTTATCATCGACTCCTAACTCCCTTCCCCAGCTTGAGAACGAGCTCTGATACCACCTGTCACGGGCCTACTTTTTCAATAGGTCGGCGCGGTGGGACTGTCCGTCCTTACCGCCGCAAGCCTTCCGATCGCTCGCTTGCAGCTACGAAAACTTCGATAACTGAAAGTACAAGAAAACAAGAGAATAAAGGGGAGAGAAATCACAATCACTTAGAATCTATCACAACGAGGGTGAACAAAAGAAAGCACTTCACATTTACATTCATTCACATTTTTGCTTGAAGGTTCGTTATAATTTAGATCTACGGGCTAACCCTTCAGGGTATTTTTCTGTAATGAAACAGTGGTCTTCAACAAATACATGAATAACTCACAAACACGTGTCTATTGGAGACACTACAAGCATGACCCTTGAAAGGGTATAAAAGGAAGAACACTTGAAAAATAAATAATACTTTATTCATGCACAAAATGCTTAAGAAACATTGTCATTTACATTGAAGGGGTTCACCCCTATATATACAAAAAAGTGGAAGAGAGAGGAGAGCTCATTTTGAGCTCTCCAAAAGAGACGTTGGACTCTAGTCCGACGACTCTTATTATAGCTACTGGACTAGAGTTCAACAACTCTTATTATAGCTGTTAGACTAGAGTCCAACAACTATTTGCACAGTCAAGTTTTTGGATCAAATATCTAGTTTCTATTGAACTAGATGTTAAAAAATAAAAGAAAATAGAAAAAAAAATAATAAAGGAAAAATATAATAATAATATTAAATAATATATATGTATTACAACTTACATTTTAACACTCTCCTCAAACTTATGGTACAATAAGCAAAAGTTTATCTAAGAGGGAGTGAAATCTGAGAGCAGCGAGAGGCTTGGTGAAGAAGTCTTTTAATTAATATTCTGATGTAACATATGGCAGATCAATGGTTCCATGTAAGTATTCCTCTCTGACATAGTGGCAGTCCACCTCAATGTGTTTAGTTCGCTTATGGAATGTCCGGTTGCTTGCAATGTAGATCACACTTTTATTGTCATAACACATCTTTGAAGCTTGCATTGCTTCGGCTCCCATATCCACTAGCAATTGTCTGAGCCAAACAACCTCCATAGTGGTGGTTGTCATGACTCTGTATTCAACTTCAGTAGAGGAAAGAGAGACTTTATGGTGCTTCTTGCACCTCCACGAAATTAAGGCTTCACCTAGGAACACACAAAAACCAGTAGTTGAGTGCCTATTATTGGGATCACCTCCCCAGTCAGCATCCGTATATGCAATTAAATTTAATGAAGATGAAACAAGCAAGAAGAGTCCTCGTGAAAGAAAGGATTTTAAGTATCTAATAATATGCAAAACTGCTCCCATATGCACAGAAGTGAGAGCATGCTGAAACTGACTGGTTGTATGAACCACATGAGCTATATCTGGCGTAGTAATAGAAAGATAAGAAAGAGCTCCAATAAGCTGTCTCTAAGGAGTAAGATCATCAAAAAGTTCTCTATCATCAATTTTTATTTTAACATTGACAACTTCTGGAGTGTCAACTTTCTTATGATCTGAGCAAATTTAGATTGAGATATCAAATACCCTCGAGGGGAATAAACGACTTCAATGCCTAAAAAATATCTTAATAAACCTAAGTTAGTCATTTTCAACCTCAACCAAAGTACATGGGTGACTCGGAGAAAATTACAAGTGACTCAATACTTTACATCAAGACTCAACCAAAGCAAAATAGACTCTAGACACATCTGTACAAAGTAGGTCACAGTGGAACAATGACCACTTTGGAATTATTTTTGGGCTTTATAAAAATTTCAAAATTTGGACTATGTTTTTGAATATTTTTAAAAATGGACAAATGCTGTTTAATTCTCTAGATGGCATGGACTTGGAGGGTTCTTTTTCTCTGCCAAAAAGAAGAAAAGAAAAATGATTCTTCCTAGCACTGACAGGCACCAATAGAGAGAACTCAATTGAGGCCTTACTAAGGAATAACTGAAGGTGACCAATTAACCAGGTGTGACAGTTTTCATTTTAGGTTTCTTGATATTCTATTATTCTAAAGGAGTGAAATATTTAATTGCCTGGCAGTTGCTAGGTACAATCAATGCGTAGTCAAATTAATCAACCATGCATTTTGTCTAAGGGACTTATTTTTCTGATTTTTAATCTTTTATAAAATCCCAGTTCTTAAGATGAACATTTCCAATTCTCTACTGGTTACTAGCAAAAGTGGTAACTTATCAAATCCACACAGTATCATGCCTGGTTCAATAATGGTTTTCTGTAACCTTTCAACCTGAGATGCAAGTACAAGGTATAGTATTTATAATCAGTGACTGAACAATGATCACAAATCTACTAGATTCAAATTTCTTTGTTGGCATTTGTGCAAATGTAAAATAATTCATCATGCACTCAGTGGCAGATATTCTTGTCATCACCTAAATGTGGCTTATATATTGGCAGGGCTTGACAATTATGTTCTCATATTAGCATTTTAACTGTCTAGTACCCTTGTTTCTGTGAAAACAAGTGAGAGAGAGAGAGAACCTTTCTTGAGAAGTCGGCAGCCCTTAATGTCTCGGTTGCTGCACTCGTGCCTTTATTAGTATAGGGTTACAATTATAATTTACAGGGACAAAATTGCCCCTTATAAGTAACACATGTTACATTATAATACAGCTAAAGTAAAACTCGTGGATGGATATGGATCCGATATCGGATCCATATCCAATCCATATTCCACATTCTAATACCCTCCCTCAAGTTGTGCATGGGGTTGAACCATGTGCAACTTGTTCTTCAGATACCAGAAGCGATGACTTGTAAGACCTTTTGTAAACATATCGGCAACTTGATCTTCTGAATGCACATAAACTGGTTCAATCTCTTTGTCGGCTATCTTTTGTCTGATGAAATGTTGATCGATTTCAATATGTTTAGTCCGACTGTGATGAACAGGATTGAATGCAATTTGTATAGCACTTCTATTATCACACATAAGTGTCGAATTTGAGATATCCTCTCCCATCTCTGTAAGAAGGTGCCTAATCCAGGTCACTTCTGTTGTGGTAGCTGCCATAGATCTATACTCTGCCTCTGTGCTAGATCTTGCCACAGCCTTCTGTTTTCTGCTACTCCATGAGACAAGATTTCTCCCAATGAAAACACAGTATCCTGAAACAGACCTTCTCTCATCTGGATCCCCTGCCCAGTCTGCATCTGTATAGGCAAGTATGTCACGTTTTGGTGATTTCCATGAAGACTGAGTGTATGTGAGTCCATCACCCACCGTTCCTTTGAGATAGCGAAGGATGCGTTTGACAGCATCCATGTGACCAGTCTTTGGTTCATGCATGAATTGAGATACTTGATTGACAGAATACACAATGTCTGGTCTAGTGAAGGTAAGGTATTGTAACATACCTACTAAACTCCGATACTTGACTGCATCAGGATATAACTCACCATCACAAATACTGAGCCTTTGGTTAACAACACTGGGTGTGGGTAGAGGTTTACAATCTGTCATTCCTGCTTTAGCCAGAAGATCAAGAGTGTATTTATGTTGAGTTAATGACATTTTATCACCTTGTCTATCTACCTCTACTCCAAGAAAATATCTCAGCTCCCCAAGGTCTTTCATTTTGAACCGCATACTCAATAGAACTTTAATTCGCTGAATGTGGTCTGGAGCATTACCAGTGATAACAATATCATCAACATATATGAGTAAGAAAACCACAGTGGTACCGTTCCTATATATGAACAGAGAATGATCAAGTTGGGAACGAAAGAAACCATGTTTATGGATTTCTAAGGAAAAACTTTCAAACCATGACCTAGAAGCTTGCTTCAATCCATACAAAGCTCTGGTTAACTTGCATACATATTCTTTTGGGCTTCCCTCTGCATAACCTTGAGGCTGCTCCATATAGACTTCTTCCTTTAAGTCCCCATGAAGGAATGCATTCTTAACATCAAGCTGACTGAGGATCCACCCATGTTCAATTGCCAGGCCAAGTATAATGCGAATAGTTCCCATTCTCACCACTGGGCTGAATGTCTCATCATAATCCTAACCATATTCTTGAGTGAAACCCTTGGCCACAAGACGCGCCTTGTACCGTTCAATGCTACCATCCAGTTTATATTTAATTTTATAAACCCATTTGGAACCAACAACAT
The DNA here is from genome assembly GCF_984573655.1 of Nuphar pumila. Lineage (NCBI taxonomy): Eukaryota > Viridiplantae > Streptophyta > Magnoliopsida > Nymphaeales > Nymphaeaceae > Nuphar > Nuphar pumila. Next base: position 129,624,933 of record NC_143254.1, on the reverse strand, counting down.
TTTTATCTGGAGGACGGCCAACTATCTCCCATGTTCGACATTCATGAAGTGCCTCGATCTCCTCATTCATCGCTTCAATCCATTTGTTGGATTGTATAGCTTGATGAAAACCAAGTGGTTCATCGTGTTTTTCAATCTGGGATAGAAAGATCTGAAAGTCCATAGAAAAGTTGTCATAACTAACCCACTTTTCAATAGGATGCCTTATCCTGCCTGATCTTCTTGGTGCTTCTCTGTTATTAGACAATGCAATGTGTTCTTCAGTAGGTACATTCGTTTGCTCTCTAGATCTCCTGGTATACACATTTCCTTTGTATCTTTGACACTCTGCTTGTGGTGCATCATCTGAAACTGTCTCACCATGTATGCTTTCAGGAGGCAGAATAGTATGCTCGGCAGCATGTGAAATAAGTTCAGCACTAAGCCATGGATCATACGAATTAGCAACTGAACCAGTAGGTTCACGATTGGCATCTGTTTCTTTTCCCAGAAAATTATTTTCATCAAAAACAACATTTCTGGAAATTCTGATCTTCTTATTGGCAGGATCATAGCATCTGTAACCCTTGTGTTCATCTGCATAACCTACAAATTGGCATATAGAGGCTTTGTCTTGGAATTTAGTTCTCATGGATTTGTCAATATGAACATAACATGTGCATCCAAAAACTCGTAACTCATTATAATCAGGATGTGCACCAAAGAGAACATAATAGGGAGATTGATTTTCAAGAATAGGCATGGGAAGGCGGTTTATCACATGAGTGGCAGTGTGAAAGGCTTCAGACCAAAGACTAATGGGTAAGTTACTCTCATGCATCATACTCATTGCACTTTCCACAATATGTCTGTGTTTACGTTCAGCAATTCCATTTTGTTGTGGTGTGTACGGGCAAGAAACTCTACGATGCATCCCATTATCTTGGAGAAAATCTAAAAATTCTTTAGAGGAATACTCACCACCCCCATCACATTGGAGAATTTGGATATTTTGAGAGAATTGATTTTTAACATAGGCATGAAAGTGACGGAAAATGGAAAAAACCTTTGATTTGTATTTCATAAAGAATATCCAGGTAAAACGAGAGAAACTGTCAATAAAGGATACATAATATTTACTTTCAGAAGAGGAAGGATTAGGAGCTGGGCCCCAAACATCTGAACATATTATCTCAAAAGGTATAGAAGCTCTTTTATTTATTTGATGAAAGGGAAGTACATGACTTTTGCAGACCTGACAACTGGGACATATTTTATTTCTCAATAAAGATGAAACAGACTCCGAAAGAAGACCGTTGGACACTAACTTTTCAATAAAGACTTGACTACAATGACCAAGACGAGAATGCCAGAGATCTGACTTATTACATTTGGATGTACTTAAGACACTTTTGAGGACGAGATCAGACTGGGGCTTCAGGACACTGGAGGCTGGATCTTCATTAAAGACATACATGTCTCCACGTCGCTCTCCTTTAGCGAACATCTCCTTCGTTTGAAGATCCTTGACAAAGACAGAAGTAGGAGTAAATTCCACAGAAGAATTGGTAGAATCAACAAGCTTGGAAACAGATACAATATTTTTCTTTATATTTGGTGCATGAACAACATCAAATAAAGGAATGGATGACTTAGACAAAGGAATGACGACATTGCCTATGTTCGAAATAGGGTGGTGAGTCCCATCTCCGGTTACAATATTAGATTTTCCAAAATAGGGAGTCATAGTAGAGAACTTACCTGCATTACCAGTGACATGGGTTGCTGCCCCAGAGTCAACATACCATATTCCATCATCATTTTGCTTCAGATTCAAGTTGGCCATAGCAGATAGAAGGAGATCCTTAGCATCCTCACTGACTCGGAACGTACCTGCAGTTCCTGATGCACCAACATTTCTGGTGTTTTGCATTCTATTCCGATTTTGTGGGTTGAACCAGCAGTTGGCCTTGATATGACCTCGCTTGTTGCACTGATAGCATGTGGGAACATTCTTTGAAAAATTGGCATTAGAATTTGGTGTAGGTAGTATCCCACGTCCACCCTGAATTGGATTTTCCTTGCCTCTGCCACGCCCTCTCCGTGTACGATCAGCAAACATCCCTGTGACAAGAATCTCATGCGTAGATGATTGCCCTGCTGAAGCATCAGATATGCTTTTCAAAGACATCTCGTATTGGAAGAGTTTAGCACGTAATTCCTCAAAACTGGGCAACGAAGGCAAGCATAATAAAGAAGTGACAAGAACATGATACTCTGATCCCAGGGCATTCAGAGTTTGTTGCACCTTTTCTTTATCGGACACTGGATATCCAACAAGGGCTAATTGATCTGTGATGCTTTTGACTTGATTTAAAAATTCAATAATGGTCATTGCTCCCTTCTTTAAAAGCTGAAATTCACGCTTGAGAAATAGTACCTTAGCCTCTGATATCTGAGAGTAGGTTTGAGCTAAAGTTTCCCACAATACTTTAGATGTGCAATCATCAGGGATAGAAACCAAAACTTCTTGCGACAGTGTGGAAGTGATATATGCGATGAGAGCCTGATCACGTTTCATCCAAGCAGTAAATACAAGATTGCGGGTGGTGCTTGACATTGCTCCATCTCCTTTTTCTTCGGTGGTGACAAATTTCGGAGGTATTTGAGTGGAGCCATCCAAGTGACCTGAAAGATCTTGACTGCGAATAAAAGGGGTAATCTGCCTTTTCCAAGTCAGATAGTTATTTGTATTCAGTTTTTTCGAAACCAGTTGCCCCAGGAAGTTGGAGGAAAGACTAGAATTGCCTGAAGAATCCATTTGTAGGCTTATGACAGAGATGTGGCTGAAAACAAAGAATAGAGTGACGCAGCTTATGACAGAAATAGGTACCAGAAGAAACAAATTCAGCCTTCTTGTGTAAACTGTGAATGAATGAAGAAGAAGAAGTAACCAACTGTGAATGAATGAAGAAGAAGAAGGGACCTGCAGTGGCTGTGTGAATTAAGAAAAAGAAGTGCAGATGCTGTGTGTGAATTAAAAGGAATACGAGAGATTACAGCAGTTGCTGTGTCTTGATTAAGGGGAATAAAAACAACTACAGCAGTTGCTGTGTGAAATAACAGGAATAAGGAGAACAATAAGAAAAGAGGGTGAAATCACGGAACTATAAGAAAAGAGGGTGAAACCAAATCACGGTGAAACCACGAGGAATAAGAAAAAATGAATTACGGTGAAATCACGACAAATAAGAACTCAGCTTCTTTGTGAGTGAAGGGAACAAACAAATCAAGAAGTAGATGCCTACAGAAAGGAATAGGGAAAAAAAATGGGAACCTGATTTACGTGAACTGATTCACGTTGCTGAGGAAGGCAGATTTACGAGTTCTGAAAACTCGACTTTTGCTGATTTACATGAACTGGTTCACGTTGCTGAGGAAGGCAGATTCACGAGTTCTGAAAACTCGGCTTTTGCTGATTTACGTGAACTGATTCACGTTGCTGAGGAAGGCAGATTCACGAGTTCTGAAAACTCGGCTTTTGCTGCAGCAGTCTTGGCTAGTGCACGTGAACAGATTTGGTAGTTCACGTCGCTGAGGAAGAAGATCCTTTTTCACCCAGGAATACAGCGTACTCTGATACCATGTGAAAACACGTGAGAGAGGGAGAGAGAGAGAGAGAGAGAACCTTTCTTGAGAAGTCGGCAGCCCTTAATGTCTCGGTTGCTGCACTCGTGCCTTTATTAGTATAGGGTTACAATTATAATTTACAGGGACAAAATTGCCCCTTATAAGTAACACATGTTACATTATAATACAGCTAAAGTAAAACTCGTGGATGGATATGGATCCGATATCGGATCCATATCCAATCCATATTCCACATTCTAATAGTTTCTCCATGGTAGATACAGACTGCTGAGTGTATCATGCTGTCATCTGTTTGGATGTGTGAGCGTCCTGTTCTTTTCTTTGCCAATTATTTGTATTGCATATTGTCAATTCTGTCTGTGTTCATGTTTATGCAAATGCTCATGTATGATTCACATTTATAAGCTTGTTATTTTTCTGCCAAAACACCCTTGTAAGCTTTCTATTGGTTTGCTAGACTTACTCCCAGAGCTCTCTTTTTTTTAATGCTCATGTATGATTCACATTTATAAGCCTGTTATTTTTCTTCCAAAACACCCTTATAAGCTTTCTATTTGTTTGCTAGACTTACTCCCAGAGCTCTTTTTTCTCTTTTTCTTTTGAAAGGGAATCCCACAGCTCCTGTTAACCAGCTACATGGTAACTGTCTTGAGTCCTGACCCTTGCAAGATCTTTGATATGTACTTAGGTGCGCTTGGATGTTGCAAGCATTTTGGGATTGTTGGCATATTTTGTGAACTACAAATTTGAGAACATCCTTTTATCCCCGTAAGTTTTTAATTTGAGTTCATGCTAGTGGAAACTCTGTCAAAGCATTTTGAGGCAAGGTCATTATTTTGAGGATTATTTCTAGTATAGGTGCTTCATGCTTGTTGTTTGATTGACAATTTAGGCTTCTTCGATATCAAAGCCATTATAGTCTCTTCTCTATGTATTCAGCAAATATATGCCGTACACTCATTAAGATATTATGCTTTTAGTATAAAAAATGGTTATTAGCTACTGTTTATTTGTCATCATATTAGATTTAAGATAGCCCTATATTTTATCTTCATATTAGTACACATTTAAATATATGTTGTCATAGGGAATTGCATATTTAAGTTAACCCTCATATCAGAATTGCTTGTATTGAGTGATGACCTTCATTAAGACATGAAACTAGGATTATTCTTTTTGTAGCAGTCAGTGTTTTAAAACTCGCCGAGTCAACTCAGTGACTCGGCTCGGCTTGGCCCTCCAGCGAGTCAACCCGGCAAGCTTAACTTGGGCTGCGAAAACTTGGCTGTTGACTCGGCTTGACTCGGGCGAGTTCTGGGATGTTTAAAATTTGATTTTTTGGGTATTTCACACACACATATTCACTCTTGTACTGAATAATACATCTTTCCCATGGACTGTCAGGAAAGATCTTTTTGAACAAATAACTGTTATAGTATATAAATCAAACAACAAAGCATTCTAGTCTATAAACCCAATTAACAAAGAATTCTATGCATCTAAAAGCAGGGATTTCTTTCAAGACACATATGGAGATTGGAGAGTTAGGACCTAAGGATTCCTTATCTGAATATCACATATTACTTTACATACATGATACAACTTCATAAAAAAACTCTGCCTCTATAACTAACATTGCCCCATCACCACCCTTTCGTGGACCACTAGAGGTCCAAGGCAACTTCTAGTTTTCCACTTTATGTTCTTTTAAATGATAGTTTATCTTATACAGTGATACTTTTCCCCAGTCTCTAGCATTTGGTGCAGCTTCTGGGCCATTTTACCACCATCATCTGTCTCTGTTTCTGCCCTTTAAATCTAAGGCCTGCAGCAATTTCACTTTTCCTAACCTCTAATCTTAGGCATTGAAAATTTTATTCTATCTTTTTTCGAGCTGCTAATAGCTATTTGAATTCTTTCAAGGTGATGCGAGGTGCAGAAAATTTGTCCAACTCCATTATGTGTTCTTTGTTTGTCCAAAATAATGAATCTCTTAACTCGACCTGCCATTCTCTCTATATTGTATGATTCAAGTGACTGCAATCCATAATCACACAGGATACCAGTGCCATTGGGATCATGTAGTTCCCAAGGGCTATGAAGGTGTTGGCGTGATGAATCACTCTTGTACTGAATAATATATCTTTCCCATGGACTGACAATTTATATATTGTTTTTCTTTTAAAATCAAAAGTTAACAAAACCCAGTCCGAGTCACCGAGTTGACCCGCCGAGTCACGAGTCAATAAAGAACGAATCGAGTTCCGAGTCACGGGTTTTAAAACCTTGGTAGCAGTTGCTACATGGTATCATAATGGCATATCCATCACATGTTCCTCAATATCTAAAAATTAATTTTCAACGGGATCAAGGTTGAAACTGCAGCTTGTGGTGAACAACTAACATTCTATGTAAAACCCGAAAAAAAAATAAAAAAAATACTTGGATTCGGGTTAGATTCGGACCCGACCCAGACCCAATGGAGGCACCGCCTCCCTCGTGTCTTTTAAAGACAACGAGGCAAAGGGGGGAGGTTCTCGAAACCCCTCTTTGCTCTCTCGTCTCTCTCTCTCGACCAACCCCCTTGCCGATCTTGCATTCGTCGAGCATGACCACCGGCATCCCACCACCGACGACCCTCCTCCCCCCCGACGAGCTCTTCGGCGACCTCCAGGTATGCGCCAACCCCTCATCTCCTTCTTTGTCCGTCTATCGCTCCCTCTTTCCCTGCGTTCTCTTGTTGCAGGGAAGGGGCAAAGCCCTTCCCTGCACTCCCAGTGGCTAAGGGAGGGGTCGAGCCCCCCTCCCTGTGCCACTATTAGGAGGGGAGGGATCGAGCCCCCTTCCCTGCTCCTTACTCTTCGTGTGGTCACGGGAGGGGTCGACCCCCCTCCTTGTGCCCACTTTTAGCAGGGGAGGGGCCGAGCCCCTCCCTGTATCGGCAGGGGAGGGGGCCGAGCTCCTCCCTGCTCTTTTCTACGGCAGGGGAGGGGGTCGAGCCCCTCCCTGCTCACAGTTACGACAGGGGAGGGGTCGAGCCCCTCCATGCTCTCTTTTACGGCAGGGGAGGGGGCCGAGCCCCTCCCTGCTCCTTGTTACGGCAGGGGAGGGGTCGAGCCCCTCCCTGCTCTCTTTTACGGCAGGGGAGGGGGGGGGGGACCGAGACCCTCCCTGCTCCCTGTTACGGCAGGGGAGGGGGTTGTGCCTGAAATGAAATGGGGATCTTTGAAACACGAGCTTAGATTTACAAGGGCAAGTGTCAAGAATAACACTAAAGCATAACCCTTAAAAAGGGTATAACTGGAAACAAAATAAAAATAAAAATGTATTCTTTATTGATATGAAAATCCAATTGCTTAAGAAGCATTGAAATAAAATACAAGAGGGGCTGCACCCCTTTATATACACCTCTGAAAGAGGACTCAATAGAGCTGTTGGAATGTGTCAGTCCAACAACTCTATTAAGAGTCAAGTCTGGACAGGACTTGACTAGCAACAGTCATTCTAGTTCAAACTGAACTAGATGACATAAAGACAAAAAATAAAAATAAAGGAAAAAAATACAGAAAAGAAAGAAATTAAAAATGTATTTATATATATATAATAATATAATATTATTATATATACATATATGTACAGTTTTACATTTTAACACTCCCCCTCAAACTTGCGGTACAATGAGCGAAAGTTTGTCTAAGAGAAAGTGAAATCGGGGAGCAGCGAGAGGCTTTGTAAAGAGGTCTGCTAACTGATATTCTGAAGTGACATATGGCAGATCAATTATCCCGTGTAGATATTCCTCTCTGACGTAGTGACAATCCATTTCGATGTGTTTGGTGCGTTCGTGGAATGTTCTGTTACTGGCAATGTAGATCGCACTTTTGTTGTCACAACACATTTGTGAAGCCTTTGTTGCTTCAACTGCCATGTCAGCAAGCAGTCGTCGGAGCCAAACTACTTCCATGGTCGTGGTTGCCATGGCTCTGTATTCAGCTTCGGTTGATGAGAGAGATACCTTCTGCTGCTTTTTACACCTCCACGAGATTAATGATTCCCCTAAAAAGACACAAAAGCCAGTGGTTGAGTGTCTGTTATTGGGATCACCTCCCCAATCAGCATCAGTATATGCAATTAAATCAAGAGAAGAGGAGGAAGATAAGAAAAGTCCTCGTGAAAGAGAGGACTTGATGTATCTGATAATACGCATGACTGCTCCCATATGAACAGAAGTAGGAGCATGTTGAAATTGACTTGCTGTATGAACAACATGTGCTATATCTGGTCTGGTAATGGATAGATAGGAAAGTGCCCCGACAAGCTGTCTGTAAGGAGTAGGGTCTGCAAGAAGTTCTCCATCATCAATCTTCATTTTAACATTAACAACTTCTGGAGTGTCAACTTTCTTATCATCAGTAATACCAGACCTGAAAACAATATCAAAAGCAAATTTAGTCTGAGATAATAAATATCCTCTAGGAGAATAAGCAACTTCAATGCCTAAAAGATATCTCAACAAGCCCAAATCAGTCATTTCAAAATGAGATTTAAGAAGTGTTTTAATTGTTTCAACTCCCTGTTTATCGCTTCCGGTGATGATCATATCATCCACATAGAGAAGAAGCACAATGATCCCTGCATCAGAATTCTTAATAAACAAAGCAGTGTCAGTTAAACAGAATTGAAAACCAATATCAATCATAACACGACTAAACCTATCATACCAAGCTTTTGGTGCTTGTTTAAGTCCATAAAGAGTTTTTTCTAAGCGAAGGACTTTACCCTTAGGAATACTTAGACCAGGAGGGGGTTCCATATATACTTCTTCAACTAGCTTTCCATTTAAAAAAGCATTTTTGACATCCATTTGAAAAATAGACCATTTTTTGATAGAAGCTAAGGCAATTAAGGTTCAGACAGTAGTCATACGAGCCACCGGAGCAAAGGTTTCTTCATAATCAATCCCATATTCTTGGGCATAACCTTTGGCTACTAAACGGGCTTTATATCTTTCAAGAGTACCATCACTCTTGGTTTTAATTTTATAAACCCATCGACATCCTATAGTTTTCTTCCCTGGAGGAAGATCTTGAATATTCCATGTAGAAGCCTTTTCAAGTGCATCTAATTCAGCTTTCATGGCTTCTATCCATTTGATATCATTTTTTGCTTGAAAATATGTGGATGGTTCTTCATATGAGTGAATTAATGCAATAACTGCCCTATATGTGGGTGAGAAAGACTCGTATGATACAAACTTTTCTGGAGGCCTCGAGATTCGGGATGATTGTCTAGTTGGAATGTTAGAATATTTCTCAAGTGCACATGGAGTATTAGACTCTTGTCGCCTGGAATATTGAATACTAGTATCTCTATGAACTTCTTCATTTTCAACATTAAGATCAATAATTCTTGGATCATCATCAAAGTTACAATCAAGGTCATATTCATCAGATGTTGATGTTAGATCTAGCAAAAAGGAGTACTCAGTGACGTCTTTTAATTTTCTAAAATCAAAGAAGCTCTCCTTTTCAAGAACGAAAACATTTCTAGACACATATAGTTTATTATTTTTGAAGTCAAAACATCTATAACCTTTCTGGTTTTCAACATATCCTAAAAAGGCACAGGGAATCGCACGAGGGGAAAGTTTATCATTTTGTCAGTAAATATGAAACATTTGCACCCAAATATTCTTAATCTAGAGTAGTCTGGAGAAATGTTCATAAGTTTTTCAATGGGAGTGATATTTTGTAACGAAGAAGATGGCATCCTATTAATGAAATAGGTGGCAGTTAAGGCAGCTTCTGCCCAAAAGTCTTTAGGGACTTGATTTGCTATTAATAAAGTTCTAGTGGTTTCTATAATATGGCGATGTTTTCGTTCTGCCAGTCCATTTTGTTGAGGTGTATAAGGACAAGATCTTTGATGTGTGATGCCATGCAATTTAAGATAATTTTGAAAATCTGTGGATAAAAACTCTCTCCCTGAATCTGTGCGAAAAATAGTAATATCATTTTGAAATTTGTTTTTAACCATATTATGAAAAGTTTGAAAGTATGAAAATACTTCAGACTTATGTTTGAGAAAGTACATCCACGTATGTCGGGAGAAATCATCGACAAAAATAACATAGTAAACAAATCCTCCTTTAGAAATTACTGGTGCAGGACCCCAAACATCCGAGTGTATTAATTCAAGTGGTCTTGAAGAGAAAAAGGTTCTGTTCTGAAATGGTAATCTTTTCATTTTGCCGAGAATACAATCTTTACAATCAAATGATTCAGAGTTACAAAATTTCCCTAGATTTGGAAAATGTTGGATTTTGGCTATATGTGGGTGACCAAGTCTCTTATGCCACAGTTCCAACTCTATTTTTTTGAATATTATAACAAAAAGCTTTCTTCGGCATTTCCAAAAAATCCATGTAATAGAGTCCTCGTTCTCTATGGCCTTCCCCAATCAGCTTGCCTGACTGGCGATCCTGTACCCAACAACCATGAGAAGAAAAAGAAATATTACACCCATAATCAGAAATTTGAGATACAGATAAAAGATTTAAATTTAATTTGGGAACATGTCTAATTTCTGGAATAAATTTTTTTTTTTTTTTATAAATTTTTTCAAAATCTCCTATTCCTTCTATTTCAAGAGAAGTCCCATCAGCAGTAAAGACCTTTGACACACTTGTTTTATTTTTAACACATTTGGATAGACTTTGATTATTTGGGGTCATATGAAAAGATGCACCAGAGTCAAGAAGCCAAGAAATTTTACCTAAATCAGAAAAAGATGAGGCTGCTGCGCTGGTTGAAGCTTCAGATGAGGAAGAGGCACCTTTGATGAGAGGCTGAAGGATCTCCATTAGTTGGGCCAGGGAAACTGGTGCATCCTGATCTTTAGGCTCCGATCCAGCAATTGCAGCTCTTTTTTCTCTCAGCTCCTTAAGTTTGGGACATTGTGGCCTGTAGTGTCCCGGTTCATGACAGTGATGACAAATAACTTTCTTCTTATCATAGTCACCATTTTGTCGGTTAAAGTGAGGAGGCCTATATGATCGAACATGATTCCCTGGTGTAGACACGGCTAAAACGGAATCATCTTCAATTTTTAAAGAACCTTTCCGGAGACGGTTTTCTTCCATTGTTAACTCTTCAATAGTTTCAACAATAGAAGGAATTTTTCCCCGGTGAAGTAGGGCCGATTTAGTGGTTTCAAATTCCGGCCTTAATCCAGTGATAAACTGGTAAAAATGTTCAACATCGAGTTGTTTCTGACGAAGCTCGATGTCTTCGGCACAATGCCACTTTGGTTCTAAAAGGGAAAGTTCTTCCCAAAGTTCGGACAACCCATTGTAATATTCACGAATAGTTTTGTCTTCTTGTGTCATCATTCGAACTTTTTCTTGGAGGTTGCACACGTGTACAATATCTTTAAGGGAATACATATTCTTAAGGTATTCCCATGCCTTATCGGCATGATCAAATTTGGCAAGACTTGAGTATTTTTTAATGTCAACGCTATTGATAAGCCATGACATTATCTTCACATGAGATATTCTCCATTCTTTCCATTTCTTCTCGTATGAGGCAATAGCTTTGATTTTCTCTTCTTCCGATAGAGGGACCTCTTTATCTCTCTCATTTTTAGTAAGAGATAACTTAGGTTCCGAATCAGAACCATCCTCAATCCCCCATATATGGTGCTTCATGATTGAAGCCCATGTTACATAGTTCGTATCGCTTAGTTTCATAGGCATGATGGTGACTTTATCATTGTCATTCATTGATTACAAGGAGAGAAAAAATAGGGATAAAAGACAAACAAGAAGGAAAATGAAAAAGAAAGAAGAAAAAATAATACAACAAGATGTGAAATCTTCCCCAATGAAGTGATAAAACACTTCTCTTCAAGTGGTGAACACTTTTGCAAACGGGCATGGAAACCGAGGCAGCTTTTCCTCAAGGGTTAGTACTTTCGCGGCTTTGATACCATGAAATGAAATGGGGATCTTTGAAACATGAGCTTAGATTCACAAGGGCATGTGTCAAGAATGACACTAAAGTATAACCCTTAAAAATGGTATAACTGAAAACAAAATAAAAATAAAAATGTATTCTTTATTGATATGAAAAACCAATTGCTTAAGAAGCATTGAAATAAAATACAAGAGGGGCTGCACCCCTTTATATACACAACTGAAAGAGGACTCAATAGAGCTGTTGGACACAATCCAACAACTCTATTGCTAGTCAAGTCTGGACAGGACTTGACTAGCAACAGTCATTCTAGTTCAAACTGGAACTAGATGACATAAAGACAAAAAATAAAAATAAAGGGAAAAAATTACAGAAAAGAAAGAAATGAAAAATATATTTATATATAGAATAATATAATATTATATATATATATATTTATATATATATGTACAATTTTATATTTTAACAGTGCCCCTCCTTGCTCCCCTTTTTTCGGCAGGGGAGGGGTCGAGCCCCCTCCCTGCTCCCTCTTCTCTGGCGTCAGGTAGGGGCTTCACTCTTGCCTGTTCGCATGCTCGTCAGGCAGGGGTCAGGTCCCTGCCTCTTTGTGTATTCGGCAGGCAAGGGCGGAGCCCCTTGCCTCCCCCTTTGTGGCCAACGGGCAAGGGCCTAGCCCCTGCCTCTTTGCTTTTCGGTTGGCAGGGGCAGAGCCCCTTCCTCTCCTCCGGCATCAGGCAGGGGCTTTGCCCCCTGCATGTTCGCATAATCGCTAGGCAGGCGACAAGTCCTTGCCTCCTTGCATGCTCGACAGACAGAGGCGAAACCCTTGCCTCTCTTCTACTTTGTCAGGCAGGGGCGCAACCCTGCTTGCCCTCGCTTTCTGAGGGCAGGGGTGCAACCCCTTGCCTCCTCGTAGTTTGCTGACAGCAGGTCAGCAGTCATCCCCTGCCCTTGCTTCTTGTGCTGATAGTAGTGCGCAAGGGCACGATGCCCTTGCCTCTGCTTCCTTCACGTTAGGTCAGCAGCAGTGCCTCCGACCTTCTATTTTTGGTGTTAGCTTGCTAAGACTGTCGCTTTTGCAGCTCGTACGACGGATCCCGCTCGCGCTTCGCGACCCGAGCCGTCAATCGTTTACACCCGCAGGCGCCAGCAAGCTTGCAACTCCCCAAGGTAGGGGAAGATTGCACAAAGGACTTGGATAATTGAATTGAGTTCAATTAACTAAAAAAGACAATTAAATAAATATATATGCATATATATATTTATACGAGTACACATTTAACTTAAGGACGCGGTTTCGCGATCCTTGTTTTTTACTTTCTGTTAGTCTTTACTTTGTCGTCGCGCTTTGCGCCCAGGTTTTGTGTTTGCGCTCCTGCTCACAATCTTTACCTTGTCGTCGCGCTTTGCGCCCAGACTCCTGCTTTTGCAAATGTTTCGTTACTGCCTTGGTTTTCGCTCATTGCATGTGCTATAAAGACATCCTCGTGGAGGATGCAAATGCATTTACCGCTCTCCCTCTTGCGATAAGAGTTGAGTCGAGAGCTTAGCGATACATCCTCGTCTAAGGAGAGGGATCCCTAGCAGGGATCCTGGCTTTTCGAGCGAACAGTCCTGTAAGTTGACTTAAGAATTTAGGGAGCTGCGCAAAAGCATCAAACTGCCCAAATCGAAGTATTTGGAAGGATGTATTTTGGCTGGTTTTGTTCGTTTATTCGACATATCTCGGGTAGCCCCGAATTAGGGCTTGAGCGAATCTCTTAGCGAGGGTTCTGTTGAGAAACCCGTATCCCGTCTATCGAGGCCGGTATTGAGTCATGCGAGGCATGTAGATACCTCGATAGTGGATGAGATTCTTAAAAATCGCATGCCAAATGTTGGCACAAGCTGTTGGTTGTTTCAAAAGATAAAGAATGTTAAAGTAAAGTTTGAAAAACATTACTTCTTTGTGAAACACTTTTGTTGAGGCTTCTATTGAGGAACTATACCCCTTTCATCCTAGAGTACTTTCGTGCACTATACGCTAGTACTGCGATGATCGGATGAGATGGTCGTGCGACTCCGAACAGTGCTAAATACATAATGTTGTAAACACATAAAAATGAGATCGCCTTCACAGGCAAGATGCTCATTTGGTCAAAAGATCAGAGCATATAGAATGAGTCGTTAGATAATTTACCCCTGACGTACTCATTCGCCTTTGTGTTTCTGTCAAGGGAGAGGATGGATCAGTACAAAACTCCAATGGACATGTTAACAATCACCTCACGGGAAAAGATTCGGCTTCCCCAGTCATTGGAGTTAGGGGAAGGGACTACCAGACATTATCCTAGGTGGTAGATCCCATGGACTTCTGTAGAAGTTGGATGCATCCGTTGCCAAGTACCTGCCTTTGGGGAATCATTTCTCGGCTAAAGCCGTCCCCTTAGGAGCGAACTCAACTAGCTATTCGGGTTATTGAAAATACATAGAATAACAGACGCCCAAACTAGTCTCGGTTGTTTATACGATTTGTTTGCGCGTACCCGCATGCCAGTAATATCGAAACATAAAGCCTGTTCACACTAGTTGATGAGTCATAAGACTTGCTAGTTGCGTGGGAGTTCACAGCTTACGATCAAATGGATCGTCATGTTGCGTTTGACAGTTGCACTGCTTACCTGCTTTGTACTGCATACCTGTTTAACTGCTGATCTGCTTTAAACGGCTTAGCATGTTGAATTAAATGCTCTTAATTCAATTTCCTGTAGTCTCTCTTGTGCACTTACTAGTTTTTCGCGAAACTAACCCATTCTATGGGTACAAGTGATGATTAGGTACACCACGGGCGATGGCGCGATGACTTCAAGGTTTCTTTTTCCTGTTTTTAGCTCGTGTCCTGGATGTTTTTGGGTTTTGTCACGGATTTTCCTTTGGATATTCGAAGTTTGTACTAGTTGGGAACTTCTTTTAATGAAAGTGGCTTTTCCAAGTGTTTTGCAAGTTATATGGATTGTGAGTTTTGGTTCTTTAGCTAACGTGCCCAAAGTTGTCAGCTTGCCTTTCTAAATACAACAAAAGAATTATCTTCCGCTGATTTCATAAACAAACTCTGAAAAGTAAGAGATCTTTATAGTCTCTTGCCTATTTTCTGAAAGGTTCGCAAGTTTGAAATTTTGGGGTGTTACATTCTAGGTATTGACTCTAGTCCTGGTTATCTTGAATTATAGTTTTGAAAACCTGTCATTGACCTTGTGAACCACTTGTGTGGAATTGCCCCTCTATTGGATTAAGCTAGTTGGTTGAACATGAATCTACACTCATATTTTGTATTTTAAGTTTTAATTGCACATGGTTGGCCTTTTGTATAAGAATTAGGGCAAGTTGTAGTTTGTTTAATTTACTTGTGCATAAACCTGCTCACAAGTTCATTCATAAGTTCTCATTTCATGATAGTTGATTGTGGGTACTTAATGCTAGTTTATTCATTCAAGTCTGATTTATCTGTTCGACTATGATAAATTTATAATTGAAATTCTTTTTGATACTTGGATACTATTACATCACTTAAGTTTTACTTATTTGTTGAGTTTTTCTTTCTTAATGTTATACATTTCTATTATTGTATAAAGATTTTCCTACTTACATAATAGTGCTTCCATATTTTTATGTTTAATATAAACGTTAATCCCTTAAGTCACTGAATTGACGTTGTTAGTCACAAGTCAATTGGGTTTTCAAACCATGCATTCTCTTTTCAAAATTAAGCTCTAAGATCTTACAAAAATCCAAGACCAACAAAACTGCCTCATGCGACCGCCTATTTTGGATCCAATGAGCATTTTTTTTTTCTTTTAAGTAATGCAAACTAAGCAAAACTATTGGAAGTTTTGCAGCATATATTATGACAAAGAAAACACAAAGGTAATTCTAACCAACCATAGAATACATGATTAAATAAAGGTGTACCAATTGCTTGTTAAGTAGTACCTTTTGGCATTGAATGATTGCGGCAAAGGCTTCCCACCCAGTAAAGTCAATGGAGATGCTTATGAATGAGCAAAATTGAGGTTGATGATGCTACCTGTTTTGACATATGAACTAATGTGTATTTCGTCTTCAAATATCTCAGTTAATATTAGTTCAAGCATTCCAACATTACTGTCATCAAGTAATCACAAAGGTGTTTCCTTTTCATTGCAATCCATAATGGATTAGGCCATAGCAATTCCAACATTTTGTCATAGTTTTTTTCTCTTTCAGAAGTCAAATCTGTGCTGCCAACCTGCCTCAACTGCCCTCTTCCTTTTTCTGCAACCAATCAAAATGAAGAGCATTTCAGTAGTTAGCTTGAGATTCATTTTCATGGTATTATGTGCTTTAGCTTCGATGGTACTAGTGGCATACAACAAGGATCTCAGACTAAAGATGTCAACACTTCTGCTCATCCTGTAAAATTGTTACCTCTGAAAGCATTGGAGTTATCATTATTAACTTTTTGTGAACAATGAGAATATTCCTGCTATTGACACATATTTTTAGCAAAAAGTTTGATCCATAAATCATTATTTTTGTGTGGAGCTGTTAATGTCCGTGCCCACCCATGGACACTAACATGTTCACCACTGTGGCCATTCATGGCCATTATCATGTTCACACAAATTTACACCCCTAACAAAAGTAAAATATCATGGTGGTTTCAATGGCATTAATTGTCGCTATTATAGGCAAATTTTCTAATTCTATGAAAAGTAAATCAGTTTTGGGATGAAGGCGTAGTTGTTGTATGAAAAGTAAATCAGTATTCTGTAAGGAGAACATATTAACACAAATTTACACCCCTAACAAGAGTAAAATATCATGGTGGTTTCAATGACATTAATTGTCGCTATTATAGGCAAAATTTCTAATTCTATGAAGAGTAAATCAGTATTCTATAACGAGAACACATTAACAGATGTATATTTCCAACTTGCAGCAAACAAATGTCTCCTTTACTCTATAGAATCACAAGGTTTGCCCATAGTAGTGGCAATTAATTCATTAAAACCACCATGGCATGTTCAAGCGTGTTAGAGGTATAAATTTTCTGGCGAACATGTTAATGTCCATGCATGTTAACAACTTCCTTCATGTCCCAGTGATGATTTGAAAGGTGTGGCTGCCACTTCCTAGGAATGCTTTGAGTCCCAACACATGGACATGTTACAACTTGCATCAATATTATGTCTTCAAACACATGCACACATATACAAGCAATATTTAGATTTGTGCATACACCGTTTTGGCACATATTTTCTTCTAAATGTTATTCATTTTCCTGCATGTGGTCTTTCTTGCAAGAGTAACATCATAAGATTCACTTCATTTATTTTTCTTTCCTCAATCTTCTATTTTTTATGGTGCTACAGTGCAACATTTGGGCATTATCTCATCAATCGTGATTGTTATCCAGATCATCTTTCTTGCTTGATGTGATTGCTGTAACTGCACTTATAATATATGTCACTCGTGTCGCCCTGGGGTACAAGCAGACATGGGATCGGTATCAAGTGAGTTTCACAACTTATTCTCTTAACTACATTGTGTAATGCTTTCAAGATGAATGTATTTAATTTTCAGTTATATTCATTTATGGTTTTACTTATGATGAACTACCTTACGATGTAACATATCCACTTAGTGTTGCAAACTGATCGGATCTGGGTCAGACCTAGGTAAAACTGGTACCATATCCAATTTTACAAAAGTGTTTCCGGTTCTGAATCTGAATCCATCTCGGAATGCACATAAAATTCCAAACTTGGTACTGGATCTGACGTTTTTAACATTGGATCTGATATCCAAAAGTCTCACCCTTTTAAAAAAGATGTGGGTAGTGGCAATATGGTAATATTTAAAAAAGAAAGCTGCTTCCATTGAATTTCTTTTGGAGGTGGAAGTATGGTAATTTTTAAACATGAAAGTTGCAACTGTTGTAATTTCAGGATTGTTTGGTTTATTATACTACCACAAATTATATATACCTTCAACCCCTCACCCACTCCCACCTTTCAAATTTCAATTCACGCTACCAGTGGCACAACTTAAGGGGTTTGTTGGCCCGGGTTGGGTCGTACCTGGTTCCAACTTTAATCTTTGTCCAATCCCGACCCGGATCTGACTGAACCTGAAACATTTAGTTCCGGGTTTGATCTGTTTTTCAAAACAGAACAACATTTCTTCTCTGGATCTGCCTGTTTTATTTTCGGTGAGGTTGTAATTAGGCTAAGATCCGACCTGTAACGCCCTAAAATTTCAACTTTCGAACCTTTCATAATACAGGCAAGAGACTAAAAGAATCTCTTTATTTCAGAGTTGGTTTAAGAAATAAGCGGAAGACCATCCTTTTGTTAATTTTAGAAAAGCAAGTTGACCACTTTGGGCACGTTAGCTGAAGAACCAAAACATACAACCCATGCTACTTGAAAAAGGCACTTTCATTAAAAGAAGGTTTCAAAAGTACAAAATTCGGATGTCCAAAGGAAAATCCGTTACAAGACCCAAAAACATCAGGACGCGAGCTAAGAGCAGGAAGAAGAAAGTCTTGAAGCCATCTTGCCATCGCGCCATCGCCCGTGAAGTACCTATTCATCACCTGTACCCATAGAATGGGTTAGTTTCGCAAAAAAAAACTAGTAGGTGCACAAGAGAGACTACAAGGAAACTGAATTATGTACCTTTAATTCAGTAGGTTACGCAGTTTAAAGCAGATACGCAGTTAAACAGGTAAGCAATGCAAGTAGGTACATAGTGCAAACGCGTAAGTAGTGCAAACGAATAGGTAGTGCAAGCGAGTCAGTGGTGCAAGCGAATCAGTGGTGCAAGCGAGTCAGTGGTGCAAGCGAGTCAGTGGTGCAAGTGAGTCTCACTACTCAACAACCAGTGTGAACAGACTTTATGTTTCGATATTACTGGCCTGCGGGTACGCGCAGGCAAAACGTAGAAACAACTGAGACTAGTTCGGGCGTCTGTTATTCTATGTATTTTGAATAACCCGAATAGCTAGTTGAGTCCGCTCCAGAGGAATGGCTTTAGCCGAGAGAGGATTCTCCAAAGGAGGCAGTGCCACGGATGCATCCAACTTCTACAGAAGTGTTGAGCTAACTATTGTAGCCCCTTTCCCCTAACTCCAATGACTGGGGAGGCCGGATCATTGCCCGTAGGGTGGTTGTTAACAACCTGTCCATTGGAGTTTGTACCGCTCTGTCCTCTCCCTTGACAGACCATTAGAAACGAATAGGTACGTTAGGGGTTGCTTAACTAACGACCCACTCTATGCTGTGGTCTTTAAACCACTCGAGCATCTTGCCTGTGAAGGCGAATGTGAGGCCATTTATGTGATTCCAGCATTGTGCATTTCGCACTGTTCGAGGTCGCACGACCGTCTCATCCGATCATCGCAGTACTAGACGTGTCGTGCACGACTACAAGTACTCTAGGATGAAGGGGGTATAGCTCCTCAAAAGAAGCATCAACAGGAGTGTTTCACAAAGATGTAAAGTTTATCAACTTTACTATATCCTTTGAAACAGCAGTACCTTGTGCCAACAATATGCCTGCGATTTTCTAGAACCTCATCCGCTATCGGGGTATCTACATGCCTCGCATGACTCGACACCGGCCTCGATAGACGAGAAAACATGTTTCTCAACAGAAACTCCAACTCGTCTGCAGGACTGCATACTCAAGGAGTCAGGATCCTTGCAAGGTATCCCCCTCCTTAGACGGGGATGTTACGCTAGCTCCTATCTCAACTCTCGTCGCGAGAGAGAGAGAGGTGAATGCCTGAGGATGCCTTTAAGGCATATGCAAAGAGCAAAAACCTGCGCGGCATCTGCAATAGCAAATCAGTAATAATACATACAAAAACAAGAGTCTAGGCGCAAAACGCGACGACAAGGTAAAGGCGGTAAGCAGAGTTGCAACGCTGAACCTCGCCACGATGCGTGACGGCACATACAAACCATAAGCAAGAATGCAACACGAGATCTCGATGTGATACACAATGGCAAGGATAGACTGACATAAGGAAAATGGCAAGGATCGCGAAACCGCGTCCTTGAGTTAAGTGCATACTCGTATAAATATATATATATATATATTCATTTATTGATCATTTTTTAGTTTAATTGAACTTAATTCAATTATCCAAGTCTTCCGTACAATCTTCCCCTACCTTGGAGGGTTACGAGCTTGCTGACGTCTGCGGACGTACACAATTGACGGCTCGGGTCGCGGAGCGCGAGTGAGATCCGTCGTAGCTGCAAATATGCGATATTAACATGCAAGCCCAGACAAAAGCAAAAGCAAGGCAAAGACTCAACTTCTCCAATACATAGAGCTGGGACCAACCGTCCCAAATGACTCAAAAAAAAAGATGGGGCAGGGCCAAATGAGCCTTGCCGCCCAAAGAGGGATGTAGTCAATGTGAGCAGATGACTCACGTTCACTAGAAATTCCTCGCTGGAGATCAACATTTGTAATGATCTGTCCCCATTACGATGTAGCTTGCAAAGATTCCCCGGGTCTGTCGACCAAGGGTATAGGCTCGCGCACAAAGGGGTAGGGGGGATCGGCCCCTGCTGGCAAACAAAAAGGCAGGGGCCGATGGCCCCTGTTAGCAAACAAAAAGGCAGGGGCCAAGGGCCCCTGCTGGCACACAGAAAGGCAGGGGCCGATGGCCCCTGCTGGCAACCGAAAGGCAGGGGCCTATGCCCCTGCTGACAAAAGAAAGGCAGGGGCCATAGGCCCCTGCTGGCAAACGAAAGGCAGGGGCCTATGCCCCTGCTGACAAAAGAAAGGCAGGGGCCATAGGCCCCTGCTGGCGTAAAAGAAAGGCAGGGGCCATAGGCCCCTGCTGGCAAACGAAAGGCAGGGGCCATAGGCCCCTGCTGGCAAACGAATGGCAGGGGCCCATGGCCCCTGCTGGCGTAAAAGAAAGGCAGGGGCCCCTGCTGGCAAACGAAAGGCAGGGGCCATAGGCCCCTGCTGGCAAACGAATGGCAGGGGCTCATGGCCCTTGCTGGCGTAAAAGAAAGGCAGGGGCCATAGGCCCCTGCTGGTGCAACAAAAAGGGGCAGGGAGGTGGGGCTCGACCCCTCCCCTGCCGTAGCAGAGAGCAGGGAAGAGGGGCCCGGCCCCTCCCCTGCCGTACGGAAGTAGGGAGGGGGCTCCGCCCCTCGCCTGTCGTACGAAAGCAAGGAGGAGGCTCAGCCCTCCCCTCCCTGTGTAACGAAGAAACGAGGGGGAAGGATCGGAGAGAGAGATGGAAAGAAGGAGAAGAAGAGGAGGAAGAACGTACCTGGTGGTCGGCGGCGGCGGCAGAGAGGGGTCGCAAGTGGCGGCTGCAGACGAGCGAGGGAGAGTCGGGAGGCGGTGAGGGAGAGAGACAGCGAGGGGGGGGGGGTCGTATTTGAAACCCCCTGCCTTATTTTCTAAAGAAGGCACGAGGGAGGCGGTGCCTCAATTAGGTCCGGGTCCGGATCCGACCCGAATCCTAACCTTTTTTTTTTTTTACGGGTTATTACATCCTACCCTCCTTAAAATAATTTCGTCTGCGAAATTTTTATTCCATGCACTGGTCAAAATACAAGTCAGGGTATTTTTCCCTGATATCCGACTCAGGCTCCCATGTACATTCATATATTCCATGGTGTTGCCTACGTACTTTTACAAGAGAAATCGTCTTCGATCTGAGCACTTGGTCTCGACGATCAACGATTGCCACTGGTCTTTCCTCGAACGTCAAGTCTTTTTGGATATCCACATCATCATAATGAATGATGTGTGATGGGTCATGAACGTATCTTCTCAGCATAGATACGTGGAAGACGTCGTGGATCTGAGCGTACTGAGGAGGCAGCGCAACACGATAAGCCGCCTCACCTATCCGATCCAGGATCTCAAAAGGTCCGACGAATCGGGGACTCAGCTTTCCTTTCTTCCCAAAACGGAAAACGCTCTTTGTAGGAGATACCTTAACAAAAACCATATCTCCTGTTGAGAACTCGAGCTCTCTACGTCGACGATCGACGTAACACTTCTGCCGACTCTGCGCGGTACGCAAACGTTCCCTGATCATCTGCACTTGCTGAGTATAGTGCTGTAGCACTATAGGTGAATCTAACATCCGTTCACCAACCTCATCCCAGTAAACAGGTGATCGACAAGGCTTCCCGTACAAAGCTTCGTACGGGGCCATACCGATACTCGCATGATAACTATTATTGTACGCGAATTCTGCCAACCCGGTATGAGAGTCCCATTCTCCCTTCCAGTCTAACATGCACGCTCGCAGCATGTCCTCCAAAGTCTGAATCGTGCGTTCAGATTGTCCGTCGGTCTTAGGGTGGAAAGCGGTGCTGAATTTCAGTTTCGTGCCCAAGGCCAACTGCAGTTGTCCCCAAAACCTGGAGGTGAACCTCGGGTCACGATCAGAGATGATTGACATAGGAACACCGTGCAATCTCACAATCTCCCTGACATAGAGGTCTGCCAAGCTGTCCAGTGACTGACTGAGCCGAATAGGGAGGAAATGCGCTGATTTAGTGAGTCGATCCACGATCACCCAAATCGCATCGTGTTTCCTCCGCGTCCTCGGCAAACCGACGATGAAGTCCATCGTGATGTCCTCCCACTTTCATTGTGGAATCTCTATCTGCTGCATCACTCCGCCTGGTCGTTGGTGCTCGATCTTAACCTGTTGGCAAGTCAAGCACTTCGAAACGTATTCGGCTACGTCCCGCTTCATTCCACTCCACCAATATCTGCGCTGCAAATCTTTGAACATCTTTGTGCCGCCCGGGTGAATCGTGTACTTGGACTTGTGGGCTTCAGCGAGAATCTCATCTCTCAAAATAGGGTCTTTTGGCACCTAGAGACGATCCTTACGCCATACACCTCCTTCCTCACTCAGACGAAAGGGGGTATCGGCCCGCTGCGCTAGAGCCTTCAGCTTTTCGTACCGCTCATCGATCTTTTGACTAACAAAGATCCTAGATAATAGCTCAGGTTGAGCTACCATGCTGGAAAGACTGATCGAAACTGGAGTGACTGCAAACGGTTCCCACGATATCAGATCCTCGATCAGTTTCCACCCCGCAAATAACAAATTGACAGAAACGCTGGGAGACTTGCGGCTCAGAGCGTCGGCCACAACGTTCGCTTTTCCCGGGTGGTAGGACAAGGTAAAGTCATAATCCTTGAGGAATTCCAGCCAACGCCGCTGCCTCATATTCAGCTCCTTCTGCGAGAACAAATATTTTAGGCTCTTATGATCTGTAAAAGCCTCGAACCGCTCCCCATACAAATAGTGCCGCCATATCTTCAATGCGAAGACCACCGCTGCTAACTCCAAATCATGAGTCGGATAATTCTTCTCATGTATTTTAAGTTGGCGCGATGCATAGGCGATCACTCTATCGTTCTGCATTAAGACGCAACCCAAGCCTGTTCCGGAAGCGTCGGTGTAAATCACGAAGCCGCCTCGACCCGAAGGTAAGGCCAAAATAGGAGCAGTCGTAAGACGTTCCTTCAACATCTGAAAACTGCTCTCGCACATGTCGTCCCACACGAACTTAGCTTCTTTCTTCAGGAGTTGCGTCAAGGGTAGAGAGATCTTAGAAAAGTCCTGGATAAATCTTCGATAATACCCAGCTAATCCAAGAAAACTCCGAATGTCACGAACATTCCTCGGTTGCTGCCAACTGAGTACAGCCTCGACTTTCGCTCGATCCACGGACACACCTTCCTTGGAGATGACATGTCCCAAAAACATGATCTCCTCGAGCCAAAACTCGCACTTAGAGTACTTAGCGAACAAACGCTCCTTTCGCAAAGTTTCGAGAATAACTCTCAAGTGCTCACGATGTTGCTCCCAGCTATCGGAATACACCAAGATGTCATCGATGAACACGATCACGAAGGTGTCAAAGAAGGGTTTGAACACCCTATTCATGAGATCCATGAACGCTGCAGGAGCGTTAGTGAGTCCGAAGGGCATGACCGTAAATTCGTAATGCCCATACCTGGTCCGGAAGGCCGTCTTGGAGATATCATCTCCCTTAATTCTGAGTTGATGATACCCAGATCTAAGGTCGATCTTTGAGAAGATCTTGGCCCTCTGCAACTGATCGAACAAATCCTCGATGCGTGGCAACGGGTACTTATTCTTTATTGTCGCCTGGTTGAGCATCCGATAGTCGATGCACAAACGCAATGATCCGTCCTTCTTCTTCACGAACAAGACAGGAGCTCCCCAAGGCGAGACGCTGGGGCGGATGAATCCCTGATCCATCAACTCCTGCAACTGCTTCTTGAGCTCTTCGAGCTCGGCTGGTGCCACCCGATATGGAGCCTTAGAAATTGGCGTAGTACCCGGCAGCAACTCGATGTTGAACTGCACCTCACGAGGTGGAGGAAGGCCTGGCAGTTCCTCCGGGAAGACGTCTGGAAAATCTCGCACAACCTCCAAATCTCCCATCGAGACTCGCGTCGGCTCGGACTGGACGACACTAACCAAAAAGGCAGTGCATCCCTTCCTGAGGTAGCTCTGCGCCTTCAGCGACGAAATCAACTTGCTTGCCCGAACAGGTTTCACGATCTTGAATTCCACCTTGGGCATTCCTGGGGGAGACAAAACAATCTTGCTATCTCTGCAAAAAATCTTGGCATGATACTTGTGCAGCCAATCCATGCCTAGGATGACGTCAAATTCCGTCATCACTAGCAGGATAGCACAAGCCGGTAAATGCCAATCTGCCAGGATTACGTCCAACTCTGGTACGTAGGTCGCACAAACAGTATTTTTCCCAATCGGGTTATACACTTCAAGGGTATTATGTAAGGGTTTTACAGGTACGCGCAAAAACTCAGCAAAATTTACCGAAATAAAAGAGTGTGTGGCACCACAATCAAAAAGCACAAAAGCCGCTTGATTAGCGACAAAAAGGGTACCTTGCACTAGGTCGCCCTTGGTCAGCTGCTCAGCCTTGGCTGAGTAGACGCGTCCCGGTGCCCTCCTTTGACCGCTCGCCTGCGGTTGCGGCGTCTGATGCTGCTGTTGCGACTGTGGTGGCCGAGGGAGCAGAGGTGCTCCGCTGGTCTGCCTGGCGTCGTCAGCCGCCTTTTTGCGACAGTCGCGGGCGTAGTGGCCCATCTTGCCACAATACAGGCATCCGCCTGTGTCGAGCGGTCACGCCTGCCCAATGTGGGATCGACCGCACCTGGGGCACACATTGCCCGTCTGCTGCCTGGCTGGAGGGTTGCCCTGAGGCCGCTGACGCTTCGAAGGAGGATATCGTTTCCTTCCTCCTTCGCTCTTCACAGGAAGGAACGATCGTTTGCCTGGGTCACCGGAAGGTGTCTTCGGCTCACCACCCGTAGCGGGTGGCCTCCTGCCCTGTGTACTCTTAGTGCGCTCCCAGGCCTCACTCAGGAGGGTGGCAACAGCAACTGCCGCAGAGAAGGTCGAGGGCATGCTGGTTAGGACCCGATGCATGAGCCCCTCCTTCAGCCCCCGAACAAACTTTCCTGCTCGCTCGCGATCATCCGCGAACAGGTTGGGACAATAGGGTTCTAAGCGCTGGAATTTGGCGATATAATCCGTCAAACTCGAATTGCCCTGGCTGAGCTCCAAGAACTCCACCTTCTTCTTCTCCCTCTCATGAGGCGGGAAGTAGTTCTCCAAGAAAGCCTTTCTAAAAGCTTCCCAAGGAATGGGCGAAATTCCCGAAAACTGCACACTCTGGGCCATGTCCCACCAACTGCGGGCATTCTCCTTCAGCCTAAAGGTCCCGAATAACGTCTTCTTGTCATCGGGCACTGACAAGACCTCGAACACTCGTTCCACCTCCTTCACCCAGTTATCGGCCATGTCTGGGTCGGGCTTGCCATCGAAGGTCGGGGGGTCAAGCTTCAGGAATTTCTCATACGTCACTGCGGTATGCGGCTTCGGCTCAGAAACGGGCGCTGGTTCCCTTTTAGAACGAATCTGGTCTCGCATAGCCGCTGCTAGGGAACTTATGGAATCCAACACGAATCCCCGCTGATCTGACCAATCGTCAGCAGACCCTTCATTCGAGTTTCTTGCCATCCTTGGAGTAAACAAGGAATACCAATAATTAGAATTTTCAGGAGGCTCGAAATAGGCCAGAAACAAAAGTACCATTCATGTTTAACATGAGTAGTTTAGGAAAACCCAGCAATGTTGTTACATAAGCAGAACGCGTCAAGCCTCTTAGCTTAACAATGCAAAATACGCCTACTAAGCAAAAAGAAAGGTATACTCACAGCGCGATGCGGATGCTCGATGGTCAAGAATCCTTGCTTCCCTTAGCTCTGATACCAAGTTGTAACGCCCCAAAATTTCAACTTTCGAACCTTTCATAAAACAGGCAAGAGACTAAAAGAATCTCTTTATTTCAGAGTTGGTTTAAGAAATAAGTGGAAGACCATCCTTTTGTTAATTTTAGAAAAGCAAGTTGACCACTTTGGGCACGTTAGCTGAAGAACCAAAACATACAACCCATGCTACTTGAAAAAGGCACTTTCATTAAAAGAAGGTTTCAAAAGTACAAAATTCGGATGTCCAAAGGAAAATCCGTTACAAGACCCAAAAACATCAGGACGCGAGCTAAGAGCAGGAAGAAGAAAGTCTTGAAGCCATCTTGCCATCGCGCCATCGCCCGTGAAGTACCTATTCATCACATGTACCCATAGAATGGGTTAGTTTCGCAAAAAAAAACTAGTAGGTGCACAAGAGAGACTACAAGGAAACTGAATTATGTACCTTTAATTCAGTAGGTTACGCAGTTTAAAGCAGATATGCAGTTAAACAGGTAAGCAATGCAAGTAGGTACATAGTGCAAACGCGTAAGTAGTGCAAACGAATAGGTAGTGCAAGCGAGTGCAAGCGAGTCAGTGGTGCAAGCGAATCAGTGGTGCAAGCGAGTTAGTGGTGCAAGCGAGTCAGTGGTGCAAGCGAATCAGTGGTGCAAGCGAGTCAGTGGTGCAAGTGAGTCTCACTACTCAACAACCAGTGTGAACAGACTTTATGTTTCGATATTACTGGCCTGCGGGTACGCGCAGGCAAAACGTAGAAACAACTGAGACTAGTTCGGGCGTCTGTTATTCTATGTATTTTGAATAACCCGAATAGCTAGTTGAGTCCGCTCCAGAGGGACGGCTTTAGCCGAGAGAGGATTCCCCAAAGGAGGCAGTGCCACGGATGCATCCAACTTCTGCAGAAGTGTTGAGCTAACTATTGTAGCCCCTTTCCCCTAACTCCAATGACTGGGGAGGCCGGATCATTGCCCGTAGGGTGGTTGTTAACAACCTGTCCATTGGAGTATGTACCGCTCTGTCCTCTCCCTTGACAGACCATTAGAAACGAATAGGTACGTTAGGGGTTGCTTAACTAACGACCCACTCTATGCTGTGGTCTTTAAACCACTCGAGCATCTTGCCTGTGAAGGCGAATGTGAGGCCATTTATGTGATTCCAGCATTGTGCATTTCGCACTGTTCGAGGTCGCACGACCGTCTCATCCGATCATCGCAGTACTAGACGTGTCGTGCACGACTACAAGTACTCTAGGATGAAGGGGGTATAGCTCCTCAAAAGAAGCATCAACAGGAGTGTTTCACAAAGATGTAAAGTTTATCAACTTTACGATATCCTTTGAAACAGCAGTACCTTGTGCCAACAATATGCCTGCGATTTTCTAGAACCTCATCCGCTATCGGGGTATCTACATGCCTCGCATGACTCGACACCGGCCTCGATAGACGGGAAAACATGTTTCTTAACAGAAACTCCAACTCGTCTGCAGGACTGCATACTCAAGGAGTCAGGATCCTTGCAAGGTATCCCCCTCCTTAGACGGGGATGTTGAAATGAAATGGGGATCTTCGAAACACGAGCTTTGATTAACAAGAGCAAGTGTCAAGAATGACACTAAAGCATAACCCTTAAAAAGGGTATAACTGGAAACAAAATAAAAATAAAAATGTATTCTTTATTGATATGAAAAACCAATTGCTTAAGAAGCATTGAAGTGATATACAAGAGGGGCTGCACCCCTTTATATACACAGCTGAAAGAGGACTCAATAGAGCTGTTGGGCACAGTCCAACAGCTCTATTTAGAGCTGTTGGAATGTGTCAGTCCAACAACTCTATTAAGAGTCAAGTATGGACAGGACTTGACTAGCAACAGTCATTCTAGTTCAAACTGAACTAGATGACATAAAGACAAAAAATAAAAATAAAGGAAAAAAATACAGAAAAGAAAGAAATTAAAAATGTATTTATATATATATAATAATATAATATTATTATATATACATATATGTACAGTTTTACATTTTAACACTCCCCCTCAAACTTACGGTACAATGAGCGAAAGTTTGTCTAAGAGAAAGTGAAATCGGGGAGCAGCGAGAGGCTTTGTAAAGAGGTCTGCTAACTGATATTCTGAAGTGACATATGGCAGATCAATTATCCCGTGTAGATATTCCTCTCTGACGTAGTGACAATCCATTTCGATGTGTTTGGTGCGTTCGTGGAATGTGCTGTTACTGGCAATGTAGATCGCACTTTTGTTGTCACAACACATTTGTGAAGCCTTTGTTGCTTCAACTGCCATGTCAGCAAGCAGTCGTCGGAGCCAAACTACTTCCATGGTCGTGGTTGCCATGGCTCTGTATTCAGCTTCGGTTGATGAGAGAGATACCTTCTGCTGCTTTTTACACCTCCACGAGATTAATGATTCCCCTAAAAAGACACAAAAGCCAGTGGTTGAGTGTCTGTTATTGGGATCACCTCCCCAATCAGCATCAGTATATGCAATTAAATCAAGAGAAGAGGAGGAAGATAAGAAAAGTCCTCGTGAAAGAGAGGACTTGATGTATCTGATAATACGCATGACTGCTCCCATATGAACAGAAGTAGGAGCATGTTGAAATTGACTTGCTGTATGAACAACATGTGCTATATCTGGTCTGGTAATGGATAGATAGGAAAGTGCCCCGACAAGCTGTCTGTAAGGAGTAGGGTCTGCAAGAAGTTCTCCATCATCAATCTTCATTTTAACATTAACAACTTCTGGAGTGTCAACTTTCTTATCATCAGTAATACCAGACCTGAAAACAATATCAAAAGCAAATTTAGTCTGAGATAATAAATATCCTCTAGGAGAATAAGCAACTTCAATGCCTAAAAAATATCTCAACAAGCCCAAATCAGTCATTTCAAAATGAGATTTAAGAAGTGTTTTGATTGTTTCAACTCCCTGTTTATCGCTTCCGGTGATGATCATATCATCCACATAGAGAAGAAGCACAATGATCCCTGCATCAGAATTCTTAATAAACAAAGCAGTGTCAGTTAAACAGAATTGAAAACCAATATCAATCATAACACGACTAAACCTATCATACCAAGCTTTTGGTGCTTGTTTAAGTCCATAAAGAGTTTTTTCTAAGCGAAGGACTTTACCCTTAGGAATACTTAGACCAGGAGGGGGTTCCATATATACTTCTTCAACTAGCTTTCCATTTAAAAAAGCATTTTTGACATCCATTTGAAAAATAGACCATTTTTTGATAGAAGCTAAGGCAATTAAGGTTCAGACAGTAGTCATACGAGCCACCGGAGCAAAGGTTTCTTCATAATCAATCCCATATTCTTGGGCATAACCTTTGGCTACTAAACGGGCTTTATATCTTTCAAGAGTACCATCACTCTTGGTTTTAATTTTATAAACCCATCGACATCCTATAGTTTTCTTCCCTGGAGGAAGATCTTGAATATTCCATGTAGAAGCCTTTTCAAGTGCATCTAATTCAGCTTTCATGGCTTCTATCCATTTGATATCATTTTTTGCTTGAAAATATGTGGATGGTTCTTCATATGAGTGAATTAATGCAATAACTGCCCTATATGTGGGTGAGAAAGACTCGTATGATACAAACTTTTCTGGAGGCCTCGAGATTCGGGATGATTGTCTAGTTGGAATGTTAGAATATTTCTCAAGTGCACATGGAGTATTAGACTCTTGTCGCCTGGAATATTGAATACTAGTATCTCTATGAACTTCTTCATTTTCAACATTAAGATCAATAATTCTTGGATCATCATCAAAGTTACAATCAAGGTCATATTCATCAGATGTTGATGTTAGATCTAGCAAAAAGGAGTACTCAGTGACGTCTTTTAATTTTCTAAAATCAAAGAAGCTCTCCTTTTCAAGAACGAAAACATTTCTAGACACATATAGTTTATTATTTTTGAAGTCAAAACATCTATAACCTTTCTGGTTTTCAACATATCCTAAAAAGGCACAGGGAATCGCACGAGGGGAAAGTTTATCATTTTGTCAGTAAATATGAAACATTTGCACCCAAATATTCTTAATCTAGAGTAGTCTGGAGAAATGTTCATAAGTTTTTCAATGGGAGTGATATTTTGTAACGAAGAAGATGGCATCCTATTAATGAGATAGGTGGCAGTTAAGGCAGCTTCTGCCCAAAAGTCTTTAGGGACTTGATTTGCTATTAATAAAGTTCTAGTGGTTTCTATAATATGGCGATGTTTTCGTTCTGCCAGTCCATTTTGTTGAGGTGTATAAGGACAAGATCTTTGATGTGTGATGCCATGCAATTTAAGATAATTTTGAAAATCTGTGGATAAAAACTCTCTCCCTGAATCTGTGCGAAAAATAGTAATATCATTTTGAAATTTGTTTTTAACCATATTATGAAAAGTTTGAAAGTATGAAAATACTTCAGACTTATGTTTGAGAAAGTACATCCACGTATGTCGGGAGAAATCATCGACAAAAATAACATAGTAAACAAATCCTCCTTTAGAAATTACTGGTGCAGGACCCCAAACATCCGAGTGTATTAATTCAAGTGGTCTTGAAGAGAAAAAGGTTCTGTTCTGAAATGGTAATCTTTTCATTTTGCCGAGAATACAATCTTTACAATCAAATGATTCAGAGTTACAAAATTTCCCTAGATTTGGAAAATGTTGGATTTTGGCTATATGTGGGTGACCAAGTCTCTTATGCCACAGTTCCAACTCTATTTTTTTGAATATTATAACAAAAAGCTTTCTTCGGCATTTCCAAAAAATCCATGTAATAGAGTCCTCCTTCTCTATGGCCTTCCCCAATCAGCTTGCCTGACTGGCGATCCTGTACCCAACAACCATGAGAAGAAAAAGAAATATTACACCCATAATCAGAAATTTGAGATACAGATAAAAGATTTAAATTTAATTTGGGAACATGTCTAATTTCTGGAATAATTTTTTTTTTTGTTTTATAAATTTTTTCAAAATCTCCTATTCCTTCTATTTCAAGAGAAGTCCCATCAGCAGTAAAGACCTTTGACACACTTGTTTTATTTTTAACACATTTGGATAGACTTTGATTATTTGGGGTCATATGAAAAGATGCACCAGAGTCAAGAAGCCAAGAAATTTTACCTAAATCAGAAAAAGATGAGGCTGCTGCGCCGGTTGAAGCTTCAGATGAGGAAGAGGCACCTTTGATGAGAGGCTGAAGGATCTCCATTAGTTGGGCCAGGGAAACTGGTGCATCCTGATCTTTAGGCTCCGATCCAGCAATTGCAGCTCTTTTTTCTCTCAGCTCCTTAAGTTTGGGACATTGTGGCCTGTAGTGTCCCGGTTCATGACAGTGATGACAAATAACTTTCTTCTTATCATAGTCACCATTTTGTCGGTTAAAGTGAGGAGGCCTATATGATCGAACATGATTCCCTGGTGTAGACACGGCTAAAACGGAATCATCTTCAATTTTTAAAGAACCTTTCCGGAGACGATTTTCTTCCATTGTTAACTCTTCAATAGTTTCAACAATAGAAGGAATTTTTCCCCGGTGAAGTAGGGCCGATTTAGTGGTTTCAAATTCCGGCCTTAATCCAGTGATAAACTGGTAAAAATGTTCAACATCGAGTTGTTTCTGACGAAGCTCGATGTCTTCGGCACAATGCCACTTTGGTTCTAAAAGGGAAAGTTCTTCCCAAAGTTCGGACAACCCATTGTAATATTCACGAATAGTTTTGTCTCCTTGTGTCATCATTCGAACTTTTTCTTGGAGGTTGCACACGTGTGCAATATCTTTAAGGGAATACATATTCTTAAGGTATTCCCATGCCTTATCGGCATGATCAAATTTGGCAAGACTTGAGCATTTTTTAATGTCAACGCTATTGATAAGCCATGACATTATCTTCGCATGAGATATTCTCCATTCTTTCCATTTCTTCTCGTATGAGGCAATAGCCTTGATTTTCTCTTCTTTCGATAGAGGGACGTCTTTATCTCTCTCCTTTTTAGTAAGAGATAGCTTAGGTTCCGAATCGGAACCATCCACAATCCCCCATAAGCCTTTTCCCCATATATGGTGCTTCATGATTGAAGCCCATGTTACATAGTTCGTATCGCTTAGTTTCATAGGCATGATGGTGACTTTATCATTGTCATCCATCGATTACAAGGAGAGAAAGAATAGCGATAGAAGAGAAACAAGAAGGAAAATGAGAAAGAAAGAAAAAAAAAACAATACAACAAGATGTGAAATCTTCTCCAATGAAGTGATAAAACACTTCTCTTCAAGTGGCGAACACTTTTGCAAACGGGCACGGAAACCGAGGCAGCTTTTCCTCAAGATTTAGTACTTCCGCGGCTCTGATACCATGAAATGAAATGGGGATCTTCGAAACACGAGCTTTGATTAACAAGAGCAAGTGTCAAGAATGACACTAAAGCATAACCCTTAAAAAGGGTATAACTGAAAACAAAATAAAAATAAAAATGTATTCTTTATTGATATGAAAAACCAATTGCTTAAGAAGCATTGAAGTGAAATACAAGAGGGGCTGCACCCCTTTATATACACAGCTGAAAGAGGACTCAATAGAGCTGTTGGGCACAGTCCAACAGCTCTATTTAGAGCTGTTGGAATGTGTCAGTCCAACAGCTCTATTGCTAGTCAAGTCTGGACAGGACTTGACTAGCAACAGTCATTCTAGTTCAAACTGAACTAGATGACATAAAGACAAAAAATAAAAATAAAGGAAAAAAAATACAGAAAAGAAAGAAATTAAAAATGTATTTATATATATATAATAATATAATATTATTATATATACATATATGTACAGTTTTACATTTTAACAGATGTTACGCTAGCTCCTATCTCAACTCTCGTCGCGCGAGAGAGAGAGAGGTGAATGCCTGAGGTTGCCTTTAAGGCATATGCAAAGAGCAAATACCTGCGCGGCATCTGCAATAGCAAATCAGTAATAATACATACAAAAACAAGAGTCTTGGCGCAAAACGCGACGACAAGGTAAAGGCGGTAAGCAGAAGTGCAACGCTGAACCTCGCCACGATGCGTGACGGCACATACAAACCATAAGCAAGAATGCAACACGAGATCTCGACGTGATACACGATGGCAATGATAGACTGACATAAGGAAAAGGGCAAGGATCGCGAAACCGCGTCCTTGAGTTAAGTGCATACTCGTATAAATATATATATATATATATTCATTTATTGATCATTTTTTAGTTTAATTGAACTTAATTCAATTATCCAAGTCTTCCGTACAATCTTCCCCTACCTTGGAGGGTTACGAGCTTGCTGACGTCTGCGGACGTACACAATTGACGGCTCGGGTCGCGGAGCGCGAGTGAGATCCGTCGTAGCTGCAAATATGCGATATTAACATGCAAGCCCAGACAAAAGCAAAAGCAAGGCAAAGACTCAACTTCTCCAATACATAGAGCTGGGACCAACCGTCCCAAATGACTCAAAAAAAAAGATGGGGCAGGGCCAAATGAGCCTTGCCGCCCAAAGAGGGATGTAGTCAATGTGAGCAGATGACTCACGTTCACTAGAAATTCCTCGCTGGAGATCAACATTTGTAATGATCTGTCCCCATTACGATGTAGCTTGCAAAGATTCCCCGGGTCTGTCGACCAAGGGTATAGGCTCGCGCACAAAGGGGTAGGGGGGATCGGCCCCTGCTGGCAAACAAAAAGGCAGGGGCCGATGGCCCCTGTTAGCAAACAAAAAGGCAGGGGCCAAGGGCCCCTGCTGGCACACAGAAAGGCAGGGGCCGATGGCCCCTGCTGGCAACCGAAAGGCAGGGGCCTATGCCCCTGCTGACAAAAGAAAGGCAGGGGCCATAGGCCCCTGCTGGCAAACGAAAGGCAGGGGCCTATGCCCCTGCTGACAAAAGAAAGGCACGAGGGAGGCGGTGCCTCAATTGGGTCCGGGTCCGGATCCGACCCGAATCCTAACCTTTTTTTTTTTTTTACGGGTTATTACACGACCTGTTTTCAACCCTATATCCACTCCATTTTTTTTTTGTGTTTGCATGGTTTCTGACATTTTTGATAGTGTTTTAGAGGTCTTCGATGAGAACTATTGTCTCACTTTCATCTGGACTGGAGCCAGTGATTACGAGGGCTTTGGTGTATGCCTTTCCATATCCAATGTTACAGAAGTTCATTTTTGAATTTTTATTATGCCATAATAATGGTTGTACATGTGAATGAATTTCTTCTTTTCTTGTTATGAACTTGGACCTGTAAATGATAAAATTTTGAGCTTTTGGCATTACAAAGTAGAAGCTGCGACTGCAATATCCACTTGTCACTTTGGTCATTTTAAGCATGAGTTTACTCTTCATCCTGTAGCATATAATTGTTAAAATGTAAAATACATGTATATAATTATAATAATATATTTATATATTATTATTATATATATTTTTGTAAATATAATTTTTATTTTTTTCTTTCATTTTCTTTTTATTTATTTATTATTTAGTTCTCATGGAACTAGATAATAACTATTGGTCTAGTTCCAATTGGAACTTGACCATACGCATAGTCATTGGGCCTAGTCCAACGGTTAGAGGAGAGCTATCCTCTAACCCCTTCTCACTTGTATAAATAGGGGTGCATTCCCTCATGTAAAAATACTCTCAATGCTTTTTAAGCATTTTCTTGTTATTAATAAAGTTTTATTATTTCTTTTTATGTTATTCCATTTATACCCTTTTGTGGGTCTTGTCTAAAGTGTCTTTTAGACACTTCTTTTGAGTGATTCAAGTGCATTCGTGGAAGACCACCATTTCATTTCATGGTATCAAAGCAAGGAAATTTTTGGATCTTGAAAAGCTTTCACCTCGATTTCTGTGCTTCACTTGCAAAGGTGTGTTATCACCTTATTCTTGCAAAAAGTGTTTCATCACTTGGCAAAGAGTGTTTTATCACTTGCCAAAAAGTGTTTTATCACTTTATTTTCGGCTATAAGAAGATTCGTTTGAAGAAAGGACTTGAGCTACAAAATAGTATTGTATCCTCTCTTCCCTTCTCTCTACTTTCTTTTTTTTCTCCTATTTTCTTCACAAAGATGAATGACAATAATAAGATCACCATCATACCCATGAAGTTAAATGATACTAATTATGTAATGTGGGCTTCAATTATGAAGCACCACATTTGGGGAAAAGGTTTATGGGGAATAGTGGATGGTTCCGATTCGGAATCTAAACTATCCCTCACCAAGAAAGAAGGTGATAAAGAAGTTCCTCTAACGGAAGAGGAGAAGATCAAGGCTTTAGCCTGATATGAAAAGAAATGTAAAGAGTGGAGGATGGGGCATGCAAAAATTATGTCATGGCTTATTAATAGCGTAGACATTAAAAAATGCTCTAGCCTCGCTAAATTTGAACATGCCGATAATGTATAGGAATATCTTAAAAATATGTATTCTCTTAAAGATATTGCACATGTGTGCAATCTATAAGAAAAAGTTCGGACAATGACTCAAAAAGACAAATCCATTCGTGAATATCACAATGAGTTGTCCAAACTTTGAGAAGATATGGGATATCGAGCTTCGCCAAATGCAACTTGATATGAAACACTTTTACCAATTTGTGAATGGTTTAAGATCGAAATTTGAATCCACCAAATCGGCCCCTCTTCATCGTGGAAAAATTTCTATTATTGTGGATACTATTTAAGAACTTACTATGGAGGAAAATCGACTCAGAAAGAGTACTCCAACAATTGATGATGATTCTGTTCTAGCAGTGTCTAGACCAGAAAATCATACTCGCACTTATAAGCTGCCTCATTTTGGAAGACAGAGTGGTGAGTTTGACAAAAGAAAAGTTATTTGTCATCACTGTTATGAACCGGGGCACTATAGGCTTCAATGTCCAAAATTATAAAAAAAAGACGAAAAGAGGGCCACATCTGTTGAAACCGAGCTAAAAGATAAAGATGCAACTGTATCTATGGCTCAACTAATAGAGATTCTTCAACCTCTTCTCAAAGGAGTATCTTCTTCAACTGAAGCCTCAACTGGAGCGACAATAGCATCTGTTTCCAGTCCATGTAACATCCCTTGGCTTTTAGATTCTGGTGCCTCATTTTATATGACCCCAAATGACAAAAGTCTATCCGAATGCATTAAAAACAACTCATGTATATCGAAGGTTTTTACAACAGATAAACATCTCTTGAAATAAAAGGAGTATGATGTTTTGAAAGTTTTCAAAAATCCATTTTTTTTTGTATTCTAGAGGTTAAATATGTTCCTAAACTAAATTTGAATCTCTTATCTGTGTCACAAATATCTTATTATGAATGTAATATCTCCTTCTCTTCTAATGGTTGTTGGATACAGGATTGCCAGTCAGAGAAGCTGATTGGGGAAGACCATAGAGAACGAGGACTATATTACATGAAGTTTTTGGAATTACCCAAGAATGTATTTTTCTTAAATGTTCAGAAATTAGAAACAGAGTTATGGCACAAAAGACTTGACCATCCTCATGTCTAAAATTCAATACTTTCCAAATTTGGGAAAATTTTGTAATTCTGAAAGTTTTTCTTGTAAAGACTGCATTCTTGGTAAAATGAAAATATTATTTTTTTCTAATAGAACTTTTGTCTCTACAAAACCTCTTGAGTTAATACATTCGAATGTTTGGGGACCTGTACCAGTTATCTCTAAAGGCGGTTATGTGTATTATGTCATCTTTGTTGATGATTTTTCTAGACACACTTGGATTTATTTTCTTAAACATAAATCCGAAGTTTTTACTCACTTTCAAATATTTCATAAGATGGTTACAAACAAATTTCAAAGTAATATTTTCATTTTTTGCACTGATTTAGGGAGAGAATTTATGTCTAAAGAATTCAAAGACTATATTAATCTATATGGCATTACACATCAACGATCATGCCCACACACTCCACAATAGAATGGTCTTGCCGAACGTATGCATCGGCACATTATGGAAACTAATAGGACCTTACTAATTGCAAGTCACATTATAAAAGGGTTTTGGGCTGAGGCTGCTTTAACTGTCACCTATCTCATTAATAGAATGCCATTTTGTTCATTAAGAAATATATCTCCAATAGAAAAACTTCTCAATTTATCTCCTGATTATTCTAGATTAAGAGTCTTTGATTGCAAATGTTTTGTATTTACAAACAAAAATGATAAATTTTCTTCTCGTGCAATCCCATGTGCCTTTTTAGGATATGCTGAAAATAAAAAAGGCTATAGGTGCTTTGATCTTCAAAATGGAAAGTTATATGTATCAAGAAATGTATCTTTTTTAGAAAAATAAAGTGCTTTTGAAAGTGAAAAATCCAAGGATATTACTGAATATTCCTTTTTAATTGATTTAACTTCAAAATCTAGTGAATAGGATTTTGAGTGTAACTTTGACAATGATCAAAGTCCTATTACCTTTGACAATGATATTGATAACGAAGACCAAACTTATAGGGATGTTGGTCTACAATATTCAAGACGAAGAGACGACGAGCAAAACCCTCCATGTGTATTAGAAAAATATTCTAATGTTCCCCCCAAAAGGACTTCTAGAATCTCTAGACCCCGGGAAAATTTGTATCTTATGAATCTTTTTCACCCACGTATAGGTCAGCTATTGCATTAATACAATCTTATGTTGAACCTTCATCCTATTCTAAGGCAAAAAATCATATAGAATGGATTGAAGCCATGAAAACAGAACTGAATGCATTAGAAAAGGCCAACACATGGTTTATTCAAGACATTCCTCTAGGAAAGAAACCAATAGGCTGTCGGTGGGTCTATAAAGTCAAAACCAAAAGTGATGGGACCCTGGAAATGTATAAGGCCCGACTAATGGCAAAAGGTTATGCTCAAGAATATAGCATTGACTATGAAGAAACCTTTGCCCCTGTGACCCGTATGACCACTGTTAGAACTCTAATTGCCTTGGCTTTTATTAGAAAATAACCTATATTTCAAATGGATGTCAAAAATGCCTTTTTGAATGAAAGTCTCGTGGAAGAAGTTTATATGGACGCCCCGTCTGGTGTTAGTATTCTTAAGGGTAAAACTCTTCGTCTTTGTTGAGAATAGGTGGTTTTAAGTGAAGTTTTTTCAGATTAGATGCTATTTGAAATTATGTTTTCATAATGGGCGTAGTTGTAATTATTCTTTTAAGCCTCTCTCTATTTAACATAGAGAGAGGCCCTAATAATAAGTTAACGAGTTTTCTTTCCCTGTGCAGCCGTCTCTCTCTCTCTCTACCTAGGGTTCGGTGCATCTTTCTACATGGTATCAGAGCACAGTCGATCGTGGGAGCGTGATCGATTGTGATCAAAGCACAGTCGATCGTGGGAGCGTGATCGATCGTGATCAAACTACGATCCAACGAAAATATCTTTCTAATCAGGTCAGCGATTAATTTTTTTTTGTAAGAT
Source organism: Nuphar pumila (assembly GCF_984573655.1). Taxonomy (NCBI): domain Eukaryota; kingdom Viridiplantae; phylum Streptophyta; class Magnoliopsida; order Nymphaeales; family Nymphaeaceae; genus Nuphar; species Nuphar pumila. The sequence goes on along the minus strand of NC_143254.1, from coordinate 129,586,479 downwards.
CTGATGACAGATCTGGGCGTGCTGCTGGTCGTGGATGCTTGTTGTTGCCGAGTTTTTTTCCTGCTGTGAGTTCCTGTCGTGATTCTCTGTTTCCGAGCCTTATTTCATTCCATGGTGCCGAATGTTTGCCTTGCCGTGACTCCCTGGTGCCGAGTCTTATTTCAGCCGTGATACCCTGATGAATGTTTGCCTTGCCGTGACTCCCTGGTGTCGAGTCTTATCTCAACCGTGATTCCATGATGTTTGGGCCACAATTTTTTTTTCTGTTTCGTGATTTCATGTCGTGACATCCTGGTTTTTTGGAGAAACAACAATCACACTCGTAGTGGTGTTGCTAGTGATTGAAAAATGACTGACTGTCAAGCTGTATATGTTTGGGGAGCAGCCTCTGTTATGATTCAGGGTCTGCGTATGCAGAGGTATGTTGGTTGTGATTCACTGATGTGCTGAAAAACAGGTTCTGCGTATGCAGAGTTATGTTGGTCGTGATTCGCTGATGTGCTGAAAAAAAATAGGTTCTGCGTATGCAAAGTTATGTTGGTCGTGATTCACTGATGTGCTGAAAAAAAAATTAAAACTATTTTTCATGTTTGTGGGCTGCTGTTCACTACTGTCGTGGAAACTGCAGGCTAGATTTCCTACTGTGCTAGGAAAGTACTCGTGTTGTGGGCTGCTATTCCTTACTGTCGTGGTGTTTTTTTTGTGTGTGAACAACTGTTGATTGTCATATTGGTTGGTGTGTGAGTGTAACACACGTTTTTCCTGTGTTGATTGGAGTCTGTCCAGTTTTTTTTTTTGCTGAAAAGAAGTATGGCTGAAACTTCGAAATGTGATTCCAAATTGGAAAATATTGGAGAGTATAAGGCATTTTCCAATCCCTTTTCGTATGGCTCGTCTGTAAGGTTGAATGAAACTGACTATGCCTGGTGGTCCAGAACTTTTATGATGTCGGTATCTGGACATCGCAGAAAACATATCTTGTTGGAAGACAAACCCACTGAAAAAGTGGGAAAATATGTTACCTGAGATGAAGATAATGACATAGTTATGTCATGGATTATGAATAGTGTCGAACCCCATATTGCAGATGGTTTAATTTACTATAATACAGCCAAACAAATGTGGGACAATCTTCGAGATACGTACTCACAAGAGACTAATGTGAGTCGTATCCTACAAGTTGAATAGGAAATATATAATTTACAGCAGGGAGATCAAACCTTGGCCCAGTACTATGCCTCCGTCAAAGCTGCCTTTGAAAGACTTAATGCTCACAGACCCCTCTGTTGTTCGAAACAAAAAGATCATCAAGAACAAACTATGGTTGCTCGGTTTCTTACAGGTTTATCTTCAGAATTCTCTGTTGCAAAAGTCCAAATGTTGACTGGTTCAGATGTACCTACTCTTGCTGAGGCATATAATCGTCTTAGTAGACTTGCGATCTCTCTTCCACAATCTCAGCCTGTGACTCAGTCATCTGCTCTAGTTGTCTCATCTGGTTATGGGCGTGAAAATCTTCAGAACAGCAGAGGATGAGGTATGGGAGGCAGAGGAAAGCTTCAATGTACATTTTGTGGAAAATATGGATATTTAGAAGATCGTTGCTGGGATAAGCATGGCCGACCAATCTCTTCTTCATCAAAGTCATATGCCCCTAAAGCAAATGTTACTACTCTCGAGGCAACAAAGGCACAGGAAAATATCTCTGCAAGTGACAGTAGTATCACCCTCAATCGTGTTGAATATGATGAGCTGATAGCTCTTCGTCCTTTGAGTTCCACTCCTCTTGTAGCTGGGGTTGCCTATTCAACCGGAAATCATCTTCATCCAACTGACAGTAAGTGGATTATTGACTCTGGTGCATCCAGACATTTGTGTGGAAATTCACCTCTTTTTTCAGATCTAAAGGATATTAATGCTTAGCTTGGAGTCTCATTAGCCGATGGGAGCTCCTCCTCGGTTGTTGGTCAGGGAAATATTTCTATATCTTCCTCGTTACAGTTGCAAAATGTTCTTCATGCTCCAAAATTTCCTCAAAGTTTACTCTCTGTTAGTTGCATTATAAAAGAACAAAACTGTAGAGTAATATTTGATCCGATGGGTTGTCATTTTCAGGATTTGCTCACGGGGAAGAAGATTGGTAGAGGCTATGAAGAAAAGGGAGTTTACTACCTACATCATCCAATGGGTACTGTTCATGCTGCAGTGGAACATTCATTCAGTCCTGTTCAGTGGCATCGTCATCTTGGTCATCCTTCATTGTCAAAGCTTCGTTCGGTCTTTCCTCAGATTCCTTCCACCACATCTTTTCAGTGTGAAGCATGTCAGCTGGGCAAGCATCATCGAAGTTCGTTCCCTTCGAGTCAGAGTCAGTCCAGTAATAAAGTCTTTGAACTTTTTTATGCAGATGTATGGGGTCCTAGTAAGATTCCTACTAAGACTCAGTGTCGATACTATCTAGTTATTGTTGATGATTTCTCTAAGTTGTCATGGGTGTTTTTAATAAAGGAACGATCTGAAGGTCCAAGTATTATCAAATCCTTAATTCTTGAAATAAAAACTCAGTTTGAATCTATTGTCAAGATTGTTCGCACTGATAATGCTCTCGAGTTTAAATCAAAAGGTCTGTTACAATTTTACCAAGATCATGGCATCCAACCCCAAACTTCCTGTGCCTATTCATCTCAACAAAATGGGGTGGCTGAGCGAAAACATCGACACTTGTTTGATGTTGCCAGGACCATTATGATTCAATCCAATGTTCCTGCGTTATACTGGGGTGCTTGCTATCTGATCAACCGCATGCCTTCGTCTTCTGTGGGTGATCAAATTCCATTATATATTCTTAAACCTAATGCCCCACTCTTTTCTTTCTCACCAAAAATATTTGGATGTGTTTGTTTTGTACACAAACTTGGCCCTGACCGTGATAATTTAGCTGCTTAAGCTACAAAATGCATATTTATAGGTTATCCTAAAAATCAAAAGGGATATCGATGTTATGATCCTATTTCTCGCCGAGAGTATGTCAGTGCAGATATATCTTTCTTGGAATCCACTCCATATTACTCCATTTTCGGTTTCCCACTGCAGGTTGATCCAGTTGAGTCTTTTCCATTACCTATACCTCATTTTCCTTTGTAATCTATGCCCTCATTCCCGAACCAAACTTCATCCTCTTCCAGATTTAATAATCCTCCATTGGTATATGTGCGTAGAGCTCCACCTCCGCAAGAGCCTTCATCTTCTTCTTCTCCTGAGATAAGTTCTACTGACAATAGTGATCTTCATGATGATGATAACAGGCCCATTGCTCTACGAAAGGGGACACGACAATGTACCTTATATCCCATATCTCATTTTGTCTCCGATGCTAGAATTAGAAATTTGATGAAGTCTTTTATTTCAGCCTTATCTGTTGAAACTATTCCTCTGAACTATCAGCAGGCAGAGCTTGATAATCGCTGGAAGCTGGCTATGCAAGAAGAAATGGATGCTTTAATATCTCAGCATACATGGGATCTAGTTGATTCCCCAGCAGATGCCAACATTGTTGGGTGTAAATGGGTATATACAATAAAGTACAAATTTGATGGTTCTATTGAAAGGTACAAGGCCAGATTAGTAGCCAAAGGGTATACTCAGACATATGGTATTGATTTCTTTGAAACCTTTTCTCCTGTTGCACGGATGGGTACCATTCGTCTTGTTCTCTCAGTAGTTGTTCAACATGGTTGGAGCTTGTACCAATTAGATGTGAAAAATGCATTTCTATATGGGGATTTATCTGAGACCGTTTACATGCAACAACCTCCAGGATTCGAGGTTAAGGTGGAGTGTCAGAAGGTGTGTAGATTGAGAAAGGCGATTTATGGCTTGAAACAAAGTCCTCGTGCATGGTTTCAAAAGTCGTTTGAAGTGATGTCACACTTTGGCTTTAATAGGTCAGCAACTGATCATACACTATTTATAAAGAAAACTAGCTCTGGCATAGTTGTTATGGTGGTATATGTGGATGACATCATTCTTACAGGAGTTGATGTGAAAGCTATTGAAGCCACAAAGGCTCATCTTCAAAAACACTTTGTTACAAAAGACCTTGGTTCACTCAGGTATTTTCTGGGTATAAAAGTTGACAGGAGCCGTGAAGGGATGATTTTGTCTCAACGGAAGTATGTTCTTGACTTATTAAAGGAAACAGGAATATTGGGAGCTAAACCAGCAAATATTCCCATGGACCATAAAGTTCAGTTGTTTGAAGAAGGGTCAAAACCGGTTGATAGCAAAAGCTATCGCTCCCTAGTAGGGAAGCTACTGTATGTAACTGTGACCAGGCCGGATATTGCTTTAGCAGTAAGCAAAGTTAGCCAATTTATGGACAAACCAACTGAGGTACACTGGAATGCAACTATTATGATTCTCAGATATCTAAAATCTTCTCCTGGAAAGGGGTTATTGTTCAGGAAACGTGTAATTCTGGAGATAGTGGCCTATTCTGATGCTGACTATGCAGGATCTCTAGTGGATAGAAAATCTACCACAGGATTCTGTGTGTTTCTGGGAGACAACTTGATTTCTTGGAGAAGTAAGAAACAAAATGTGGTTTCTAGGTCGAGTGCAGAATCAGAATATCGGGCTATGGCCCAAACAACTGCTGAATTGATGTGGGTTCGTACTGTTCTTCATGATCTTCAGGTGAAGGTTTTCTCTCCCATGACCATGATGTGCGATAACAAAGCTGCAACATATATAGCGAACAATCCTGTATTTCATGAGAGAACAAAGCACATTGAGGTTGATTGCCACTATATAAGGGATATGGTTCAAGCTGGTCATATCACTACCAAATATCTAAAGTCGGAAGACCAAGTTGCAGATATGTTTATAAAACCTCTTGCTAGACCAAATTTCTCAAAATGTTGTGACAAGCTGAGCATGATTGATATCTATGCTCCAGCTTGAGGGGGAGTGTTGAGAATAGGTGGTTTTAAGTGAAGCTTTTTCAGATTAGATGCTATTTGAAATTATGTTTTCATAATGGGCTTAGTTGTAATTATTCTTTTAAGCATCTCTCTATTTAACATAGAGAGAGGCCCTAATAATAAGTTAACGAGTTTTCTCTCCCTGTGCAGTCGTCTCTCTCTCTCTCTTCTCTCTCTACCTAGGGTTCGGTGCATCTTTCTACAGTCTTGAGAAGGCCTTTTATGGCCTTAAACATGAACCAAAAGCTTGGTACGACTGATTTAGTCATGTTATGATTGATATTGGATTTCAATCTTGTTTGACTAACACTGCTTTGTTTATTAAAAAATCTGATGCAGGTATCATCATTCTTCTCCTTTATGTGGATGATATGATCATCACCGGAGGCGACAAACAGGGAATTGCCGATATCAAAACTCTTCTTAAAACTCATTTTGAAATGTGACTTAGGATTATTAAAATATTTTTTAAGAATTGAAGTTGCTTATTTTCTTCGTGGGTATTTGATCTCTCAATTTAAATTTGCTTTTGATATTGTTTTCATGTTTGGCATTATAGACGATAATAAAGTGGACACTCCAGAAGTGGTCAATGTTAAAATGAAAACTGATGTTGGAGAGCTTCTTGATGATCCTACCCCGTTCAGACAGCTTGTTGGAGCACTTTCCTATCTCTCTATCATTAGGCTAGACATAACACATGTTATACACACAGCTAGTCAATTTCAACATGCTCCCACTTCTGTTCACATGGGAGCTGTTTTACGTATTATTAGATATTTAAAGAGTTATCTCTCACGAGGCTTCTTCTTGTCTGCATCATCATTAGATTTAATTGCTTATACTGATACTAACTCGGAAGGTGATCCTAATAATAAACACTCAACCACTTGTTTTGTGTGTTTTTAGGTGAATCTTTAATATCGTGGAGGTGCAAGAAGCAACAGAAAGTCTCTCTTTCCTCTACTGAAGCTGAATATAGAGTCATGACAACCATCACAATGAAAGTTGTTTGGCTCAGGCGATTGCTTGCTGACATGGGAGCTGAAGCAACACAAGCCTCACGAATGTGTTGTGACAATCTACATTGCAAGCAATCGGATTTTCTATGAGCGCACCAAATACATCGAGATGGATTGTCACTATGTCAGAGAAGAATACTTACATGAAACCATTGATCTGCCATATGTCACATCAGAATATCAATTAACAGACTTCTTCACCAAATCTCTCGCGGCTCCCAGATTTCACTTTCTCTTAGACAAACTTTCGCTCATTGTACCGTAAGTTTGTGGGGGAGTGTTAAAATCTATGTCACAGGAATTCGGCTAACCAGGTGCCGCACCCACATCAACGCAATGCGAGTGTGCATGCAAGTGCGGCACCTGGTGCGGTCAACCCAATATGTAAAAAAAAAGAAACCCCATCGAGGGAGTCTCGCCTGAAGAAGAAGAAGAAGACAACGAGGAAATAGAGAGGCGAGAGGGAGCTCACCTGAAAGGGGGCCAGAGGTCGCATCGCTGGCACAGGAAGGACCGGCGTCGGGTGGCCGAAAATCCAAGGCTCGTTGGAGGTGGGGCTTGCCAGCGTCAGGTGGCCGAAAAATGAACGGGAGAGAGGGAGCCTGCCGCGGGGGGAGAAGGCGAGCGAGGAGAGAGAGTGAGCAATGTGGGGAGGTTCAGAAGGAAGGAAAATTTGGATTTTTTTAGAGGCAGACATACCCACCTGAACGAAGTCGCAGTCAATCAATTTCTCGAGATCCTCCAACTGGATGACGTCGTGGTAGACGTATCGCCACACCTGATAAGTTTCAAAGAAGACAATTAGCTCGAAATTAAGTGCAAAAGGAAGGAGACAGTGGGAGCGGTGCTGGGAGAGGCAATGAGGGCAGATGGTGGTGACGCAGTCGAGGCAGAAGATCTTCCTCTCGTTCTCCTTGGAGAACTCGTGATATGATAATCACACTTCGAGAAAGTGTAGCCCAAGGCTTTTGTTTTTATCAATGTCTGCTGCTGCGGCTGTTCACCACATCTGTCCCCTCTGCACACTTCGAGAAACCCTGCCCTGCATGCTTTAAATAAGCACGCAGGGTATGTTTTATTGGCTTTGGATCTGGGTCGGATCCAAATCCGACCCGGGTCCGATTTTTTTGCCGCACCCCCGCACCCATGTTTTTTTAAAGTGCTGCATTCCCGCCCCCGCACCCGCACCAGCACCATCACACATGTGACATAGGTTAAAATGTAAAATACATATATAATAATAATATATTTATATATTATTATTATGTATATTGTTGTAAATATAATTTTTTTTTCCTTTCATTTTCTTTTTATTTATTTATTATCTAGTTCTCATGAAACTAGATAATAACAATTGGTCAAGTTCCAATTGGAACTTGACCATATGCATAGTCGTTGGATCTAGTCCAACGGCTACAAGGAGAGCTCCTTAAGAGCTCTCCTCTAACCCCTTCTCACTTGTATAAATAGGCGTGCATCCCCTTATGTAAAAATACTTTCAATGCTTGTTAAGCATTTTCTTGTTATTAATAAAGTTTTATTATTTCTTTTTATGTTATTCCATTTATACCCTTTTGTGGGTCTTGTCTAAAGTGTCTTTTAGACACTTCTTTTGAGTGATTCAAGTGCATTCGTGGAAGACCACCATTTCATTTCAATATTTGTCTTACATGCTTCAAGAAACTGCAAATGTGATTAAACACAATGTTCTTCTTTTGTCATGTTAGAATTCTTTGTTAGAACAATTAGAAAAAATCCTTTCTTTTTTCTGCAGTTTCTTTCCATGTGCAGTTCTTTTTAACTTACTATTTTCGGACAACTGCAATGTTTTTTCTCTTTTTTTTTTATTGATCTGTAAGCTGGGGTTAGGCAGGCCTCTTGCTGGTTACATTTTCAATAATTTACATTGATTTAAAAGCGGGAGACTACATAAGTGGTTTATCTTTCCATGCACAATCAATTCCTGTCCCATTCCAAGAGTTTCTACACTATCGAAAAAGTTGGTCTGTTAGTACATTTAATTTTGAGGGAGTCGAGGGATGTTTTACAAATACTTGATCCCCTGTTTGGAAGAGTTGGAATTCCTCAGGCCACAAGATATTGGTCAGTACTCAAAGCGGGTTTAGATATTTCATGTCAAAGTGGTCATCATTCTAGCAAATCCTATCATTATGTCCCATTTTTATTAGAGTTTTTTCCATAACCGTCCTTTCCTTATAAGGCAAACCCAAAACCATCCTTGTCCCATTTTCCAAAATCATCCCTCCCATTTTTCCAACCATGCAAAACCATCCTTAAGGTAGCTAGACGTCACATGACGAAAGAGTGTTTTTGTCCTAACATTTTGAAATTTGAGGGCGATTTTGGAAAATCAAATAAGATATTGATGTTTTTGGATATCATCCATAAGGTAGGGATGATTATGAAAAAACTCTTTGCTTTATTCAACTTTGTGGCAACTAAGTTGCTAGATAATGTCTCACTCTAAGACTCTAAGAATTGCAGTGACCCTTCATTGATGTAGTTTCATATATTTGCTCAATGTGTTAATTGTAATCTTGAGTGATATGTTTTGTTTGTTTGCTTTTTTACAGCTTTTGGTAAACAAGACACTCTATGAAAAAACCCTAGCAAGTGGTTTTGGCACTGTTTATTTTCTTCTCGATGCATCTGAGCAGCAACAGGTGAGATATGTGATGTTCAATGAACAAATTTTGCTTGTTTTTCAATCTTTTTAGTGCACTAATTTGGAATGTTGCAATATTTCTGTCTCCTGCAGTTTAAAGAAGCAATTTTGGCATATGCGCACCTACTACAGCTGGAAAAACATCAGGTTTTCTTTTTTACTTATATAATATAATCACCTGTGAATCAGTGAAGATTCTGCAAGAACCAATAGACTCATAATAGGGCGACTATGCTCATTCTCAATCGCTATCATATTCTTTGTATCATCTGGTTCAATACTTTGTAGTGCTAGCATATTCCCCACATTCCCCTCCAACCGCATCCCCCTGAATCAGTGAAGATTCTGAAAGCACCAATGAACACATACTATGACTACTATGCTCATTTTCAAGTGCTATAAAGTCAGGTTCTTAATAACCATTGGTTCAACATTTTTGTAGTAGTAGTGTCTTCCTCTCATTTCCTCTCCTAGCTGATCCCAGAAACTTCTCTTTGATGCCCAAAGAAATCATTCGGTATTTATGTTGTTCCTGTTATAAATTTGTGCCGGATAATAAGCCAAAACAAATTGGCTGGTTTAGCCTCAACAGGCTACGGTTTGATCATTTTTACTTACGCATGTTGCATCACATTAATTGGAAGAGAAAAGAATGAAATCATTTCCATAGTTGTTCAATGCTCTCAGTCAACTTAGGTTGAAAATGGTTCAGAGCTCCAGTAAACCAGCCCATATGCATGTACAAGTGTGTGTGCGTGTGCTGTTGAACACTTAATGTCTGAAAGGCTATGTCTTTCTATTATACAGTATTGCTTTTCCTTGCATATGTTTGTCTTCTGCTGCTTAACCATCCGCTGTTGATTTAGGTTCCCTGTAGGAAAAAAGTTGCTGACATGTGTGAAAGATTTATGTATGAAAAGTTCAAGGAAAAGGTATGAATTAGTGTGTTCAACTGCATCTCCTTGAAGCTTGAGAATGTGAATGATCAATCTTCTGGTTTCATATAGGTGGAAATGCCTATTGACGAAGCTATGGAAACCTTGCTTAGGTTGGGGTTAGTAACAGAGATTGTTGATGAAGAGAACATCACACTCCAGGTTCTTCCATGTTTAAAGGCATATGAGGGTTTCAAGAGACACTGGGATTGTTTACTTGGGCGAAATACATTACAGTTTGAACAGGTAACATTCAAGTAGCCTGATTTTTCACATGCTGTAGTTTTTAGTTATTATTGTAATTAAAAGGAAATTATTACAAGATAAAGGCGATTCAAATGTATGTCTAGGCGAGTTTTCTGGATTCAGGAGATTCTTTTATTGCTTTGCCACTCAGAACCATTCCCATGACCACTTAGATCTCTTCATGAGCCAGCTCAATTGGGAGGAATAGTACTTCCAAATTCCTGTCTGGTTGAAGAAAACCTTCAGAGGTTCATGCTGTATGTTCTTGGTCCGCATTATAATCTGTCACATGGATGCAAAATAGGGACATGATTACTTTGTGGAGTTTTTCATTAAACTAAAATAGAGTATTTGTGTGACAGATTGGAATGCAGCTAGGGCTAGTAAACGAGCCGAACGAACCGAACAAGGCATGTTTGGGCTCGGCTTGTTTACCAGTGGATTGAGCTCGTGTTCATTTTTAGTCGAGTCCCTGAATGAGACATGCCGAACACGAGCTGGCTTGTGTAAAAGCATTCCATCTTATTTATACATGGAATACATATTTTTATATATTACACTTAATAGTTCATATTTTATGTTTATATATTTTCATTCACCCTTCTCTTTATATATATATATATATTATGCATTATTCTTTTTATATATTACACTCAATATATTATACATAAAAAATTAATTTTTTATCTATATGAGCTCTCTTGAGCTGAGCCGAACACCCTGTGTTTGGTCTCGACTCGTTTAAGCTAAACGAGCTACTCGTGGCTCGGCTTACCATCTATATGAACCGATCATGAACGAGTTTGTGATGAGTCAAACCAAGCCGAGTCACGAGCTGCTCGGTTCATTTATCAGCCCTAAATGCAGCTGCTCTGCTGAGTGAAAAATCATAACATGTTTAGCTTCATTCTTTTTCCTAACTGCTAATGCGTTCATTTGTTTTTGTCAGAGTGCCAAGTGAAAGAATGCTGTATGCAGCCTGATTTTCAAGGAAAAGACAGCCTTGAACATGTGATTGGTTTTTTTGTTCCTGGCATCATTTTCATGGAACCCTAAAAAAATGCACGTGTAAAGATGTGCTGTGCTTCTCAATCGGTTGGGCAATTCCATTGTTGTACAACCACCTCTAGATATGGTTCATGGTATATAGATCAAGGAAAATTAATTACCAAACGAAGAAGGTAGAACAGAAGGCATGTCTTCATTGTTTCATGACTTGAAGGGCACCATCAAGAGAGTGAATGATTGGTAGGGAAGAAGGTAGACAAATTGCTTGTTTCCATCTTTTTCAAGCTTTCTAGATCACAAATAATAGTTTTTCCTGCCAAAGATGTCTGTTCGATAGTTGGAGCTCAATTTTCTGTTATGGCCGGGCATTAGTTGGGTGTGCATCTTTATTTCATAATTCTTAATTTGCCAGACTCGTATTTGGTTTGTAGGGAAGAAGCCAGATCCAGCGAAATGGATTTGAAAATGGATCCAAATGTGCATTTTGATCTGGATTAAAGAAAACCTTCTTGTACATATAAAGATATTTTTTGAGAACACATGGACATGTTTTTTAATCATTTTGGACCTAGTGCATGTCATGCATATTCATTTGACGTGTGTTTGAGTTGAACATCCACTTTGGGATTTCGTATTGTGTTCGTTGGCAAGATCATTTACAAAGGTGGTTGTGGGGTCCACTCATCCCCTATGTCATCCCCCATCTTCATACCCTCTTAAATATTATGATTCATGCTGTTTTGACCAAATCCGACTTTATAGATGGATTCAGTTTGGCCGATTTAAAAAGAATCGACACGTGGATCCTATTTTTTTATGAAGAAATGTGATTTTTTAAATCACAAAATCTTATGTTTTGTAAACTGTTGATTTTTGAATTGCAAAAAAATCTTGCACACAAGTCGGATTTTGGTGATTTAAATGCCGATACGATGTAGATCACATATGTAGAGTCTGACAACTTGGATCAATTAAATCCCAAGGAGGGTTACAAAGATATGTGGAACCTATTTGGGGGTTGAATGTGCTTTTGTTTAATGTTGCATAATATCATGGAGATTTTGAATGTCAGATGATATTGTTAGTAGATATGGAAATCCTGACTACAGATTCTTTCCTACTTTCAACATTCAGTATTATCTTGAATTGTTTTATTTATAGTTGGCGGGGGGGGGGGGGGCATGGTGTAATGTTTCCATGGACAGCATCCTGGTTAATTGTAGATCGAGCATCACTTTTTTTTTGGCTAGAGTTTGCCAACTTTTAACTGATCCACTTCCTTACGCCTTGTACATTCAGAGATAGATTTTATATCTTGGTTTTATTAGTTTTGGCTGCAAGATGAGCTCGTTTGAAAATTTATATAAATTGTGATAATTTAGACATGGGAAGGAATCTTAGCCTCAAAACTTTGGATATATTGTTTTTAATGTCTTATAATTCAGGTTATGAGTATAAGCTTGAGTGAGTTGGGGTAACGTAGTGTATTTTATTCATTAGGGATATTTGTAATAGACTCAACATTGTCTCTCCGACAGTTAAGCAATTTGATATGTGCGATAGTAGGTAGCACCATTGAGACATAATGATTAATAATTACACTTGTTAGTAGCCTTTTAGATTGGCCGTGTTTTATATTTATATTATATGTTTATGTACTAAGTGAACAAAGCTTTTTTATGCTCATAATGGTAACTAGCTTAAGCACGTTATATTAAAGCCCAACCTTTAATACATTTGCCAATGTGTCTTCAGATAATATATTAGTAAATATGCATATAATGAGCCAAAATTGTAATTTGCCAAAAAGTTTTTTATTTTGCAAATCTTGTTTTTGAGACATGTTTATAACTATTGTGTTAAATTTTGTTTTTGGTATCTTCAAATTTTTTACAACTTTTAGAGTTTTATTTTAATAAGAAATTATTACCTAATGAGAGATGACCCTATCAATTAAGTGTGGTTGGAGATTGACATTAACTGTGATTTATTTTTTTAATAGAAGATTGAAGTCTCTATATTCTATAAATAGAAAGTCTCATCCTAGAGAGGAGTTATGATTTTTTTTTTTAGGCAGCTTTGTGCTATGTAGTCAAGAGGTAAGCATTCAGGTTACTTGTAATGTGGGAGCACCACTTTTTTCTAGCTAAAGAGTTTGCCAGCTTTTAACTGATCCACTTCCTTACGCCATGCACATCCAGAGAAAGATTTTATATAGCCTTACGTAACTTCTAATGAAATTCATGGATAATCAAATATGACCTTGATATGTTCTTAAAATGTTGTTTTGGTATTGCATGCAATTATGACTTATGCAAATACTTTATCTTAGTTTTACTAGTTTTGACCGCAAGATGAACTCGTTTGAAAATTTATATAAATTGTGACAATTTAGACACGGGAAGGAATCTTAGGCTCAAAACTTTGGATACACTGTTTTTAATGTCTTATAAATCAAGTGATGGGTATAAGCCTGAGTGAGTTGGGGGTAATGTAGTGTATTTTATTCATTAAAGATATTTGTAGTAGACTCGACATTGTCTCTCTGACCGTTAGGCAATTTGATGTGCGAGAGTAGGTAGCACCATTGAGAGATAATGATTATTAATCACACTTGTTAGTAGCCTTTTAGATAGCCTGTCTTATATTTATATTGTATGTTTATGTACTAGGTAAACAAAGCTTTTTTATACTCATAATGGTAACTAACTCGAGCACATTATATTAAAGCCAAACCTTTAGTATATTTTTCAATGTGGCTTTAGATAATATATTAGTAAATATGCATATAATTAGCCAAAATTGTAATTTGCCAAAAAGTTTTTTATTTTGCAAATATTGTTTTAGAGACATGTTTATAATTATTGTGTTAAATTTTGTTTTTGGTATCCTCAAAATCTCTATAATTTTTAGAGTTTTATTTTAATAAGAAATTATTACCTAATGAGGGATGACCTTGTCAATTAAGAAAGTGTGGTTGGAGATTGACATTAATTGAGATTCATTTTGTTAATAGCAGACTAAGTCTCTATATTCTATAAATAGGTCTCATCTTAGGAGTAATGTAAAAATACTTTTGGGTAGGTTTATGCTATTTAGTCAAGTGGCAAACCCAGGTTTGTCTCATTCAATGTGCTCCTAAACCTAGGATGGAGACAAAAACTTGAGCTCAATTATCTTTTGATGATATTTCAAGTTAAATTAAATTGATTTAACCTTGTGTCTTATTTTTTCTTTAATTTTTTAATCAACATGAATTTGAGAGCTTTTATTGGTGAAATGCATGCATTTTCTCTTTCTTAATGATATTATTAATTTATGTATATTATTTATTCAAACTTGTGTTGGGATCTTATACATGTATTTGTGTCGGACAATACCCCCAAATCGAATAACATTTGACATAGTTAACTTGTGAAAGCCATGAACAACATCCTGGTTAATTGTAGAGGGAGCATCACTTTTTTTTGGCTAAAGAGTTTGCCAGCTTCTAACTGATCCACTTCCTTATGCCACAGAGAGAGATATTTTATATAGCCTTACGTAACTTCTAATGAAATTCATAGATAATCAACTATGACCTTGATTATGTTCATGAAATATTGTTTTGGTATTGCATGCAACTATGACTTATATAAAGACTTTATCTTAGTTTTACTAGTTTTGGCTTCAAGATGAGCTCATTTGAAAATTTTATATAAATTGTGACAATTTAGACATGGAAAAAACTCTTGGCTTCAAAACTTTGGATACATTGTTTTTAATGTCTTACAAATCAGGTTATGGGTATAAGCCTGAGTGAGTTGGGGTAATGTAATGTATTTTATTCATTAGGGATATTTGTAGTAGAACATTGTCTCTCTAACAGTTAGGCAATTTGATATGTGCAAGAGTAGGTAGTACCATTGAGAGATAATGATTAATCATCACACTTGTTAGTAGCCTTTTAGATAGGTCGTGTCTTATATATATATATATATATTATATGTTTATGTATTAGGTGAACAAAGTTTTTTTATGCTTATAATGATAACTGGCTTGAGCATATTATATTAAAGCCAAACCATTATTACATTTTTCAATGTGGTTTCAGATAATATATTAGTGAATATGCATATATTGAGCCAAAATCGTAATTTGTCAAACATGTTTTTTATTTTGCAAATCTTATTTTTGAGACATGTTTATAATTATTGTGTTAAATTTTGTTTTTGGTATCCTCAAAATCTCTACAACTTTTAGAGTCTTATTTTAATAAGAAATTATTACCTAATAAGGGATGACCTTATCAATTACGAAAGTGTGGTTGGAGATTGACGTTAATTGAGACTCATTTTCTTAATAGAATATTGAAGCCTTTATATTCTATAAACAGAAGGTCTCATCTTAGGGAGGAGTAATGGAAAAATCTTTTTGGGTAGCTTTGTGCTACATAGTCAAGAGGCAAGCCCAGGTTTGTCACATTCAATGTGCTCCTAAACCTAGGGTGGAGCTAAAAACTTGAGCCCAATTATCTTTTGATTATAGTTCATGCTAAAGTAAATTGATCTAACCTTGTGTCTTATTTTTTCTTTAATTTTTTAATCAACATGATTTTGAGAGTTGTGAAATTCATGCGTTTTCTTTCTCTTTTTCTTAATGATATTATTTATTCAAACTTATACTTGGATCTTACACGTGTATTTGGGTCGGATAATACCCCAAAATCAAATAGCATTTGACATAGTTAACTTATGATTTTTGATTTATTGAAAAACTTATTCAATTATTTGTTTTTTTAAGCCAAAATCATTTTTTTTCTCTTATAAAAAATTGTATGATAATCAAACAATTTGTGTTTTAGCAAATTTGGTTGATTATTTAAATAAGTTTGATCTTATTTCTAATCTTAACTAAAATTATGTCGATGATTGTTGATTATAGTTACATGTTTGTTTCTAATTGCAAGTATATATTATTTAAAATTTGATATATCTATGCATGTTTAAATATTTTAATTGATTATTTATGATCTTATATACTATTTTAGAACATTGATTTGGTTATGGAGATTTTATTTGGATATTTACATATACGTGCCCTATGAATCATGTGTAAAAGTGTAGTTTATTTCATTATTATGATTATTTTAAATAAATAAAAATAAAAAAGAGATGCAATTTCTCATCAAACAAGGTAATGAAATTTTATATTTAATTGCAATCATATGCAAATATGTCATACTCGATTGATAATATTTTTTTATAGTATTTGAAATGATCGTACTGTATGGGTAATTTGATGCATTTTCCTAAAAATTATATAATTTTTGTACCATTTTCGATACTCTCATTGTCCAAAATTGCAAATAACTAGTGTTGGAATGCCCCCTTTACCCTTTGCATGCATAAAACTGATGACGTTCGCGCTTCGCTCCTTGGGTGCTGTATATGCCTATTTAAAATGAGGTTTACGCATTTTTTTTTGTGAACTTCACGAAGCTCGCATAAAATTATATGTAAACTTTTTGTTATACTTGAACAAAATGAGGAAGTTCACATATATTTTATGCAGACTTCCTTAAGCACTGAACTTAAAGAAGTCCTCACATATTTTAAGTGAACTTTATACATTTCATATGAACTTGAAGAAATTCGCACATATAAAAAATCATAACGTTTTTAGGGAAATATAGGCTTCCTCGAGTTCTGACAATCTAGAGAGAAATTTCCCAAAATCACTTCATTTTTTATCTGGGTTCCTATCCTTGGGCTTTTGAATCTTATGCCAAAATTATCATGTTGCGGAAAGAATCACGCACTGTCCCTTCAACAAAATTTGATAGAGGATTACGCCACAGGCACCTCTGATGGTAACACCGTGAGAGGCGCCTTGGATGTCGCTCTTAAAAATGAATGACAGCTATCAAACATTGAATAGGCTCATGAGTAGTTCATTTTAAACCATTCCAATGTCGTTCATCCGAAACATGAATGACATCAGGAAAAAGAGTGGGACTCATCCAAGTGATGAACATCTCATTTGTACAGGTTTTGGATGCCGTTCATCTTGAGATCAATGACATTCAAAAGTATTCTGACAAAATACCATCAGAACACACTCTAACCTGATCCTCTTGTAAAATTCATTCTGGTAGGTGTAAGGCACGCCACAATCATTATATTTATTGGTTCAAGATTGTTTAAAAAAAAATTAAAAATATAGGCAACTTGGTTCTCATTTTTTCATCCTCGAGACTTGAGTATCGTGTGCTGACCATTAAGTTGACAATTCTACGTTAAACTAAAATAGTGATTGAGGAAAAAAAAATGTGTGCAAAAGGACATCGATTATGTATTCTAAAAGGACGTGCAAAATTATAATATGGTTTTGTTGGCTAAAAGCAAAACCTATGCAGGCTACAATGGAGATGATAATTGAGTAAAGCTACGGTCCTTACTTCCACTTATTAGAAATCATAGTTGTAGGTTGCATCTTCCCAATACTTAACACAGTTTATTTGATAAGAATAGTGTTTTGATCATGCTTTTTTGAAATAGGGTTTTTTTAGGTAATAAAATTTTGGTACATTGTGAGCGGTTGAAAACATACATTTATGCCATAATCACATGATCCAAAACTTAGGTTTCACTAAATAATTATTGTAGATCATAACTACAGAGTCTGATAAACGGAAAAAGTACTCGAATTTTAAAATTTTGAAGCTTCTATTTCGTGAGAGTAGGTGCTCTGTCATTACTATATAAGCTTTGTTTTGTTTTAATAAATGGAATGTTAGTTTTGTTTAGAACATTATCAATTGACAATTACTTAGTCCTTGCCAAGGGACGGATCTGCCCATCTGCTAGATGCGAGTCGTAAATGTCATCAAAGTTGAACTGATTTTGATGCCTAGGTAGGGGTGTCAACGGGTCGGGTTTAGCCGGATTTGACCCGGACTAAACTCTATAGGGTCCGGGTATGGTGATAAATAAGAAGACCCGATTAAGACCCGGGTCAGGACCCGAAGCTCCGATTAACACATGGACCCGGGTATAGTTTGTGAAATTTTATATCAGACCTGGACCCAACCCAAGTTCCGATCAAGACCTGCAAATTTTTAATGTAAAAATGATTAAAAAATGATTTTATCG
Organism: Nuphar pumila; assembly: GCF_984573655.1. Taxonomy (NCBI): domain Eukaryota; kingdom Viridiplantae; phylum Streptophyta; class Magnoliopsida; order Nymphaeales; family Nymphaeaceae; genus Nuphar; species Nuphar pumila. Next base: position 129,568,467 of record NC_143254.1, on the reverse strand, counting down.
AGTATGGTCTGGGTCTGGTTCATGTAGTTCTTATCTGGTTCAGGTATGTTTTTTCTTATAGTGGACTTGATTAGACCTGGGTCCGGACCCGATACCATACCCAAAAATCAGTTCCAAGTCTAGTTCTACCTGGGTCCGAACCAAACCGGACCCATTGACACCCTTACTCATAGGTGTGCATATGTTGTTCCCAGGTCGAAATTAATCCTTGGTGGGTGAAAAATAAGAGGTTTTTACACCAATGAGCTTACAAGCGAGTGAGGTAGTTTCTTCTGATTAATAAAAAAACTTTATTTTTATTAAAAGACCATCCATTCAACATTGGAAAAATAATTCGTTCACTACCCACAAGGGCGCTTGCTCATCTGGTAGAGACACTATGTTGAAAGGATGTCACGAGTTCGAAACTCACGGGCCCAAGTTGAGTGTACTTTCCAATGGATAAGGGTGACCTCAAGAGTTTTACCATCCACAAGCTTGCCAATGTGCCGTAAGGTTTTTCCATTGGCCTAGTAAAAAAAGAAAAGAAGATATGTTCGGTTATCGTTTGATATAAATAAGCAAAAAAAAAACCATACCCTACAATTTTTTTTATTTCCTCAATGTCTAAAATCGCAAATACCCAAATTCACCATAACCATTTTAACCCTTGCAAGTGCAAAATTGAAGAACTTTGCGTGATATATCGCTCTGCTCATCGGGTAATACAAACTACCACTTAAAAGGAGTTCCACACATTTTTTTCTTGCGGACATCGTGAAGGCCACATAGAATTTATGTGCGAACTTCCTGTTAATCTCGAACATTGAAATATCACACATATGTCACAAAGTTCACAAATAGTTTTATGTGAATCTCATTTTACTCTCAATCTTTGAAACATCACAAAAAACTCATGAAGTTTGAACATATTTCACGAAGTTTGCAAATAATTTATGTGCGACTTCATGAGTATAAAAAATGAAACATCACAGTTCATAATTTTTAGGGTTATTTGTGGTTTCCAACTAGCGGTCCCCAACCAGCGGTAACTTTTTCGGCAATTATTTTGATAGGACTTCATCCTCAAGTATTCTGAAATCTTCAATGACAATTTTTTTGGGTAAGCACATATTTGACTCATAAACCATGATTTAACAATGACATATTGTGAATGTTTATATGTATATATTTATTTGTATTTGATTGTTGTTGAACATTTTTGTGTGTTTTTCTGTGTTTATCGTTTAGGGTTTACTATATATATATATATATATATATATATATATATATATATATATATATATATATATATAAAACTTTTCACATGCTAGTTTTTGAAGATAAATAATATATTATGTAGTTGTTGTAGACACGTAATGATGACCTTTGAAAGGGTTAAAGTATACTACTGTAACAATGATCAACTTAATTTAAGATCTATAATGGTTTCTGAAAATAATAGTTATAAGGAATTTGTAGCTTTGATGTCTTTTAAAATCGAATATGTGAAAGAGAATCCACCAAAAGTAGTTCATATCCATATAAATATGGTCGTAGTACTCTTTCATATATTCGGCTTTAAGACATCAAAGTTATAAATTTCTTATAACTACTATTTTTGAAGACCAATTTAAATCTTCAATTTGGGTGATCATTGCTACAATAATATATTTTAAAACTTTTAGAGGCCATCCTTACGTGCTTATAACAAATAGGCAACATATATCATTTATCTTTAAAAACTAGTATATAAGAAAATGACATCCGTATGTATATATATATAACCTTAAACGTAGTAAACCCTAAACGGTAAGCACATAAAAAAAGTTCAACAACAATAACCAAATACAAATAAATATATACATATTAACATCCACAAATGCCATCGTTAAATCGTGTTTCAAAAAAAAGTATGTTTAAAAAAAATTGGTTCAACAGTTAAATATGTGCTTATCAATAAAAAAACATCATCGACGATTCCAGAATACTTGAAGATGAAGTCCCACAAGAATAGTTGACAAAAAAGTTGTCAAAAAAGTCATCGTCGAGAAGCAAAATGAGGTCCATTGGTTAGAGACCATAAATAACCCTAAAAATTTAGCACTTTAGAGCTCAACTTTTTATACTCACGAAGTTTACACATAAATTATTTGTGAAAATATGTATGAACTTTGTGAGTTTTTGTGATGTTCCAAAGATTGAGAGTAAAATAAGGTTCACATAAAATTATTTGCGAACTTCGTAATGTTTCAAAGTTCGAGATTAACAGCACATAAATTTTATGCGACCTTAGTGATGTCTGCAAGAAAAAAATGTATGAAACTCTTTTTAAAAAGTGATATATCGTACGAAGTTAGGCAGTTCTGCACACGCGCGGGTTAAAAAGGTTATAATGAAGTTGAAGGTATTTTTGAAAATAAGTCATATTTTTCGTATCCTACAGTTATTTTCCTATAAATAAGCTCTAATGACTATCTTCTGTCACATTTTAGGTTATAAAAGACTTATCTTGAACATCACTTACTCCAAACCAATTCAGCTGTGTTGGTATTGGTATCGGCCCAGAATCGTTGGGCCACCGATTCAGTTGTATCACCCCAAAAATAATAATAAAATATTATGTATCAATCATGACACATGTTAAAACCATTAAAATAAATTTTAAAAAATAGTAATTTATTTTTTGATATTTTTTACATTTATTAAAAAAAACCTATTCAGGCCTGCAGCGGAAGCGGATCGGGTCATGCTGAACACGAGCGTTTTTGCTCATGCTGACATCATGGCCTTCCGATTTGCATTTTAAAAAGCTCAACAATCAACAAAACCACGTGGCATTCACCCAAAATGCAAACGGACGGCCACGATGTCCGCATGAGCAAAAACGCTCATGTTCAGCATGACCTGATCTGCGCCCGCCTGCAGCGTATCAAAATTTTGGCGATAAGATGCGTATGGCGGTCGATACCCCACCTGTACTGATAACATTGCTCCAAACAACTCACTGGTTTTGAACAAAAGGAGCAATATAGCAAGATGAGAACTAGAGTTTTTGTTTTATTATGGTTCACATATTACCACTCTTTCGAGACAACAATATTTGTGGTCCCTACCACCGAGGTGGTACGTATCCCATGTGGTTAGCAGTGTCCCGTGTCAAGCTGAAGGTCCAGGATCGAATCCCTTTGTTCTGGTAAGGTCAGCCTAACCCTAGCTTGCATTACCGGATACATCCGTGCGCCAGTGGGGTTTGATCCGGTACCCTCACAACCACTAGGGGTGTCAATGGGAATCGGGTTTACCTGGACCTGACCCGTACCAAACCATATAGGGTCTGGCAATAAATAGGATGACCCAATTAAGACCCAAGTCCAGACACAAAGGTCTGATTAATAGCTGGACCCAGGTATAGTTTAAGAAATTTTATACCAGGCCCAGGCTTGATCTGAGTTCGTATTAAGAGCAGCAATTTTACCATGTAAAAATGATAAAAAATATTGTTTTACTGGGTATGGCTCGGGTCTGGTTCATGTAGTTCTTATCGGGTCTGCCTATGATTTTTCTTATAGTGTGTCCGATTGGACCCAGGTCTGATCCTGATACCATACCTGAAAATCAAGGCCAAGTCTAGTTCCACATGGGTACAAACCAAATCCACCCCGACTTATCAAAGGGCCTGGTTTATCCGAACCCGAACTGGACAAAACCCTATAGGGTCCGGGTATGGTGATAAATAAGAAGACCCGATTAAGACCCGGGTCCGGACCGAAAAGTTCAATTAATACATGGATCCTGGTATAGTTTGTGAAATTTTATACCGGATCCGGACCCGATCCGAGTTTCGATTAAGACCCACAAATTTTTAATGTAAAAATGATAAAAATATGGTTTTACTGGGTAGGGTTCGGGTTTGGTTCATGTAATTCTTATCTGGTCCGGGTAAGGTTTTTCTTATAATGGACCTAATTAAACTTGGGTCTAGACCCGATACCATACCCAAAATGTGGTCCAAATCTGGTTCCACCTGGGTCAACAACCACCCCGCTGATGAGCAGCACCTAACTCAACGCTCAAAGAACTACCATACTGTTTTCCTTGCCATTGTCACCATATGGTCTTGTACCATCCATACGATATGTGGTTCCTGTTCAGATCCAGTAAACTCCAAGCGCTTCTTTCCTTTACTCATGTAGGCATCTTGAGTTATGCTTTTTGCAGTAACGAACGATTTCAGTAGTTTTGACCTTATAAGGTGCCTTGATATCCTAACCTCTGTCACAGGGACACGCTATTGTGACCACATATTCCTGTTGAGATGTTGACAGGTAGATGAATTCATATGGCCATTATTTAAATATTTTAATGTTATTTCAATAAAATATATTTGTAAATATTAAAATATCAAATAAAAGGTTTTTTATTGATTAACAAACAATTTTTTATGTTTTCATGTCGCATTAATTTTTTTTTTGAACATACTAGTCGAACCTAATGCCCGTGTCCTCGAATCCACCAATAGTCTAATATTCTGTGGCATATAACCTAACCCTTGATAGTCTTTCACTCCCAGCTACCCATTTTACGAGAAACTCACAGCACAGTCAATACAATCACCTGTTGCTTACTTTAGTTCCACCCTCCCCTCATTTTCATACCCTTTTAAATCTCATTATGCAAGTTGTTTTGATCAGATCTGACCTTATAGATGGATTCAGCATGGTCGATTTAGTAACAATCGATCCTTGAATCACTGAAAAATATGATTTTTTATATCACAAAATTTTGTGTTTTGTCCACCATTCATTTTTGAATAGCTATAAAATTCTGCACACAAGTTAGATTTTAACTATTTAAATATTCTTCCTTATTAAATAAATGATGTAGATCACATCTGTGGAGTCAGATTTGATCGAAACAACTCGCATCAATGAAATCCCAAAGAGGGAGGGTCTGAAAATAGGGATCACATAGGGGATGAGTCATGAGTGGAACCCATTTGCCTGTTCTTTAGCGTGGATTAGTTAAAAGTTGGCCTTGAACCAAGGCACATAAATCCATGACATCCCATCATCACATAGCTTTAGGCTAATGGCCAACTGCAGACTACAAAACTAATCCTCCAAACTCGCAAGGTATAGCCCACCAACACCAATATCAATTTCATAAACCCTAATTAAAAATATGCAGAGTAAAAAGAAGAAGCCCCACATGGTCAACATTGACCACCTACTCCCTTCTTAATTTCTGCGACATTTCACTAGCCACATGCAAAATTTCAGGGATCAATCAAGATGATTTGAGCCTCTGTGGGGTCATTGGCGACCCCCTTTTTTTAAAATCAATTTTGCTCCCAGCATATGCCAAACCCCATAAATCGAGGGTAGGTCTTTTCTGATGGGAGACCCTACCCGGGGACAATATCTACTGGGCCAATACTCTTCTATAAGTAGACAGCACCCTTGTGTAAGTGAGCACACCAAGCAGAGAACTAACATGGCCTTCTCTTTAGGGTTGGCCTTCTTCCTTGCCTCAGCTCTCCTTGGGGTTTCTTCCACCATTGGAGCTTACCCTCCACCACCTCTGACTTCTTACCACAAACAGCCACCTCCCCAGCAGGTGCCTGGTTATCACAAACCCCCACCTCCCCATCATGTCTATGCACCTGAACCTGTCCACTCACCCCATCACCACCATCACCATCACCACAATCACCACCATTCTCCACCACCAGTTGCTCACCATGTCTCACATCCAGTGATCAAGGAACCACACCCTGCTCCTCCCAAGCCCTACTACACCCACCCACCACCCCCTAAAACAATCTACACTCACCCTCCACCTCCAAAAAATGTTTATACTCACCCCCCACCTCCAAAAAGTGTTTACACTCACCCCCCACCTACACATCCAATACTTACACCACCTTACCACCATGGCTACGTGCCACCACCGACTCACTACCACCCACCACCTTACCACCATGGCTACGTGCCACCACCGACTCACTACCACCCACCACCTTACCACCATGGCTACGTGCCACCACCAACTCAGTATACGCACACGGTTCCTCCACCACCCCATCATTAGGTGCTGTCATGATGCTACTAGTGATAATTTCCAAAGCACTTTTTTCTTTAAATAAGCATGCATTCTGGGAATATGCAGTACTTTTGAGTCTCTGCTTTCGTTGCTAGCGTTTATGGTCTGTAGCTTCCCCCGGACCTAGCGACAAGGAAGCCTATAGCTAGTGTTTTCCATGAAGACGGGTCACTTTGAAGAAATGAGTGATATCTGTATGGAGTGTCTCCTTTGTATCATTATCTTTGTTTCATGTACTCTATCTTTATAGAGCTTTTTACTGTATCATTTTCTGCTTACTAATCTCTCTCTCTCTCTCTCTCTCTCTCTCTCTCCTCTGTGTGTGACCCGATTAACTAGTCAAAACTGACATAAGCATAAAGTTTTATGATTTCTGGTTAGGGATGGGCAGGGGCAGGGCCACCCTCGCCCGTCTCAAAATCCAAACCCGCTTCTCCGCTTCTATTCTAGCACGGGGATGGATTTTAACCTCCACTCCCGCCTCCATTCCCGTTTCATATCCTCCATTTCCTGTCCAAACGTGACCAAAGTGGGGCCGGGCCCCGTTACCCCTCGGTCTATAGCCATCCCGTGAAGGATTGAGGATGGGGCAGGGCAAGACGGAGATTGGGACGAGTACGGGGCTGGGCGGAGAAAAGCGTAAGTCCATCTCCACCTCCATTCTTGCACGGGTATAGATTTTAACTTTCATCCCCACCTCCATCCCCGTTTCATGCTCTTCATCCCCTGTACAAAACATAGCGAGGTGGGGCGAGCCCGTGCCCTGGTCCACTGCCATCCCTATTCTTGGTTAGCTTTATAATGAGCCCTGCAGCACTGTAGTGTTTGAGACCAAAGACAGGCCCTGTTTGGAAACTAGTAGCTGGGATAGGAAGTATCATTTGAAGCAGTGAGAACTGCCAAATCCTGGGTGACAGCTATGGTAGCTATATATGGATTTCATCCTTTAAATACGGATGTGAGAGAACCTCACTTTCCATCCCAAATGCATAAACATCCATCCCAGCTACCTGTTTCCAAACGACCACCACAAGGTAGGAAGGTAGTTTGATCAAGTTTTTGCCAAATGCATCAACTTCTATCCCAGCTCCTAGTTTCCAAACAGGGCCAGACTGTGTTGGGCTAATGCCACTTATGCTTTTCACAATTATCTCTTTGTTTCACGTTTGGGTGACAATGGTGGGATCCAAGGGAAACGTGTTTCCCAAATCTCAATGAGCCACGAATGCCGATGCTTTTTCTAATCTTAGAGCCAAGTGAGATATCAGCATATTCCTTCTTGTTCAAGTTAGATCTAAAACAGTGAAATGACTCGTCGCATCAGTACTTGGTTGCAAAGAGAATAAAAAAAATAAATAAATTACAAAAATTGAATCCAAGCGTCAAGTCAAGAAGGCATTTTTTCATAAAAAACGTTATTATATAAAAAAATATTCAACTAAGTTACTTCTGTATATAATGGGTCGTCAATAACGTATTTTTTTCATCAAGGCTCCAATTCTTTCGAGAAATCACTTCCCACACACTGCTATGGAAGAAGTGTCACGTCAACTTCCAGATCACTGCGAGCAAGGTGTTACGGTCAAATGACGAAGAACCCTTGCCAAAGCGATGGAAAGCACCAGGTAGGGCTCCGCGATCACACTGCTACGGTCACACCCGTTGTGTGCCAGCAATGTTTGATCCGGGTCTTCAACTCAACACCTTCATAACCATCCCGCTGGCCACTCAGGTAACCCTGCAGTGGTGTGGCCCAACCATAATCGAAACTCTTTTGATCCTGAAATAATAATATCCTCTGTGGGTGCATGTCACACAAAGGGGGTGCTGCGGCACCTCCTTGTGCAAAAAATGCTTGCCACTGAAACGGAATCGGACCTCCCACGGAACCATTATCGTGAAAAACCTACCTCTAGGCGTGTATTTGGGAATCCCCGTTGAGGGTTTTCCACGGAAACAGCTGTTTTCTTTGTTTGTGTTGTTGTGGGTAGGGGTGGCCAAATCTGACCTGACCTGCCAACCGGTTTCTTAGCCGGGTTAGGGTTTGGCTTAAACGGGTCAACCCACCTAACCCGTTTATTAAACGGGTCAACCCGCCTAACCCATTTATTAAACGGGTCATGTTCATGTTAGGGCCCGGTATGCCAACCCGCCAACACGTTTGACACGTTTAATAAACAGGTTAGGCGGGTGGGTCAACCTGTTTACATGAACCCGTCAACCCACAACCCATTTTCACGAACCCACAACCTGTTTACACGAACCCGTCAACCTGCAACCCGTTTGTCGCCATGTCGTGTAATCGTGTCATGTCGAGCTGACCCGTTTATTAAACGGGTCGTGTTCGTGTTAGGGTTGGGTATGCCAACCGGCCAACCCGTTTGACACGTTTAATAAACAGGTTAGGTGGGCGGGTCAACCTGTTTACATGAACCCGTCAACCCGCAACCCGTTTACATGAACTCGCAACCCGTTTACAGAAACCCGTCAACCCGCAACCCGTTTGTCGCTGTGTAGTGTAATCGTGTTGTGTCGACCCGACCCGTGTCATGTAGGGTTACCCGTTTAATAAATGGGTCATGTTCTTGTTTGCCACATCCTACCCGTTTAATAAACGAGTCATGTTAGTGTTGAGGTATTCTGACCCGCCAACCCAACCCGATTGCCACCTTGGTTGTGGGACACACTAAAATGCCCCTCGGTGCGTTTTTGTGAGAAACATCCATTTTCCGTGACACATAAACGTGCCCTAATTGAAGTACCTAAGAGACGGTGGGGCCAACTTCCCCCCACGATGGAAAGTTTCCTCTATTGTGGTCAATGCTAAAAGGGGGGGAGGGGGTGTGTGTTCCACTCATCCACTATGTCATCCCCCATCTTCATACCTCTTGAATATTATGATGCATGCTGTTTTGACCAAATCGGACTTTATAGATGGATTCAGTACGATCGATTTAATAAGAATCAACTTGTGGAATCTTTTTATTTTTTGATGAAGAAATGAGATTTTTTAAATCGCTTTGTAAACTGTTGATTCTTGAATTGCAAAAACAATCTTGCACACAAGTAGGATTTTGATGATTTAAACGCCGATCTTCGCTAAACGAATGTAGATCACATCTGTAGAGTCTGACAACTTGGATCAATTAAATCCCAAGGAGGGGTACGAAGATAGTGGCGACTTTGGGGATAAGTGGAACCTATTTGGGGGTTGAATGTACTTTTGTTTATGTTGCATAATATCAGGGAGATTTTGAAGGTTGGATGATATTGTCAGTAGATATGGAAATCCTGACAATATAATGAGATTTTCAGATTTCTTCCTATTTTCAACATTACAATATTATCTTCAATTGTTTTATTTATAGTTGGGGGTGGGGGCATCTTGGTAAAGGGAGTATCACTTTTTTCTGACTAAAGAGTATGCCAGCTTCTAACTGATCCACTTCCTTAATATATATATATATATATATATATATATATATATATATAGAGAGAGAGAGAGAGAGAGAGAGAGAGAGAAATATTTTATATTGTGGATAATCAAATATTGTTTTGGTATTGCATGCAACTTTGACTTATGCAGGACTTTATCTTGGTTTTACTAGTTTGATGAACTCATTTGAAAATTTATATAAATTGTGACAATTTGGATATGGAAAAAAATCTAAACTTCAAAACTTTGTATACACTTTTTTTAATGTCTTGATAGACTGTTTTCAATGCCTTACAAATCGTGTTAAGGGTATATGCCTAACTGAGTTGGGGGCAATGTAGTGTATTTTATTTATTAGGGATATTTGTTGTAGACTCGATGTTGTGTAATTGACAGTTAGAAAATTTGATATATGCAAGGTTCGGTAGTATCATTGAGAGATAAAGATTAATAATCACACTTGTTAGTATACTTTTAGATAGAATTGATTATGTGAATTTGGTATTAGACAATCATTGTCTCTTATATTTATATGAAGTCTTTATGTTCTATAAATATAAAATCTCACCTTAGAGATGCATAATGAAAAAATCCTTATGAGTAGCTTTGTGCTATGTACTCAAAAGGCAAGCACAAGTTTGTTTCATTCAATGTATTCTTAAACCTAAGGGGAGACAAAAACTTAGCCCAATTATCTTTTGATGGTGGTTTAAGTTAAAGTAAATTGATCTAACCTTCTGTCTTAAAATTTTTAATCAACATGAATTTGAGTGCTTTGTCTAGTGAAATGTACGCTTTCACTACAAGAAACCTGTGGATTAGCGACAATCTAAATTCGTCGCTAATCCATCGCTAAATAGTTTAGCGGCGGATTAACGTTAGATTAGCGATGGAAAACTTTCATCGCGATTTTTTCGACGCTAAGTAGTGCCAAAACTTATCGCTGACCCCAATTGTTTTGGGAGGAAGGCGTAGTTGTTGTTGTTGTTGTTGTAAGTAGTGCCAAAACTTATCCGCCGCTAATTTCATCGCTAATTTGCGACAGATTAGCGATGAATATGATCCATCGCGAGTCCTTCGCTATTTTAAATTAGCGATGGATCATATCCGTCGCTAATCCGTCGTTAAATTTTAAAAAAAAATGCTCGTTGCCGGCGCGTTCTGGCGTCGGGACGCTCTTCCCCTAACAATCGCGATGAACCGGTGCTGCCTCCAGTTGCATCTTCCTCACCCTCTCCCTCCGCCTCTTCCCTTCACTCTACGACTTCTTCATCCTCCTCCTCCACGTGACCACCATCGTTGCCGCCACATTTGGCTGCGCATCGGCCACCAGCGCTGCCTCGCACACGCACTGGTACACCTCCCACATGGTGTCAATCGTGTTGATGGCCATATTCGAGGGGTCGGTGTCGGTGCTCATCTTCACGCGGACGGGAGACTTCCTGCAGTCCCTCAAGTCGTATGTCAGAGAAGACGACGCGAAGGTGATACTCAAGCTCACGGGGGTCTCTGCGTGCTCATATTTTGCTTGGAGTGGGTGGTGTTGTGCTTGGCATTCATAATGCGCTACAACGCCTATGTTGTTGAACCAGCGCGTTCCGGCGTCGGCGACTTCGACAGGCTCCAGTGGCTCCCCAACAGCAGCCTCCTCTTCGTCGCCACTCTCTTTGACTTCGGCAAGCTCCAGGTTTAAATCGAACGGGAGGGAAAAACAAAGGGAGAAAAAATTTTGAACAGAGGGAGGGAAAATTTTGTGCCTCAGGTGGGACGAAAATTAGCGACGGAATTAGCGAGGGAATTTTTCCGTCCCTAATCCATCGCTAATTAGAGACGGATTAGGGACAAAAAAATTTCCTCGCTAATTAGCATTTTTTTGTAGTGTTTTGGCGACGAAAAAATGTTGTCGCTAATTCCTTGCTAATTAGCGACGGCTTTAGCGACGGAGATATTTCCATCGCTAATTTTGAAAATATTTCAAACGTTAACGACAAATAGTTTTCGCTCGCTAATCCGTCGCAAATTGGCGACGAACAAAATCCATCGCAAATTTTCGTCGCTAAGTAGCATTTTTCTTGTGGTGTTTCTCTTTCTCTCTTTTTTAATGATATTATCAATTTATGTATATTATTTATTCAAACTTGTGCCTGGATCTTATATATATATTTGGGTCGGATAATAACCCAAAATCGAATAGCATTGGACATAGTTAACTTATGAAAGTCATAACTTTGCAATTATATATCAGAATTCAATAATTTTTTATTTATTGAAAAATTTATTGATTGTTTATGATCTTATATACTAATTTAGAACATTGATGTAGTCATGAAGATTTTATTTGGATATTTACATATACATGCTATATGAATCATGTATAAAAAGTATAGCTTATCTTATTACTATGATTATTTTAAATAAATTAAAATAAAAAAGAGATATAATTTTTCATCAAACAAAGTAATAAAATTTTACATTTAATTAACATTATATGCAAATATGTCATACTCGATTGTTAATATTCTTTATAGTATTTGAAATGACTATCTATACGGATAATTTGATGCATTTTATTAAAAAGCTTATAATTTTTATATTTTCCCCATATCCAAAATCACAAATAGCCAACGTTGGAATGTTTCCTTTACCCTTAACTGATGAAGTTTTTACTTCAATCTTTGGGTACTGAATACGCTCAATTAAAATGAGGTGCACATATTTTTTTTTCGAACTTCACAAAGTTTGCATAAAATTATATGTGAACTTTCTCTTTCTGTTAAACTTGAACAAAATGTGGATGTTCACGTATGTTTTATGCAATCTTTCTCAAATCTTCATATATTTTTATGAATACTTGAGGAAGTCCCAACATTTCATGTGAACTTTTTCAAGTTTGAATATATTTTATCCGGACTTAAAGAAGTCGGCACAAATAGAAAATTGTAGGGTTTTTAGGGAAACATAGACTTCGTCCAGTCCCAATAATATAGAGAGAGATTTCCCAAATCACTTCAATTTTTATCTGGGTTGCCATCCCTAGACTTTGGAATCTTATGCCAAAATTATCATGCTTTTGAAAGAATCAGTCCCTTCAACAAAATTTGACAGAGGATTATACCAGAGGCACCTTGGATGTAGTTCATCTTAAAAATTAATGACAGCCATCAAACATTGAATAGGCTAGTTGTGAGCCGTTCATTTTAAACCATTTCAATATGGTTCATCCGAAACACGAATGACATGATGCAAAAGAGTAGGGGCCGATCCAAGTGATGGACATCTCATTTGAGCAGGTTTTATTTGAGCAGGTTTTGGTCTTCTTGAAATCAATGGCATCCAAATGTGTTATGAAAGAATACCGTCAGGTCACACTCAAAATTCATTTTCTGGTAGGTGCAAGGCACGCCGGAATCATTATATTTATTAGTTCAAGATTGAAAGAAAATGAAAAAATATAGGCAACCTCTTTTTTTCTTTCTCGAGACTTGAGGATCGTGTGCTAACCATTAACTTGACAATTCTACTTTAAACTAAAATAGTGATTGAGGCAAAAATAATTTGTGTGCAAAAGGCCATCGACTATGTATTCTAAAAGGACGTGCAAAATTATATTATGGTTTTGTTAGCTAAAATCCAAACCTATGCAGGCTCTTATGGAGATGATAATTGAGTAAAGCTAAGGTGACCTTACTTCCACCTATTAGAAATTATAGTTGTAGTTTGCATCTTCTTAATCAGACCTTATAGATGTACTTAATACAATTTATTTGATAGGAATAGTGTTCTGATCAAGTTTTTGAACATCAAAATAGGTGTTTTTTAAGTAATAAAATTTTGGTAAATTGTGAGCGGTTGAAAACCTACATGTATATATATATATATATATATATATATATATATATATATATATATATATATATATATATATATATATATATGTCATAATCACATGATCCAAAACTTGGGTTTCACTAAATAATTGTTGTAGATCATATCTACGGAGTCTGATAAACGAAAAAAGTACTCAAATTTTATAAAATGTGAAGCTTCTATTTGGTGAGAGTAGGTGCTCTGTCATTACTATATGAGTTTCTAACCCTATATGGCCCTTGGTTTCCTCCAACTGCACTGCACTGCACATGAACATCCGAAAAGAAGAATAGAAAATTTGTGATAACATGACATAATTTTCTCTTTACCATCAACGTGGCACATGCTTTTCTCCTACCAACCTTTAAAATTAAAAACTGGTCTAAATTAATTGATCATATTCTCTAAGACCCCATATGTGATTTTGCCTACTATTAACTTGGTGGCCCATCCTTCCAGTTTCTAGTTACCTGACCAATGATAGCATTAATAAATGAAATGTTAGTTTTGTTTAGAACATTATCAATTGACAATTACTTTGCTCTTGCCTAGGACGGCTCTACCCATCTGCTAGATGCGACTCGTAAATTTCATCAAGTTGAACTGATTTTGATGCCCAGGTAGGGGTGTCAACGGGTAGGGTTTACCCAGACTCGGCCGGGACCAAACCCTATAAGGTCCGGGTATGGTGATAAATATATAAGAAGACCCAATTAAGACACGGGTCAGGACCCAAAGGTCCGATTAACACATGGACCCAGGTATAGTTTGTGAAATTTTATATCAGACCTGGACCCAATCCGAGTTCCGATCAAGACCCGCAAATTTTCAATGTAAAAATGATTAAAAAATGGTTTTTTCGAGTATGGTCTGGGTCTGGTTCATGTAATTCTTATCGGGTTCGGGTATGATTTTTCTTATAGTGGACCTGATTGGACCTGAGTCTGAACCTGATACCATACCCAAAGATAGGATCCAAGTTTGGTTCTACCAGGGTCTGAACCCAACCCAACCCGTTGACACCCTTACTAATAGGTGTGAATATGTTCTGAGGCCAAAGCTGGGTGTATTAATCCTTGGTGGGTAAAAAATAAGAGGTTTTTACACCAATGAGCTTACAAGTGAGTGACGTAGTTTTTTTTTATTATTAAAAAAACATTATTTTTATTAAAAAACCATCCATTCAACATTGAAAAAATAATTTGTTCACTACCCACATGGGCACTTGCTCATCTGGTAGAGACACTCGGTTGATAGGATGTCAAGAGTTCGAAACTCACAGCCCCAAGTGGGGTGTACTTTCTAATGGATAAGGGATACCTCAAGAGTTTTACCATCTACAAGCTTGCCAATGTGCCGTAAGGTTTTTCTATTGGCCTAGTAAAAAAAAAAGTTATGTTCGGTTATGGTTTGATATAAATAAGCCAAATATGATCATAGTGTTTAGAAAATATGACTTGTTTTCAGAAATACCTTACAATTTTTGCTATTACCTTAATGTCTAAAATTGCAAATACCCAAATTCACTATGACCATTTTAACCCTCGCATGTGCGAAACTGAAGAACTTCGTGCGATATATCGCTCCGCTCCTCGGGTAATACAAACCACCACTTAAAAGGAATTTTACACAAAATTTCTTGCGGACATCATGAATGCCACATAAAATTTATGTGAGAACTTTTTGTTAATCTCGAACATTGAAACATCGCGCATATGTCACAAAGTTCACAAATAATTTTATGTGAACCGTATTTTATTCTCAATCTTCGAAACTTCACAAAAAAACTCATGAAGTTTAGACATATTTCACGAAGTTCACAAATAATTTATGTGCGAACTTCATGAGTATAAAAAACGAAACTTTACATTCCATAATTTTTAGGGTTATTTGCGGTCTTCAACTAGTGGTTATCATCCTGCTTCCCGTCTGTAACTTTTTCGACAATTATTTTGATGAAACTTTATCCTCAAGTATTGCAGAATCTTCGTTGACATTTTGTTTATGTAAGCATATATTTAACTATTAAACCATGATTTAACAATGACATATATATTGCGAATGCTCATATGTATATATTTATTTGTATTTGATTGTTGTTAAACTTTTTTGTGTGTTTTTTGTGTTTATTGTTTAGGGTTTACTATATATATATATATATATTACATGCCAGTTTCTGAAGGTAAATAATATATATTATGTAGTTCTTATAGGCACGTATAATGATGGGCTATGAAAGGGTTGAAATATACTATTGTAGCAATGATCACTTTACTTTTAGATTTATAGTGGTCACAAAAAATAATAGTTATAAGAAATTTGTAGCTTTGATGTCTTTTAAAATCAAATATTAGGAAGAGTCAATCCACCAAAAATAGTTTGTATTCATATAAATATCGTCACAATACTCTTTCACATATTTGATTTTAAGAGAGATCAAAGTTACAAATTTCTTATAACTACTATTTTTTAAGACCAATATAAATCTTCAATTTGGGTGATCATTGGTATAATAATATAATTTAAACCTTTTATAGGCCATCGTTACGTGTCTATAACGAATACACAACATATATCATTTATCTTTAAAAACTAGGATATGAGAAAATAACATATATATATATATATATATAAACCTTAAACATAGTGAACTCTAAACGGTGAACATTGAGAAACACACAAAAAAAAGTTCAACAACAATAACCAAACACAAATAAATATATACATATAAACATCCACAAATGTCATCATTAAATAGTGTTTCAAAAAAATTGTGTTTAAAAAAAAAAAACTAGTTCAGCAGTTAAATATGTGCTTATCGATAAAAAAAAAATACCGTCGAAGATTATAAAATACTTGGGGATTAAGTCCTTCCAGAATAGTTGCCAAAAAAGTTATCAAAAAAGTCATCATCGGAAAGCAAAATGGGTTCCACTCGTTGGAGACCATAAATAACCCTAAAAATTCAGCAATGCAGAGTTCTGTTTTTATACTCACGAAGATTACAAATACATTATTTGCGAACTTCGTGCAATATGTATGAACTTCATGAGTTTTTTGTGATGTTTCAAAGATTGTGAATAAAATAAGGTTCACAGAAAATTATTTGCGAACTTCGTAACATATGTGTGATATTTCGAAGTTCGAGATTACCTAAAAGTTTGCACATAAATTTTATGCGACCTTCTTGATGTATGCAAGAAAAAAATGTGTGAAACTGCTTTTAAATGGTTGTTTGCATTACCCCAGAAACAAAGCTATATATCGTGCGAAGTTCCCCAATTCTGCACATGCCAGGGTTAAAAAGGTTATAATGAAGTTGAGGGCATTCCTGAAAACAGGTCATATTTTTTGTACAGTACATTTATTTTTTGATAAATAAGCCTTAACGACTATCTTTTGTCACATAAGGTTATAAAAGCCCCCTATCTTGAACATCACTTTTTTGTCAACTCCAAACCAATTCAGCTGTGTCGGTATTGGTATCGGACCTAAATCGTTGGGCCACCGATTCAGCTTTTTTGCCCCAATAAATAATAAAAATATATTATGTATGACATATGTTAAAACCATTAAAATAAATTTAAAAAGATATTCAAAAAATATTTTTGATATTTTTTTTACATTTATTAAAAAAAGCCTATTCAGGCCTAAAGCGTATCAAAATTTTGGCTATAAGATGCGTATGGGTCGATACCCCCCACCTATACTGATAACATTGCTCCAAACAACTCACTGGTTTTGAACAAAGGAGCAATATAGCAAGATGGGAACTAGAGTTTTTGTTTTATTATGGTTCACATATTACCACTCTTTCTGGACAACAATATTTGTGGTCCCTACCACCGAGGTGGTATCCCATGTGGTAAGCAGTGTCCCGTGTCAAGCTGAAGGTCCAGGATCGAATCCCTTTGTTCTGGTAAGGTCAGCCTAACCCTAGCTTGCCTTTCCAAAAAAGGATATTTGTGATCCCTTTATGCCACATAGGAAGTAAACTTGGGGACATGCATTTTGCAGACTGATTACAGTACCTAAGACCAACCACAGCAGGAATATGGTGACCTTGTTTAGCTGCGTATATAATCACAGGGTGGCTTAGTGGGAAGATGTAGCCTAAGCTTCTCCTCTTTGACATTATATATCTATACATCTCTCAGGTGCGTAATCACTCAGGTGCGCTAGATTAAATTTCAAAATCTACCAAACTTTTGACATTATATATATATATATATATATATATATACATCTCTCACCAATCCTCATTAATGAAAAAAGAGAAAAAAATTCATATACAGGACTAGCAGCACCTAACTTTTTGTTTTATGACCAGGAACCCTCTCCAAAGCGAGGAAAACACCGATCGAGTGGGGCCTCAAGGCTACCCTGCCTTACATGATCCACTCTTGAAAGCTGCGCTCTAGTGGGGTTTGATCCAGTGCTTCATCGCAGCACCCTCACAGCTAGGGGAGGCAATTTCTGACCCGACCCGCCAACCCGCCTCTTAGGCGGGTTCGGGTTGGGCTTAAGCCAACCCGTTTAATAAACGGGTCGACCCGCGTAACCCATTTATTAAACAGGTCGGGTTCGGGTTGGGGGTATGCCAACCCGCCAACCCGGCTGACCCGTTTAATAAACGGGTTAGGCGGGTGGGTCAACCCGCCAACCCGCCAAACCGTCTGCCAACCCGCCAACCTGACCCGCCAACCCGACCCGCCAACCCGACCCGCCAACCCGTCTGCCAACCCGCCAACCCGACCTGTCAACCCGTCAACCCGACCCGCCAACCTGACTACCTGCCAACCCGATCCGTCAACCCACCAACCCGACCCGCCAACCTGAAAACCCGTTTACCCGACCCAACCCATTTATTAAATGGGTTGGCGGGTCGTGTCGGGTTACCCGTTTATTAAACTGGTCGGGTTCGTGTTTGCCACAGCCGACCCGTTTAATAAACGGGTCGGGTTCGGGTTGAGGTATGCTGACACGCCAACCCGCCAACCCGACCCGATTGCCACCCCTACTCACAGCCACTAGGGGTGTCAACGGGTTGGGGTTACCCGGACCCAACCTGTACCAAACCCTATAGGATTTGTGTACGGTGATAAATAAGATGACCCGGTTATGACCCGAGCCCAGACCCGAAGGTCTGATTAATACATGGACCCAGGTATATATAGTTTGTGAAATTTTATACCAGGCCCAGGCTTGACGTTAGCTCGTATTAAGAACAGCAATTTTTCCATGTAAAAATGATAAAAAGTATTGTTTCACTGGGTATGGCCCGGCTCTGGTTCATGTAGTTCTTATTGGGTCTGCGATTAGATTTATCTTATAGTGTGTCCGATTAGACCCAGGTCTAGTCCTGATCATACCATACCTGAAAATCTAGGCCAAGTCTAGTTCCACATGGGTCCTAACCAAACCTGACCCGAGTTATTAATGGGCCTGGTTTATCCGAACCCGAACCAAACAAAACCCTATTGGGTCCGGGTTTGGTGATAAATAAGAAGGCCTTTAAGACCTGGGTCCGGACGGAAAAGTCCGATTAATACATGGACCCGAGTATAGTTTCTGAAATTGTATACCATACCCAGACCCGATCCGAGTTTCGATTAAGACGCACAATTTTTCAATGTAACAATGATAAAAAAAATATGGTTTTACCGGGTTTGGTTCATGTACTTCTTATCGGGTCCGGGTAAGGTTTTTCTTATAATGCACCTGATTAAATTTGGGTCCAGACCCGATACCATACCCAAAATGTGGTCCAAATCTGGTTCCACCTGGGTCCGAACCAAACCATCCCTGCTAACAACCACCCCGCTGATGAGCAGCACCTAACTCAACGCTCAAAGAACTACCATACTGTTTTCCTTGCCATTGTCACCATATGGTCTTGTACCATCCATACGATATGTGGCTCCTGTTCAGATCCAGTAAACTCCAACCGCTTCTTTCCTTTACTCAAATGTAGGCATCTTGAGTTATGCTTTTTGCAGTAACGAACGATTTCAGTAGTTTTGACCTTATAAGGTGCCTTGATATCCTAACACAGGGACACGCTATTGTGACCACATATTCCTGTTGACAGGTACATGAATTCATATGGCCATTATGTTAATATTTTAATGTTATTTCAATAAAATATATTTGTAAATATTAAAATATCAAATAAAAGTTTTTCTATTGATTAAGAATTCATTTTTTTTTGTTTTCATGTCCCATTATTTTTTTTTGAACATACTAGTCGAACCTGCTGCTCGTGTCCTCGAATCCACCAATAGTCTTATATTCTGTGTGTTATATAGCCTAACCCTTAGTCCTTCACCCCCAGCTACCCATTTCACGAGAAACTCACAACACAGTCAATACAATCGCCTGTTGCTTACTTCAGTTCCACTCTTCCCCACCTTCATACCCTTTTAAATCTTATGATTGAAGTTGTTTTGATCAAACCTGACCTTATAGATGGATTCAGCAATGTCGATTTAGTAACAATCTATCCATGAATCACTTAAAAACATGATTTTTTAAATCACAAAATTTTGTATTTTGTCATTGATTTTTGAATCGCTATAAAATTCTGCACACAAGTTGGATTTCAACTATTTACATATCCATCCTTATTTAAATAAATGATGTAGATCATATCTGTGAAGTCAGATTTGATCAAACAACTGGCATCAATGAAATCCCAAAGAAGGGTCTGAAAATAGGGATCACATTGGGGATGAGTCATGAGTGGAACCCATTTGCCTGTTGCTAGCATGTATTATATTAAAGTTGGCCTTGAACCCAGGCACATAAATCCATGGCTAATGGCCAACTGCAGACTACAAAACTGGCCCTCCAAACTCATAAGGTATAGACCACC
Source organism: Nuphar pumila (assembly GCF_984573655.1). Lineage (NCBI taxonomy): Eukaryota > Viridiplantae > Streptophyta > Magnoliopsida > Nymphaeales > Nymphaeaceae > Nuphar > Nuphar pumila. Next base: position 129,548,206 of record NC_143254.1, on the reverse strand, counting down.
AACACCAATATCAATTTCATAAACCCTAATTATAAATATGCACATTTAAAACAGAAATTCCACATGGTCAACATTGCAAAATTTCAGGGATCAATTATGATGATTTGAGCCTCTGTAATCATTTTTGCTCCCAGCATATATATGCCAAATTAAACCCCACAAATCGAGGGTAGGTCTTTTCTGATGGGAGACCCTACCCGGGGACAATATCTACTGGGTCAAGACTCTTCTATAAGTAGACAGCACCCTTGTGTAAGTGAGCACACCAAGTAGAGAACTAACATGGCCTTCTCTTTAGGGTTGGCCTTCTGCCTTGCCTCAGCACTCCTCGGGGTTTCTTTCACCCTTGGCGCTTACCCTCGAACACCTCTGACTTCGCACCTCTTACCTGTGTGCCAACAAGGTTTGATCCGGGTCTTCAACTCAACACCTTCATAACCACCCCGCTGGCCACTCAGGTAACCCTGCAGTGGTGTGGCCCAACCTTAATCGAAAACTCTTTTGATCCTGAAAGAATAATAATATCCTCTGAGCGAGCGTTTGCATGTCATGGAAAGGGTGCTCCATCACCTCCTTCCGTAAAAATGCCTGCCAAAGAAACGGAATCGGACCTCCCACGAAACCATTATCGTGAAAAATCTACCTCAACCGTGTATTTTGGCATGCCCGTTGAGTGTTTTCCACCAAAAATCTACATAAATAATTTATGTATATTATTTATTCAAACTTGTGCTTGGATCTTATACTTATATTTGGGTCGGATAATAATAAAAAATCAAATAGCAATTGGCATAATTAACTTGCTAAAGTCATAACTTTGCAATTGTATGTCAGAATTCAATGATTTTTTTTATTTAAAAACTTATAGATTGCTTATGATCTTATATACTAATTTAGAACATTGATGTATTCATGGAGATTTTATTTAGATAATTACAAATTCATGCCATAAGAATCGTGTATAAAAAGTATAGTTTATCTCATTACTATGATTATTTTAAATAAATAAAAAAGAGATGTGATTTCTCATCAAACAAAATAATGAAATTTTATATTTAATTATAATTATATGCAAACATGTCATACTCGATTGATAATATTCTTTATAGTAATTGAAATGATCATATTGTATGGGTAGTTTGATGTATTTTTTTAAAAAACTTATAATTTTTTATATTCTCCTCACATTCAAAATTACAAATAGTCAACATTGGAATGTCCCATTTACCTTTTGCATGCGTAGAACTGATAAAGTTCGCTCTCTGCTCTTTGGGTGCTGCATACGCTCACTTAAAATGAGGTCCACACTTTTTTTTTTTTGCAAACTTCATAAAGTTCGCATAAAATTATATGTGAACTTTTTGTTAAACTTGAACAAAATAAGAATTTTAGCATATATATTATGCATACTTTCTCAAGACTTCATATATTTTATGTGAACTTTTTCAAGTTTGCATATATTAAGTCCGCACATATAAAAAATTAAAGGTTTTTAGGAAGACATAGACTACGTCAAGTCTCGGGATAATATATAGAGAGATTTTCCAATGCACTTGAATTTTTATTTGGGTTCCCATCCCTAGGCTTTTGAATCTTATGCCAAAATTATTATGCTCTGGAAAGAATCATGCACTGTCCCTACCACAAAATTTGACAAGGGATTATGCCAGAGTTACCTCTCATGGTAACACCGTGAGAGGCGCCTTGGATGTCATTCATCTTAAAAATGAATGACAGCCATCAAACATTGAATAGGCTCATTGTGAGCCGTTCATTTTAAACCATTCCAATGTCGTTCATCCCAAACACTAATGACATCAAGAAAAAGAGGGGGGGCGATCCAATTGATGGACATCTCATTTGTACAGGTTTTGGATGCTGTTCATCTTAAGATCAATGGCATCCAAAGGTGTTATGAAGGAATACCGTGAGATCACACTCAAAATTCATTTTCTGGTAGGTGTAAGGCACGCCACAATCATTATATTTATTGGTTCAAGATTGAAAAGAAAAAGAAAAAATATAGGCAACTTGGTTCTCCTTTTTTCATCCTCGAGACTTGAGTATCGTGTGCTGACCATTAAGTTGACAATTCTACTTTAAACTAAAATAGTGATCGAGGCAAAAAAAATGTGCATAAGGACATCGATTATATATGTATTCTAAAAGGACGTGCAAAATTATATTATGGTTTTGTTAGCTAAAAGCAAAACCTATGCAGGCTCTTATAGAGATGATAATTGAGTAAAGCTAAGGTGCCCTTACTTTCACCTATTAGAAATTATAGTTGTAGTTTGCATCTTCTTAATCAGACCTTATAGATGTACTTAACACAATTTATTTGAGAGGAATAGTGTTTTGATCTTTTTTTTTTTACATCAAAGTAGGTTTTTTTTTTTAAGTAATAAAAATTTGGTACACTGTGAGCTGTTGAAAACCTACTTGTATGCCATAATCACATGATCCAAAACTTGGGTTTCACTAAATAATTATTGTAGATCATATCTACAGTCTGATAAACAAAAAAATTACTCGAATTTTATAAATTTGATGCTTCTATTTGGTGAGAGTAGATGCTCTGTCATTACTATATAAGTTTTTAACCCTATATGACCCTTGATTTCCTCCTACTGCACATGAACATCCAAAAAGAAGAATAGAAAATTTGTGATAACATGACATAATTTTCTCTTTTGGCACATGCTTTTCTCCTACCAACAACAACAACTACTACGCCTTCATCCCAAAATGCTTTTCTCCTACCAACCTTTAAAATTAAAAACTGGTCTAAATTAATTGATCATATCCTCTAAGACCCCATATGTGATTTTGCCTACTATTAACTTGGTGGCCCATCCTTCCAGTTTCTAGTTACCTGACCAATGATAGCATTAATAAATGAAATGTTAGTTTTGTTTAGAACATTATCAATTGACAATTACTTTGCTCTTGCCTAGGACGGCTCTGCCCATCTGCTAGATGCGAGTCGTAAATTTCATCAAGTTGAACTGATTTTGATGCCCAGGTAGGGGTGTCAACTGGTAGGGTTTACCCAGACTCGACCCCAAACAAACCCTATAGGGTCTGGGTATGGTGATAAATAAGAAGACCTGATTAAGACACGGGTCAGGATCCAAAGGTCCGATTAACACATGAACCTGGGTATAGTTTGTGAAATTTTATACCAGACCTGGACCCAACCCGAGTTCTGATCAAGACCCATAAATTTTAATATAAAAATGATAAAAAAATGATTTTATATGGTATATCCGGATCTGCTTCATGTAGTTCTTATCGGGTTCGGGTATGATTTTTCTTATAGTGGACCTGATTAGACACGGGTGCGAACCCAACACCATACCCAAAAATCAGATCCAAGTCTTGTTCTACCTGGATCCTAACCAAACCCGACCTGTTGACACCCCTACTCTTTGTTGTGCATATGTTGTTCTGAGGTTGAAGCTGAGTGTATTAATCCTTGGTGGGTGAAAAATAATAGGTTTTTACACCGATGAGCTTACAAGTGAGTGAGGTAGTTTTTTCTGAATATTAAAAAAACTTTATTTTTATTAAAAAACAATCCATTCAACATTGGAAAAATAATTTGTTCACTACCCACAAGGGCACTTGCTCATCCGGTAGAGACACTCAGTTGATAGGCTGTCATGAGTTCGAAACTCACAGGCCTAAGTTGGGAGTACTTTTCAATGGATAAGAGAGACCTCGAGAGTTTTACCATCCACAAGCTTGCCAATGTGCCATAAGGTTTTTCCGTTGGACTAGTCAAAAAAGAAAAGAAGATATGTTCGGTTATCGTTTGATATAAATAAGCAAACAATGATCATATATACTGTTCGAAAAATATGTCTTGTTTTCAGAAATACTCTACAATTTTTGCTAATCCCTTATTGTCTAAAATCATAAATACCCAAATTCACGATAACCTTTTAAAGCCTCGCAAGAGTAAAATTGAAGAACTTCTCGATATATATCGCTCTGCTCTTCGGGTAATACAAACAACCACTTAAAAGGAGTTCCTCACATTTTTTCTTGCGGATATCATGAAGGCCGCATAAAATTTATGTGCAAACTTCCCGTTAATCTCAAAGATTGAAACATCACACATATGTCATAAAGTTCACAAATAATTTTTTGTAAACCTCGTTTTACTCTCAATCTTTGAAACATCACAAAAAACACATGAAGTTCAAGCATATTTCACAAAGTTTGCAAATAATTTATGTGCGAACTTCTTGAGTATAAAAAACAAAACTTCACGGTCCATAATTTTTAGGGTTATTTGTGGTCTCAAACTAGTGGTTATCATTCTGCTTCCCGGTGGTAACTTTTTCAGCAACTATTTTGACAGGACTTTGTCCTTATGTATTTCAGAATCTTCGATGACATATTTTTTTATAAGCACATATTTAACCATTAAACCATGATTTAACGATAACATATTGTGGATGCTTATATATATAAATTTATTTGTTATTAAACTTATTTGTATGTTTAGCGTTTAGGGTTTACTATGTTTAAGATATATATATATATATATATATATATATATATATATATATATATATATATAATGTGTGTGTATGGATGTCCCTTTTTCATATGCTAGTTTTTAAAGATAAATAATATGTATTGTGTAGCTGTTATAGGCACGTAACGATGACCCCTAAAATTGTTAAAATATACTAATTTTGCAATGATCACCTTACTTTCAGATCTATAATAGTCTTCAAAACCAATAGTTATAAGAAATTTATAGCTTTAATGTCTCTTAAAATCGGATATGTGAAAGTGTCAATCTACCAAAAGTAGTTTGTATACATATAAATGTTGTTGCAATACTTATTCGTATATCCAGTTTTAAGAAACATCAAAGCTACAAATTTCTTATAACTACTATTTTAATAGACCAGTATAAATCTTCTATTTAGGTGATCATTGCTACAATAATATATTTTAACCTTTTTAGAGGCCATTGTTGTTTGCCTACAATAAATACATAATATATATCATTTATCTTTAGAAACTAGCATAAGAGAAATTGACACACACACACGCACATATATATATATATATATATATATATAAAACCTTAATCATAGTAAACCCTAAACGATAAACATAGGAAAACACACAAAAGTTTTTGACAACAATAACCAAATACAAATAAATATATATATATATATATAAACATCCATAACATGTCATCGATAAATCGTGTTTCAAAAAAAAATGTTTAAAATAAAAATAACTAGTTCAGCTGTTAAATATGTGCTTATTGAAAGAAAAAAACACGTCCAAGATTCCAGAATACTTGAGGATGAAGCTCCGCCAAGATTGTTGCAAACAAAGTTGTCCAAAAAGTCACCGTTGGGAAACAAAATGGGGACCATTGGTTGGAGACCATAAATAACCCTAAAAGTTTTAGGGTGCAAAGTTCTGTTTTTTAATTATACTTACAAAATTTACACATAAATTATTTGCGAACTTTGTGAAATATGTATGAACTTCATGAGTTTTTTGCGATGTTCCGAAGATTGAGAATAAAACAAGGTTCACATAAAATTATTTGAGAACTTAGTAACATATGTGTGGTGTTCTGAAGTTTGAGATTAAGAGAAAGTTCACACATAAATTTTATGCGACCTTGGTGATGTCTGAAAAAAAAAAACATGCAAAATTTCTTTTAAGTGGTTGTAATTTGCATTACCCGAGGAGGAAAGCGATATATTGCACAAAGTTTGCCGGTTCTGCATATGTGAGGGTTAAAAAGGTTATAATGAGTTGAGGGCATTTTATGAAAAAAAGTCATATTCTTGCGTATAGTAAGCCACATAGGAAGTAAAGTTTGTGGCTTTTATTATGGGGACCTGAATTTTGCAGACTGATTACAGTGCCTAAGACCAACCACAGCAGGAATATGGTGCCCTTGTTTAGCTGCGTAATCACACGGTGGCTTAGTGGAAAAATGTAGCCTGAGCTTCTCCTCTTTGAGATCAAGTCAGGCGCTTGACTAAATTTCAAAACCTACCAAACTTTTGACATTATATATCTATACATTCTCTCTCATTTTGAGCTTCACATGAAAACCAATGAAAAAAGAGAAAAAAATTCATATACAGGACTAGCAGCACCTAACTTTTTGTTTTATGATCAGGAACCCTCTCCAAAGCGAGGAAAACACCAGGTGGGGCTTCACGGCCACCCTGCCTTACGTGACCCACTCTTGAACGGTATACGGATACACCCGTGCGCCAGTTGGGTTTGATCCGGTGCATCATCATAGTACCCTCACAACCACTAGGGGTGTCAATGGGAATCGGATTTACCTGGACCTGACCTGTACCAAACCGTATAGGGTCCATGTATGGTGATAGATAGGATGACCTGATTAAGACTCGAAGGTCTGATTAATACATGGAGCCAGGTATAGTTTGTGAAATTTTATACCAGGCCCAGGCTTGACCGGAGTTCGTATTAAGACCAACAAATTTTTTCATGTAAAAATGATAAAAAAATTTGTTTTACTAGGTATGGCCTGGTTCATGTAGTTTTAATCGGGTCTGGGTATGATTTTTCCTATAGTGGATCCATTTAGACTCAGGTCTGGACCCGATACCATACCTGAAAATTGGGGCCAAGTCTAGTTCTCGACCTGTTGACGCCCCTAACAACTAGGGGTGTCAAGGGGCCTGGTTTACCCAAACCTGAATCCAACAAAACCCTATAGGGTCCTGGTATGGTGATAAATAAGAAGACCTGTAAGACCCGGGTCCGGACCGAAAAGTTCGATTAATACATGGACCTGGGTATAGTTTATGAAAATTTATGCCAGACGCGGACCCGTTCCGAGTTCAAATTAAGACCCGCAAATTTTCAATGTAAAAATGATAAAAAAATATGGTTTTACTGGGTATGGTTCGGGTTTGGTTCATGTACTTCTTATCGGGTCCGGGTAAGGTTTTTCTTATAATGCACCTGATTAAACTTGGGTCCAGACCCGATACCATACCCAAAATGTGGTCCAAATCTGGTTTCACCTGGGTCCGAACCAAACCATCCCTACTAACAACCACCCCGCTGATGAGCAGCACCTAACTCAACGCTCAAAGAACTACCATACTGTTTTCCTTGCCATTGTCACCATATGGTCTTGTACCATCCATACGATATGTGGCGCCTGTTCAGATCCAGTAAACTCCAACCGCTTCTTTCCTTTACTCAAATGTAGGCATCTTGAGTTATGCTTTTTGCAGTAACGAAAGATACGCACAGGTTTCAGTAGTTTTGACCTTAGGTGCCTTGATATCCTAAACTATGTCACAGAGACACGCTATTGTGACCACAGACCACATATTCCTGTTGACAGGTACATGAATTCATATGGCCATTATGTTAATATTTTAATGTTATTTCAATAAAATATATTTGTAAATAGTAAAATATCAAATATAAGTTTGTTATTGATTTAAAATTCAAATTTTTTATGTTTTCATGTCCCATTAATTTTTTTTTTAACATACTAGTCGAACCTGTTGCCCGTGTCCTCCAATCCACCTACGGCCTAATATTCTTTGTGGCATATATATAGCCTAACCCTTATTAGTCCTTCACCCCCAGCTACCCATTTTACGACAAACTCACAGCACAGTCAATACAATCACTTGTTGCTTACTTCAGTTCCACTCTTCCCCTATCTTCATAATTTTTAAATCTTATGATTGAAGTTGTTTTGATCAAATCTGACCTTATAGATGGATTGAGCATGGTGTACTTAGTAACAATCGATCCTTGAATCGCTGAAAAACATGATTTTTTAGATTACAAAATTCTGTGTTTTGTCAACCATTGATTTTTTAATCGCTATAAAATTCTGTACAAGTTGGATTTTAACTATTTAAATATCCATCCTTATTAAATAAATGATGTAGATCACACCTGTAGAGTCAGATTTATTTGATCTAAACAACTGGCATCCCTGAAATCCCAAACAGGGGTCTGAAAATAGGGATCACATAGGAGATGAGTCGTGAGTGAAACCCATTTGCCTGTTCCTAGCATGGATTAGATAAAAGTTGGCCTTGAACCAAGGCACATAAATCCATGACATCCCATCATCACATATCTATAGGCTAGTGGCCAACGGAAGACTACAAAACTAGCCCTCCAAAGTCATAAGGTATAGCCCACCAACACCGATATCAATTTCATAAACCCTAATTATAGGTATGCACAGTAAAAAAAAGAAACCCCACATGCTCAACATTGACCACCGACTCCCTTCTAAATTTCTGAACTATGACACTTCACTAGCCAAATGCAAAATTTCGGGGATCAACAAGATGATTTGAGCCTCTGTAGGGTCAGAGGCGACCCCCATTTTTAAATAATTTTTGCTCCCAGCATATGCCAAACCCCACAAATCGAGGGTAGGTCTTTTCTGATGGGGAACCCTACCCGGGGACAATGTCTACTGGGTCAATACTCTTCTATAAATAGACAGCACCCTTGTGTAAGTGAGTACACCAAACCGAGAACTAACATGGCCTTCTGTCTAGGATTGTCCTTCTTCCTTGCCTCAGCTCTCCTTGGGGTTTCTTCCACCCTTGGAGCTTACCCTCCACCACCTCCGACTTCTTACCACAAACAGCCACCTCCCCAACTGGTGCCTGGTTATCACAAACCCCCACCTCCACATCATGTATACGCACCTGAACCTGTCCACTCACCCCCTCACCACCACCACCACCACCACCACCACAGTTACCACCATTCTCCACCACCAGTTGCTCACCATGTCCCACATCCAGTGATCAAGGAACCGCACCCTGCCCCTCCCAAGCCCTACTACACACACCCACCACCCCCTAAAACAGTCTACACTCACCCCCCACCTACACATCCAATACTTACACCACCTTACCACCATGTCTACGTGCCACCACCGACTCACTACCACCCACCACCTTACCACCATGGCTACGTGCCACCACCAACTCAGTATACGCACACGGTTCCACCACCACCCCATCATTAGGTGCTGTCATGATGCTACTAGTGATCATTTCCAAAGCATTTTTTCCTTTTAATAATCATGCATGCAGGGAATCTGCAGTACTCTTGAGTCTCTGCTTTCGTTGCTAGCGTTTATGCTCTGTAGTTGCCCCCGGCCCTGTTGATCCATCTAGTGTTCGTAGCGACGAGGAAGCCTATAGCTAGTGATTTCCATGAAGACGGGTCACTTTGAATAAATGGGTGATATCTGTATGGAGTGTCTCCTTTGTATCACCATCTTTGTTTCATGTACTCTATCCTTCTTTATAGAGCTTTTTACTGTATCATTTTCTGCTTACTAATCTCTCTCTCTCTCTCTCTCTCTCTCTCTCTCCTCTGTGTGTGTGGCTAGATTAACTCGTTTAAACTGACATGAGCATAAAGTTTTAAAGTTTTATGGTGCCTGGTTAGCTTTATAATGAGCCCTGCACCACTGTAGTGTTTGAGACCAAAGTGAGGCCCTGTTTGGAAACTAGTAGCTGGGATAGGAAGTGTCATTTGAAGAAGTGAGAACTGCCAAATCCTCCGTCTGACAGCTATGGTAGCTATATATGGATTTCATCCTTTAAATACGGATGTGAGAGAACCTCACTTTCCATCCCAAATGCATAAACATCCATCCCAGCTACCTGTTTCCAAACGACCACCACAAGGTAGGAAGGCAGTTTGATCAAGTTTTTGCCAAATGCATCAACTTCTATCCCAGCTCCTAGTTTCCAAACTGGGCCAGACTCTGTTGGGCTAATGCCACTTATGCTTTTCACAATTATCTCTTTGTTGTACATTTGGGTAACAATTGTGGGATCCAAGGAAAACGTGTTTCCCAAATCTCAATGAGCCACAAATGCCGATGCTTTTTCTAATCTTAGAGCCAAGTGAGCTATCAGCATATCCCTACTGGTTAAAGTTATAGCTAAGACAGTGAAATGAGTCGTCGCATCAGTACTTGGTTGCAAAGAGAGAGAAAAAAACAAATTACAAAAGTTGAATCCAAGCGTCAAGTCAAGCAGGCATTTTTTCATAAAAAAAACATTATATAAAAGAAAAACATTCAACTAAGTTACGCTAATGGGTCGTCAATAACTTATTTTTTGATCAAGGCTCCAATTGTATCGTGAAATCACTACCCCCGCACTGCCATGGAAGTGTCAAGTAAACTTCCAGATCACAGCGTGAAAGGTGTTACAGTAAAATGTGGGCCCAACCTTAATCTTTAATTTTATTTTATGACGCGGAACCCTCGCCAAAAGCAAAGGAAAACACAAGGTAAGCCCCACGATCACACTGCCTGACGTAACCTACCTTTAAAAGCTACGGACACACTCGTGTGCCAGCAGGTTTGATCCGGGGTCTTCAACTCAACACCTTCACAACCACCCTGGTGGGCACGCAGGCATTCCTGCAGTGCTGTGGCTCATCACCTCTTTCAGTGGAAATGCCTGACGCAGAAACGGAATCGGACCCACCTACGGAAACCGTTTTCGTGAAAAACCCACCTCTAGCATGTATTTTGGCACACCCGTTGAGGGTTTTTCTTGAAAACGGTTGTTTTTGCTGTTTGTGTTGTTACTGTGAGCTAGGGTTGGCAATTGGGCCGGGTTGGCGGGTCAGAATATATACCTCAACACGAACACGACCTGTTTATTAAATGAGTCAGGATGTGGCAAATACGAACACGACCCATTTATTAAACAGGTAACCCGACACGACACAGTTAACCCGTTTAATAAACAGGTCAGGTCGACACGACATGATTACACGACATGGCAACCTGCGTATTAAACGGGTCAAACCGATAACATAAACATTTTTGTTTACGATTTGGTTTGGTTCGGACTATTGGTCAAACAGGAGTTAGGGTTATATATATATATATATATATATATATATATATATATATATATATATATATATATATATATATATATATATATATAAACGGGTTGTGGGTTGACGAGTTTGTGTAAACGGGTTGACCCGCCCGCCTAACCCGTTTATTAAATGGGTCAAACGGGTTGGCGGGTTGGCATACCCCTAACATGAACACAACGCGTTTAATAAACGAGTTAGGTGGGTCGACCCATTTATGACACAAACCCGTTTAAGCCAAACCCTAACCAGGCTAAGAAGCGGGTTGGCGGGTCGGGTCAGATTTTGCCACCCCTACTGTGAGCCCCACAAAAATGCACGCCCGTCGATGAGTTTTTGCGGAAAACACTTATTTTCCGTGACACGCAAATGTGCTTTAATTGGTGTACTTAGTAGAGGGTGGGGCCAACTCGCCCCAACGTGTTCCTGGCGACCGTAGCCGGATTTTGGTGTCACCCAAATGCACCAAAACCTGAGTTTTGGGTGTCATCCAAACGGTACCTTTGTCCATTTCACCTGCTTCCCGGGTTACATCTAAGTTTATGTATTACCAAACCCTTGATATACCAGTCCTTTTTTCTTTTCTTTTTATTACCAAACAACTAATTATAATATATCATTCAAGTTCAGTGTTAGGACAACTTGCCATTGAAATATATCTGTTTAGGTGAGCTGCTAGTTGTCTGTAGCTTGGACTTTCGTGAGTGAACGGGAATTTCTCGGCAGAGTGTGATCGATTAATCAATTATACTAATGATTAACGATTTAGGATAGCTTTTGCTTTGGCCTTTGCTTGATGGCAATAGGATGCTACAGTACTCTTCAAGGGATGCACCTTAGGGGGGCCTTTGATTGCGTGGACAGCAGCGTTCCCCAGTCTGTCGCTGACAGTGGATGTGTTGGATGTTTGGAGCCCGACGTTCTGCTCATCTAACAGGATACCTTTTAGGTGTCTTGTGGTGTTCCACCCCTCCCCCTGAAGCAGCTGTAATCGAGACACCTGGGACAAAAACCAAAATAAAAAAAGAGCGGAACACATGGGATAAAAAACTTGTCCAATATACATCTGCACCTGGCCAGCTGTGCCCGGACAGAGCTGTTCTATACAGACCTGTCTGCACAATCAAACACTATCTTACGAATTAGTCATATGATTCAAGAATTATGCCATTATATTGTGCATGACATTTGACAAACTAATGGGCAATGTATCCACAAATTAGAGAAACTACAATACCGTTGAGAATCGATAGGCACACAACCAACGAATAGACAAAAAAAATAACAGAAAGAAGCAAAGAAGAAACCAAACCACAGGAGGAACAAAGATTTACGTGATTCGGCAAGAATTACCTATATCCACGATCGCACAGAAACCTTGTTATTCGATTATGAAATATTTTACAAAGGGTAGATGACCCTCGTTAAATAGAGGAAGATAAAGAGTGTTACAAAAAATTCTCCAAGTGTAGTTTAGATATTATAAGGACTCTCCAAGATTTGTAATCTGATTCAATGAGTTTATTTGATGTTTATAGTACGATCCTACAGGAAGTCTAGGGTAAAATTATAAAATTACCTTTTAAAAAATTTGCCTAAAATATAAAATTCATATCCAGGTAGGGAACATGCATCACATGTTGAATTTTAAATTCACCAAAAAACTAAAAGGACTGTCAAACATGTTCACGCTAAATCGCTGAAAGCAAAACATAAATCGAATCTTGATGTGGAAGCGTACCTGAATTCATTGGTGCTCCGACAGATCTTTGATGGGTATGATATTCCAGAACCTGTATATGTGGTCATTTTTCTTTCTCTAAACTTTACGAGAAGAACAAATTTCTCTTGTTGTAGATGGAGAGTCTAAAGAGAGAAAACCATTATATATGCTTTGAGGAGCATAGCCTAATTTGTAACCAACTGAGAGGACAACTTAATTGATAAAATTTATGATACCACTGACGGGAAGCCTGCTTAAGTTTATAGATGAATTTCTTTAATTTGCAAACTATTTTCTTGGCATCGCCTAAGATAAAATATTCTGATTGCACTATATATATTGTCTCATCAATGTCACCATTAAGGAATGCAATCTTTATATCCATTTGATGCAGCTCCAAATCATAATAAGCCACAAGTGCCATCATAATCCTAAAAGAGTTTTTCGTAGAAACTAGAAAGAAAGTCTCAGTGTAATCAATGCCTTCTCTTTGAGTAAACTCTTTTGCAACAAGACATACCTTATATCTTTCCACATTACCCTTTGAATCCTTTTTTGTTTTAAATATCCAAACACAACCAATGGGTTTCACACCTTCAAGTAATGGGACAAGATCCTACACGTCATTGTCCCTCATGGATTTAATCTCCTTATGCATTGCATCAATCCACTTTAGAGAGTTAGAACTTTGTGTGGCTTGATGAAAGTTGATTGGATCATCTTCCCTTAAACCAGTATCACCCTCATGTTCTTGTAGAAAGATAATATAATTTTTTGAAAATGCCCATCTCCTTTCTCTAGTAGATTTTCTTAATGACACTTGTTCTTGAGGTGTTTCTTGATTTTGTTGAGTTTGTACTCCAAGAGTAAAAACTTGATTTTGAATAAGAAGATCTAAAGCATTGCCTTGATCTAGATTTGTGGAAACAATGTCAGGAATAAAAATCTGATCATTATCAACCATAACTGTAGAAAGAAAAAATGACTCTTCTTCAAAAACAATGTCTTTTACCTTATCACTCCACCAAACTCAGCACCCTCAAAGGAACAAGCATTTTTTATTTCAAAAAAGGACTTATTCTCAGGGTCATAAAACTTATAGCCCTAGAACTTTCAGAATACCCAACAAAGTAGCATCTAACTGTCCTTGAATTCAGATTATTTTTATGTGGTTTGTAGAGCCTAGCCTCAGCTGAACATCCCCAAATATGAAAATGCTTAATACTAGGCTTTTTGCCTGTCCATAATTCATATGGGGTCTTGGTTTCTGCTTTAGATAATACTCTATTCAATATATAAGTTGTAGCTTTTAATGCCTCTCGCCAGAGGAACTCTGATAAGGTGGAATGAGAAATCATACTCCTTACCATATCCGTAAGGGTCCTGTTTCGTCTCTCAGTAATATTATTCATGCAAGAAGTGTCTGGCATGATATACTGAGGGACGATCCCACATTCTTCTAGAAATTTAGCAAAGGGCTCGGGACATTGTTCACTTGATCTATAATATCTACCATAGTACTCACCACCACGGTCAGATCTGACAACCTTAATTATTTTGTCAAGTTGGTTTTGAACTTCAGTCTTAAAAGATTTGAACATATCAAGGGACTGAGACTTTTCATGAATTAAATATAGGTACCCATAACCTTAATAGTCATCTATGAATGTAATAAAATATTATTGACCGTTCCAAGAAGTCGTATGGAATGAGCCGCAGATATCTGTATGAATTAGTTCTAAGGCATCTGTTCTCATTTCGATACCTAATTTTTTTATGTTTATCTTTTTTATCTTTTATACACTTAACATAAACCTGAAAGTCAGTAAAATCAAGGGAATCAAGAATCTCACTCGACACAAGCCTTTCAATTCTTTGTTTAGAGATATGACCTAAGTGCTTGTGCCATAATAAAACAGAATTCTCATTTGTTAATTTTGGTTTTATACTACAAGAACTTAAATACAAGGTTTTATTATATGAGGCAACAATATTAAGCAAATAAAGGTTATCAACCGTAGATAAAGAATCAGTATCAATGAGATTTGATTCAAGAAACAATTTAAATTCATTATTTTTAAATAAACAAGAATAACCATATTTGTCTAAAGTAAAAATAAAAACCAATTTATGCCTAAAAGATGACACAATAAATGTTTCTTTCAAATCTAAATAATTTACAGTCTTTAAAAATAACCTAAATGACCCTATTGTCTTGACTTGAACTGATTTTTCATTATCCACATAGATGAATATTTCACCATCAATTGGCGGTCGGCAACTTAGGCGACCCTGCATAAACACACTTATGTGAGTGGTAGAACCAGAATTCATTCACCAAGTGTGTTCGGGCATAAAAGTTAAATTAACCTCAGAATAAACTAAAGTAAGGTGTGTACCTTTCTTGTCATGCCAAGCATGATACTTGATACAGTCGTTCTTCATGTGACCCTCCTCTTTACAAAAGAAACAACTAGACTTTGGGTCTTGATGTCTTTTCTTTTTCTTCTGTGATTGGGGATCCACTGCAGCTTCGTTAGTTTTTTTTCTTAAACTTGTCCTTAGAAGCTACTGCCAAATGAGCACTTTTTGTCTTCTCTTTCTTCATCCAATCCTCTTTTTGCATACAGTGTAAAATGAGCTCATTAAGAGTTCATTTATCTTTTTGGCGGTTATAACTAACCTTAAACTGACAATATTGTGCAGGAAGATATATCAAAATCAAGTGCACGAACAAGTCCTCAGACAACTCTAACTTTAATGCCTTTAGTTTCAAAGCAGAATGAGACATTTCCATAATGTACTTCATAATATTTCCTTTGCCTTCATACCTCATAAAAACAAAACTCGAAAGGAGTGTTTGTCACAACCTTTTCATTTTTAGCAAAACATTTATCTATTTCTTCAAGGAACCTCTTGGCATTTACTTGTTCAGACATAATTCTCCTGAAGAATTTTGAAATTGCACGTTTCATGATAATGAAGATCATGCGATTGGATCGATCCCACCGCTCGAGGTTCCTTTGATCCTCAGCGAAACTCCTATCCGTAAGAACAGGTGGTTGATTATTTCGTAGTGCAAGGTCTAAATTCATACATCCGAGAACAATCATAACATTCTCTTTTAAGATTTTTAAAATTAGAACAATTCAAAATAGAGATCAAAATTATGTTTGCAGATATCATAGAAGCAGAAGTATTAAGTGAATCAAGAACAAAACAAGTTCACGATTAACATACATATTTACATGTATTAACATAACATAACATATTTAAACTGTGGTGAACTATATCATAAGATACTTAGCACAACATTGACATTTAGTCTTTCGACAGAAATGTCAATATGTAAGTGTTACTCTCAATACAGTAATCAAACGTGGATAATTAATCTTGTCAAACAACGAGCCTTTATTTGAACTGACTTGTTATTCACATGAAAAATTGTACAATTATCTCATATTTATTACTGAAAAAATATATATTTGGGCGCGATCAAATAGTAATCTTTCTTTTGACCGATCACTATTCGCATGAACTACAAACATATAAACATCATAATATTAAAAAATGAGCTAATCTACACAATAGAGGTTACTCTAGTAATATATTGTTTCAATCAATTCAATTTAGAATATCGGACCCTTAATCAAAAGAATACCAAGGTTCAAATACATTAATCTATGCATATAAACATAAAGAAAACATAATTATAATATGCATTAGGGCCCAAAAAATAACTAAAATAGCCCACCAAAATGACCCATGAAGCACAACAAATAGCCTTTAAAAATAATGAAATCCTCATAATTTTTTTATTATTATTTCAAGGCTTGTGCACGGGTCCAGCCAATCGGATCTAGCCGGACCCACTTGTGGGTCAAAGCTGGTTTGACCTAAATTGGGTCATACCCAGTAATCTACAGTCGGGTGCGAGTGCAGTGGGTCAAGTCTAACCAAGCTCGACCTGCGCTAAGACATGGACTGACTCGGTTCAATCCCATAACCGAATGGGACTGAACCGGGTCGCAACCCCCCCACCCTCGAGTGTAACTTAAGCCGGCCCGGCCTTGGACCGGGTGTCAAACCTGATTTGGGTTACTCGTGAGGTCCGTACCTAGAGAAGCGGGTGTGAGTTTTCTAAAATGATTTTTAAAAAGATATTTTAAGTAAAAATAAGTGTGAAAGCGAGACACCAAAATATATAAAAATTGGCTCTCACTAGTGGTGAAGTCCGGGTCGAACTCAGGGAATGAGAAAGACTATTTTGTATTCTACAAATAACTAAGCTACTCTTTATTGCCTTGAAAATAAAAATTCTTAATTAAATAAATGAGAGTGCTGACCCTACAGAGGGCATAAACAAATAAAATAAAGTGCCTTATTATAAACCCAAATTGAATTGAATTGAAATAAAATAAAAGCCTAAGCTAAAAAGAAAAGAAAAGTCTCCAGTGCTTCGAGTCTT
The DNA here is from genome assembly GCF_984573655.1 of Nuphar pumila. NCBI lineage: Eukaryota > Viridiplantae > Streptophyta > Magnoliopsida > Nymphaeales > Nymphaeaceae > Nuphar > Nuphar pumila. The sequence goes on along the minus strand of NC_143254.1, from coordinate 129,531,074 downwards.
TAGTTCCCTTGATCTTTTGTTTTTCTTATTTCCATATCACTTTGTGGTCCCTCTGAGGGGCTCTCTGAAGGGCTTGAAGGGTCTTTTGAGGACTTCAGAGGGCTCTTTAAGGGTACTTTCGAGGGCTCACCACACATTTGACCGCTTCCCTATAAAAACAAATAAACAAAACACCAAGATATAACAAAAAACTATAAAAACATTAAGGGTTAGTTTTACGAAAAATCATAAAAATATTAAATAAACTATGAAACAACACTACACTAAAGAACAAAATAACATAACTAATTCTATAACTAAGTAAGAACTAACACGAATCAAATAACTAAAGGATAAATTAGCATAACTAATTAACTAACTAACAAGTAACAAGAAATAAATTATGGAATTAACTAATACAAATAACAAGAAATAAACTAAACTAATTAACTCATAAAAGAAATTGTGAACTATAAAATAAACTAAATTAATTTGACTTACATGTTATACTAACCACATTCTAAAAAGGAATTTAATCAACTAATTAAGCAAGCAATCAACAAATTAACTAATTAACCAAAATCGATAATTTAATGCAATAATGAAAATCGGCTAATGTAACTCAAATAATTTAAATTAACTAATTAATTTCTAATTAATCTATTGACATAAACTAAACTTAATTAAATTTAATTGATGTAAAAAATTATCAGATTTAACATGAAAGTAAAGCTAACTAATTGCTAAAATTAAATCTACCTAAATCGGCTAATGTAATTTCTAAAGAAAAATGATAATCAATAACTAAATTAAAAATCTAAGTGTTGAGAATATAAATTCTAAACTAATTGCTGAAAACAAGAAATAGTTCTACTCTAATTTACTGAAAAATAAATAAAGAAAGAAAATGATTAACTATCTACTCCTGTTTATCGCAGAAGCAATCTATTTATTCTACGGTCAAGAAAACTAACAAGAATCAATCAATGAAACTAAATTAACATATTAAAACCACTAATTAAGAGATAAACAACTAACTATTTTGTTAATATCAACCAGAAAACGTCAGCTTTAATTAATCTAAAAAATAAAAAGAATATAAAGAAAAATGCAGACTATGTAAAACATTATTCAATAAAAGTGATTCTATTAAGTTATTTCTAATTAAACTAGTTTTTAAATTAAACCATATAAAAAATAGAAAATGACGTGAGTCAAAATCAGAGATTAAACTAAACCTACGATTATCTACTTACACGCAATCCAAGAAAAATGATTATTTTATTATTTTTATTATTATTTTCTTTTTCTTTTTTGAAAATAAGAAACAATGAATGATATGATATACTGAAACTAAATCGTGCAATATGCCATGAAAATAATGAAAATCTAACTACAATGCATGTTATGAAACTAAACTATGGAGAAATGAGAAAAAGAAGAAATTGGTTTTTACCTGTGCTATCGAATGAACTCCGCTCCCTCCGACAAAGGGGATGCGAGGAACTGACGATGATGAGGTTTAGAAGAAAGAGTGAAAGGCATAAAGGGCAAGAAGAATGAGGTAGGCAACCGGTTGATCGAACAAGAGGGAAAAAGGAAGAAGAGGAGGCAGAGAGGAGAGAGAAAGAGGGGCACATGCTATAGTTATGGGAAAAATGTTTTTCTCTCTCTCAAAAATACTATTTATATTATGAGAATTATGATAACACATTTTTTTTCAGAAAACTCCAATATATTTTTAAAAAATTTAAAATAGTATTTCTGAAAAACATGTTTCACAAAGCTACGTCTCCTAAACTAAATAGACTATGACTTAGACATTTCTACACTAATTAAAACACTAATCAAAATGTTCTAAACAAAAGTAAACATTGAAAAACATAGGGAAGAATTTAAAAATGCATGATTTTCCTTTATTTTTAATTTAAATGCAGTTTCTCAAAAATATCGATAAGACTGGATTTTTAACATGATTTTCAACTGATCATGCATAAAAGTGAATGAATAAAGTATAAAATATATGCGTGATCAGAAGCACAGGACTGAACCGGCCTGTGACAAATGGTTGGAACGACCTATCTCGGTTGAGCAGACAGAAGAGGGCATCAGATCGGCCCAAATCTGATGGCTGAACCACCCTGGCCCGTTTCAGCCAGCTAAAGGGGCGTCGAATTAGTCCTGGATCAATGGTCGAACTGCCCGAGCACAGATGGTCGAACCGGCCTAGCCAACAACTAAAGTGCCCAGCCCGACTGAGTCAACTAATGGGCTCTAGATCGGTTTGGATCTTTGTATTGGCTCGAACCCGAGTTGACCCTATGCAACGCTAAACCGCTGAAGACCACAATATGTCAGGTCGCCGAATCGGTCTGGAAGCTGAATTGGCCTTACTATCGTGGTCAAAACTGAGGCAATCAAAGGTTGTCGCTGGCCTTGAAGCACCCAATGATAGTGGCTGGGGTGAGCCGGATGCCCCGTACACCATCGTTGGTCACAGTTGACTCTGAAAAGTCATCAGTTGTGGCTTGAAGTGAGCCGTATGCCCCAGGTCACCGACTGGTCGGCTGAGACTCAGTCGATCCGACGAACAGAATGTGACATATTGCGCCGATCAATGATCTGAACGGTGACACATCTTCCTATAGCCAACGATCCAAAAGGAATGGAAAATCCCCATTAATCCGGCCATCAGAAACACACTCGCCCACCGTCCAACAACAAATGAAGAGAGGGGCTCTCTACCTCCATCCGTTGGTCTAAAAAACATGGAGCCCTCTATCGCACGCAGTCCGGCCAACCTAAAAGGAAATAGGGAAAGGGTCAAATGACACTTCCATCTGATCAACAAGAGATGGCAACGACCTTACAGCCCTTCCCGTTCGGCAACCTCAACAGGGATAATCCCCTTCCATCTAGCCGGCGGCGATCTGGCATACACAGGAGGAGGGCCGATCGGCCGTCCTGCCCATCTGCAGAACCCTAAGGGGAGGGCCGATCGGCCCTCCCTGGATTCGGGCAAAACCAAATGGCATAAGAAAAGATCGATTGACCCTCCTACACTTGTGCCCCAAATCTGATCATGATGGATCATCACCATCAATGGAAACAAGAAATATATATATTGAATATTTCATCGATTCAGCTGGAACAGGTTGCTCTGATACTAATTGTTGGATTTTAAATCCATCAAAAAACTAAAAGGATTGTCAAACATGTTTGCGCTAAATCGTTGAAAGCAAAACATAAAATGAATCTTGATGCGAAAGCGTAGCTGAATTCATTGGTTCTCCAACAAATCTTTGACGGGTATAATCTTCCAAAACCTGTATATTTGATCATTTTTCTTTCTCTAAACCTTATGAGAGAGTTTGATTTCTCTTGTTGTACATGAGGAGTCTAAAGAGAGAAAACCACTATATATAGTTTGGGGACCATAACCTAATTTGTAACCAACAGAGTTTCTTTTTAATTCAGCTTATCATAGAATTAGAAAATGATAGATAAGAGCATAAAATGTCTCTTCACATAATAAGATCATACCATATGATATATCATATGGACCAACTGAATCAGATAACATAAATTGGGCATGAACCATAGACAACCTATAATGTGTGATTTGTCATATGAAGTATAAAATTCATATCTAGGTAGGGAATAGGCGCCACACTCCAACAACTATAACAAAAATGTGAAACCACAACACTCAAACAATAAGCACCTCCCAAGAGCTGGTAAGAAATCATGGATATGTTTCTTTATTGGAAGCTTCCTTTGACAGAAGTCATTATAATACCAAAGAAAAATCAGAAAGTTAAGAAAGAATCACTCCATGGGCAGAACCTTGAACACTAGAAACCATGTAAGCTTCTTTTTATTCACAATTGCAACAACACCATCACATTCTTTTTCTTTAGATTCTTTATTCCTCATGCAAAGAGAGAGAGAGAGAGAGAGAGAGTAGTACAGGAACTGCACCCTTTACCTGAATACGATGAATGTGTTAGGTATGAGATTCACTTGGATCCAGTTGCCACTCTTTAGAAACTGGAGCCATGGAACATCATCTTGTAGGAATATGGTGAGCGCGTTGGGGTTGGTGTGTCCGGACAGGCCGTAGGTGAGCTCGGGCTGAGGGCATGGGGGATAGTAGTTGATGGGCATGTGTTGGCCATGCCTTCCTAGTGCCTGGTTCAAGTAGTCAGGATCCAAGCATAGGCTCCCTGATATGGCTTCCAGCAACTCAAGGGTAAATCCTTTCCTTGTTACATAGAGAATTTGAGGTTTATTATACATTTTAACCATTGTGATCGATGAAAATAGAACTAGTTGATACATATAACAGACCTATGTCACAAATATTGGCGATATTTTGAAAAATATCATGAACTTATTACAATATTTTTGAAAGCTGATATAATACCGATAAAAAATTAAATGCGATATTTCAAAACTATCATCTATTTTGATGACATTATGGTTTTTATTGAGATATTAATATGATTAAAACAATTTCAGTTGCAGCATCTTTTGAATTTTTTTGAAATCTATATTTTTTCGAAAATGAGAATTGTGACCATATACCGAACTACAAAATAATTTTCTTAGTAGTGTAAGTGGGTCATAGCTCTATACTCTATATCAGTGGACAATAAAATTTATGATCTCTTATGACTATTTGTGTTGAAGAAATAAAAGAAAGAAAGAATGGCATGAGTGGGGAAGACTGAGGAGGCCTGAAAGAAGTAGGCTCGGAAGGTCAAGCATGAACATAGTCCTCCAACGGGTAAGCCAAGCTCAAACATGCCTTGTTCGATTCGTTTGGCTTTAGGTCATTTTATGAGTAAAATTTGAGACTCTCATATAAACCATAAGTTTGGTCGCATCAAAACTATGATTAAGTCCATCATTTGCATTGAAAATTCAATTCTGCATGCTACCTATTTTAAAAATTGTTTTCACAAAAAAAATAAAATCAGGAATTTCAACCTTCATGTAAAGCTTGCACGTATGAATTTTTCTGGTGATATTTGCAATTGGGCCCTACTTCATTAAGGATTTATAATTGGACAGACAATCACTTACATGACAATGGGTCTTGCTACTAAACCCCACTTGGTGCAACAAGATCGCTCACTAAAACCTTGTAAAATCAAGACCGTCCAATTTCAAGTAGTGATGACAGTGAAGAGGGGGGAAATGAGGCTCCACCCCATTTAGACTGAGGATGGAGGACATGAAACGGGGATGGAGGCAGGAATGAAGGTTAAAATCAAAACCCGTGCAGGAATGGACTTATGCTTTCCTCCGCCCGCCCTGCTTCCGATCTCTGTTAGTAAATTAAATAACTAAAATACCTTTAGGGATGACAGTGAACAGAGGAGAAATGGGGCCTCGTCCCGTTTGGACCAGGTTAAAATCAAAACCTATGCGGGGATGGAAGGCAGAATTTTGATATGGGGCGAGGGTGGAGACCTTGTGCCCCACCTCCACCCCGCTGCCATCCCTAATTTCAAGAGGTGAAGCTATATCATCGATTTATAGAGCACATGAACAATGGTTTTAAAACTCGTTGACTCGTCACTCGGCTCGTCTTTGAGTGATCCATGACTCGACTGGGTCATTTCAACTTTATATTTTATACAAAATATATAAATATATGTATATATTATGTATATTTTATAATATTGTATCAATATATATTATATAATATATATTATATGATATTTTTATAATATATAATGTATAATTTTATTAATATATGTATAATCATATTTATATATAATATATATTATATTTCATATAATATATGCAATTATATATATAATATATTATATATAAATATATATGCATGACTCCCACAGGACTTTTTAATAACTCGTCTATGACTTGGTTGACTTGTTCATGATTCGGCCGGGTCAACTTGGTGACTTGGCTGAGTTTTGTTCAAAACGAGTTTGTACACACTGGGGTGATTCGGGCCAAGTCAATCGAGTCACCGGGTTGACTCCACAAGTTTTTAAACTACAACATGAACTCAATGTTTCAAGTTACAAGGGTAAGCCCACAGAGTTTTATGCTGCCAGGACAGTGCGATAGGCAGAGCTAGCATGCCTAGGTCTCTGATCCTGAGGGTGTAAATATTAAAAACAAAAATTTACAGCTGGCTCAGTCTATTAATGGTCAAACAACTTATGAAAAAATGCAATAGCTTGGTAAAGATTCAACATGCAATTAACCTACAAGGGCACAACTGGCACGAAGCGGATCCAGTGATCAGCCTTAAGTATTTTACAAAGTGATAAGCCCACATAGTTTTATGTTGTCAGAATAGTAATCCTAAGTACTAGCATGGCTAGGTCTTTGATTTTGAGCGTAGTTTCTCCATGTAAATATAAAAAAAAAATCTTAAAATTTCTAAGATATCATATTAACTTTTTGTCACTGCCATCCCAGTTTTGTCTAGCCTTGCATGTTCAATATGGACAATATTTTTGGTGGTGTGCCCCTCGTGACACGAGAAGACACACTCAGACATTGATATGTATGACCAACATTTTAATATTATTTAATAATTTTAAGTATTATTTTAATAAAAAAACAAATTTAATATTAAAATATTTAAACTATAATTTTTCATGGATTAAAAAATAAAAATAAAAAATCATTCTTGTGTCCTTTTTTTAATCAAATTTTCTAATCGAATCTGTCTCACGCTTCCTCGTGTCTTTATGACATAGCACCGGACCTATTGATAAACTTTCGGCTTGACTCGAGCTGCGGTGGTTACCCATAAAGCTCAATATCTTAAGTTGGGAAGCACATCAGGTTTGCCGTCAGGACAGTAATCCTTGGTACCAACACAGCTAGGTCTTCGATTTTGAGGGTAGTTTCTCCATGTAAATATAAAAAAAAAACTTAAAATTTCTAAGATATCATTTTAACCTTTTGTCACTGCCATCCCAATTCTGTGTGAGCCTTGTGTATTCAACATGGATACTATTTTTGGTGGTGTGCCCCTCGTGACACGAGAAGACACGCTCGAACACTGATAAGTATGACTAATATTTTAATATTATTTAATAATTTTAAGTATTATTTTAATAAAAAAATTAATTTTAATATTAAAATATTAAAACATCAGTTTTTTATGGATTATTTTTTTTCATCCTTGTGTCCTTTTTTTAATGAAACTTTCTAGTTGAATTTGCCTCACGCGTACTCATGTCTTTGTGACTTACCACCAGACTTTTTGACCAACTTTCAGCTTGACTCGGGATGCGGTGGTTACCCATAAAGCTCAATATCTTAAGTTAAAAAACAGATCAGGTCATGCTGAACATGAGCATTTTTTCTCATGCCGACATCGTGGCCATCCGTTTTGTATTTTAAAAAGATAAAAAGTCAACAAAACAGTTATACGCTCCATGGCATTCATCCAAAATGCAAACAGACGGCCATGATGTCGGCATGAGCAAAAACACTCACATTCAGCTTGAACTGATCTACTTCCATCTAGGTTCTAATTTCATGGGCATCACTCCATGCATAAGTCGAAGCCTGGCGACTCTCTGGGGAAAAGTGATAAGCCCACAAAGTTTTATGCTGTCAGGACTAGGGATGGCAGTGGGGCGGGGCGGGGCGGGGGACAAGGTTTCCACCCCCGCCCCGCCTCAAAATTTTATCCTCCACCCCCGCCCCGCCTCCGCGGCGGGGATGGATTTTATCCTCCACCCCCGCCTTCATCCCCGTTTCATGTCCTCCACCCCCGCCCCGTCCCCGTCCCCGTCCCCGCCCCGTCCCCGTCCCCGCCCCGCCCCCGCCCCGTCCCCGTCCCAACCCCGCCCCCGTCCCCGACCCCGCGGGATGAGCGTGCTCGTCACCGGCGCCGCTGGCTTTGTCGGCACCCACGTCTCGCTCGCCCTCCGGAAGCGCGGTGACGGTGTCGTCGGCCTCGACAACTTCAACGACTACTACGACCCCTCGCTCAAGAAGGCCCGCCGTCGAATCCTCGGCGACCACGGCGTCTTCGTCATCGCCGGCGACATCAACGACGCCCGGCTCCTGGCCAAGCTCTTCGACCTCGTCGCCTTCACCCACGTGATGCACCTCGCCGCTCAGGCCGGAGTCCGGTACGCTATCGAGAACCCGGCGTCCTACGTGCACAGTAACGTCGCCCGGCTCCAGGGTTAGGAAATTAGGGAAGGGAGTTAGGGTTAGTAAACAGTTCATCTGAGTTGGGGGCGGGGATGGGGCGGGGCCGGGACGGGGATGGGCCGGGGGCGGGGCGGGGATGGGCCGGGGCGGGGCCGGGGCGGGGATGGGGCGGGGCGGGGCGGGGCGGGGGAACGTGCCAGTCCATCCCCGCCTCCACCCCCGGACGGGGATGGATTTTAACCTTCATCCCCGCCTCCATCCCCGTTTCATACCCTTCATCCCCGGTCCAAACGGGGCGAGGCGGGGCGGGGCCCCTCTTTCCCCCGGTCCACTGCCATCCCTAGTCAGGACAGTAATCCTAAGCACCAACGCGATTAGGTCTTTGATTTTGAGGGTAGTTTGTCCATGTAAATATAAAAAAAAAAAAACTTAAAATTTCTAAGATATCATTTTAACCTTTTGTCATTGTCATCCCAATTATGTCTGAGCCTTGCGTGTTCAACAGGGACACTATTCTTCGTGGTGTGCCTCTCGTGACACGAGAAGATACGCTCGGACATTGATACGTATGACCAACATTTTAACATTATTTAATAATTTTAAGTATTATTTTAATAAAAAATCTATATTAATATGAAAATATTAAAACATTAGTTTTTCATGGATTAAAAAATAAAAAAAAATCCATCCTCATGTCCTTTTTTTTAATCAAACTTTTCAGTCGAATCTGCCTCACGCGTCTATGTGACATAGCATCAAACCTTTTGAGCAACTTTCGGCTTGACTCGAGGTGAGGTGGTTACCTATAAAACTCAATATCTTAAGTTGGGAAGCAGATCAGGTCATGCTGAACATGTGCGTTTTTGCTCATGCCGACATCGTGGCCATCCGTTTTGTATTTTAAAAAGCTAAAAAGTCAACGAAACAGTTATATGCTATGTGGCATTCATCCAAAATTCAAACAGACGACCACGATGTCGGCACGAGCAAAAATGCTCATGTTCAGCATAACCTGATCTTCTTCCATCTAGGTTCAAGTTTTATGGGCATCACTCCTTGCGCAAGCCAAAGCATGGCGACTCTCTATGGGCAAGGGATAAGCCCATAGAGTTTTATGTTGTTAGGACAATAATCCTAAGTACTGACACGACTAGGTTTTTGATTTTGAAGGTAGTTTGTTCATGTAAATATAAAAAAAAAAACCTTAAAATTTCTTAGATATCATTTTAACCTTTTGTCAATGCCATCCCAATTTTTTCTGAGCCTTGCGTGTTCAAAAGGGATACTATTATTGGTGGTGTGCCCCTCGTGACATGAGAAGACATGCTTGGACACTGATAGATATGATCAATATTTTAATACAACAACAACAACAACTACGCCTTCATCCAAAAACAATTGGGGTCGGCGATATGAACCAACAAAGAAAATCATTATGGGTCTTCCACATGAATCCTTCTCATCCATTCATTTCTATCCAATGCCATGTCCTCGGTGAGGTTCAAAGCATTCATATCCTTTCTTATCACCTCCATCCATGTCTTCCTAGGCCTACCCCGACCTCTTTTAACTAATATATTTTTCCATTTCTCCATCCTTCTAACTGGAGCATCATTAGGCCTTCATCGAATATGTCCAAACCACCGTAAACGATTCTCTCTCATCTTATTTTCAATGGGTGCAACACCTACCTTCTTACGTATCTCCTCGTTCCGAATCTTATCTTTTATTGTATTTCCACACATCCATCTAAGCATCCGCATCTCAGCTACACTCATTTTTTGAATATGATGTCTCTTGGCAGCCCAACATTCCGTACCATATAGTAACGCGGGTCTAATAGTCGTCCTATAAAACTTTCCCTTCAACCGCAATGGCATTCTACGATCGCACAGCACTCCAGTTGCACTTTTCCATTTCATCCACCCAACCTTTATCCTATGATTTACATCTCCATCAATTTCTCCATACTTTTGAATGATAGATCCCAAATATTTGAAAGAATCATCCACCGGTATTTCGTGCTCACCAAGCTTCACTACACTCCCATCACTACTTCGTTGCTTACTAAATCGACATTCCATGTATTCTGTCTTACTCTTACTCAACTTAAAACATCTTGCTTCCAATGTCTGTCTCCATAATTCTAACTTAGCATTAACCCCAGCTCTAGACTCATCAATCAAAACACTATCATCAGCAAACAACATACACCACGGCACATTTTCTTGAATTGATCTCATAAGCTCATCCATCACTATAGCAAATAGGAAAGGGCTTAAAGCAGATCCTTGATGTAACCCAACCGTTATAGGAAAATTGGTTGTCACCCCTCCACAAGTGCGGACATTGGTTACTACTCCTTCATACATATCTTTAATTATACTAATGTACTTGATATTTCATAATTTTAAGTATTATTTTAATAAAAAATCAATTTTAATATTAAAATATTAAAACATTAGTTTTTCATAGATTAAAAAATAAAAAAAATCTGTCCTCGTGTCCTTTTTTTTAATCAAACTTTCGAGTCAAATATGCTTCACGCATCCTCGTGTCTTTATGACATAGCACCGGACCTTTTGTCCCACTTTCGGCTTGACTCGAGCTCAATATCTTAAGTTGGGAAGTAGATCAGATCATGTTGTACATGATTATTTTTGCTCATGCCGACATAGTGGCCATCCATTTTGTATTTTAAAAACTTCCAAAATGCAAACAGACTGCCATGATGTAGGCATGAGAAAAAATGCTCATGTTCAGCATTTGCTTCCGTCTAGGTTCTAATTTCATGGGCATCACTCTTCATGGGCATCACTCCTTGCGCAAGCCAAAGCATGGCGACTGTCTATGGGCAATGGATAAGCTCATAGAGTTTTATGCTACCAGGACAGTAATCCTAAGTACTAGTGTCTTTGATTTTGAGGGTAGTTTCTCCATATAAATATAAAAAAAAAAAACTTAAAATTTTTAAGATATCATTTTAACCTTTTGTCACGGCCATCCCAATTCTGTCTGAGCCTTGCGTGCTTAATAGGGACACTATTCTTGGTAGGGTGCCCCTTGTGACACGAGAAGATACGCTCGGACACTGATACGTATGACCAATAATTTAATAATTTTAAGTATTATTTTAATAAAAAATCAATTTTAATATTAAAATATTAAAATATTAAAACATTAGTTTTTCACAGATAAAAAAATTAAAAAAATTCCATCTCGTTTCCATTTTTTTAATCAAACTTTCCAGTTGAATCTGCATCACGCATCCTCGTGTCTTTGTGACATAGCACCGAACCTTTTGACCAACTTCCGGCTTGACTCGAGTTGCAGTGGTTACCGATAAAGCTCAATATCTTAAGTTAAAAAACAGATCAGGTAATATTTTTGCTCATGCGATATTGTGGCCGTCTATTTTGTATTTTGAAAATCTAAAAAGTCAACAAAACCGTTGTATGCTATGTGGCATTCATCCAAAATGCAAACAGACGACCACGATGTCGGCATGAGCAAAAAGGCTCATGCCTGACCTGATTTGCTTCCCTTATGTTGGGAAGCGGATCAGGACATGAGCAGAAAGCTCGCCACGTGTCTCTTAACGTTCTCAGTTAAGTTTTGTTTTTCCGTCATGTTTTTAAAATACAATATATTTGATGAGACTGCCGTACGAACCCCGAAAAGACGCTCTCTCTGGATTGAAGGGCGGCGCCTGCGGTGGAGGGGCAGCCGAAAAGACTCTCTCTCTGGGTGGTCTCTCGTTTCTGTGGAGCCGATCGGACCCCGAAAAGACTCTCTCTCTCTCTTAGTGGCTTGTGTTACTTCTCTCATTTCTGTGGAGTCGATGGCTTGTTCTCTGATTTTGAGTGGTCGGGCATGAGGAGGTAGAGGACGGGAGCCCTTTGCCAAGTCTGCCGGCAGAGGTGAAGGTTGAGACCCCTTTCTCTCTCTCTCCCCCAAACCTCAAAGAGATGGCCAACAACAATCTCCCTCGAAGGATCATCAAGGTAACGATCTCTGATTTCCCCTGTTTGATGGAATTTCCTAAAAAAAATTGATTTTTCTCATTCTATTCCGCTTCGATCCTTCGATTCTAGGGTCTGTGTTCTGATTATTTTTTTGTTTTTTTTTTCCTCTTCAGGAAACCCAGCGTCTTCTCAGCGAAACAGGCATTTTCCGCATTTTGAATTCGGTTGATCGGAAAAAATCAGTGTGTTTGATTATTAGATTAGTTGTTTCTTTGTTTTTTTTGCCTTTTTTGAGTGTTGATTTTTTCATCTGGAAACGAGATCGGTGTACGTGATGGATTTTACTCTTTTTTTCTCAGGATTTTTTCTCTTTTTGTTCTGCAATTAGGGTTTATGCCTCTCTTTTTTGGTACCTCCTTGTGTAGGGTCTTGATGTCAATTTGTGTATTTCGTTTGTTTCTTAGATTTTGAATTGTTACTTGATTAGGTTCAGTGTTTGTAGATTAGGGTTTATATATGTGTGTATACTCCTCTGTCTCTTTCGGCACTATTCCAGACCGACCAGGATTGTATTGGTGGTGCTTTCTAACGTATGCTGTTTTTGTGCGTTTATGCTGCTGAAAATGCTCCCCATTACACAATGCCCATAAAACGAAAGGGGAGGGCTCGCCCCTTTTATGATAGAGCGTTGTATATGCTGAAAACTGGCATGCGTTGTTGATTTTGGTCGACACCAATGACTCTGGTTTATGATGTTTTGCATTACTTGTGGTGGGATCATGGCAGAAAAGGGAGAGGAGCAGGAGAAGTCTATTATGCATTTCTCCTAGGAGTGTGATTTCTTGTTCCCTATGTTAGTTTTTTAATTTTGATGGATTTGTTTAAGCGTTAATATTTTTTTCCTCGAAAAGTGGATGTTGCTGTTATGATGGTGAAGGAAGGGAATTTTTTTTATTTGTTGCTGTTATATGGTGTTTGATGATCTTGACCGTCGAGTACAAGTGTTTAGCACATAGTTTTTGACTTCTTAGAAAATGGTGTTGATTCCTTCATTTTTATAATTTCTTATCATGTATCTTTTATGGAAAGCCAAAAAGTATTGCTACACTTTTCATGGCTTTGCTGTACAGCTGACAGTAAAATTGTGGCATGTTTCTGAAAATAGTTTTTCTATCCTGCATGAAACGGTCCTTGAACTGGGTGTGTGACACAATGTATATTACAGTAATTTGTTTATATATATATATATTCCCTTGCTCATTGTGTCTTAATTTTAGATCTTAGAATTAGACAATGTTGCAAAAGGGATAGACATAGGATAGATCCTAGAATTAAGTGGTGGTCACTGAAAGGAGCTAAACAAGGAATGTTTGTAGAGCAGGTAGTTAAGGAAGTTGATTGATGTCTCGAGGAGGATTCAAAATCAATGTGGAATAAGATAGCGGGTGGCATGAGAAAAGTGGCTAAGGAGGTATTGGGCGAGTCTAAAGGCGGTGCACCACTAGGTAAGGATACATCATGGTGGAACGAGGATGTCAAATTAGCTATTAAGGTCAAAAGAGAGTGTTATAGAAATCTAAGTAAGAGTCGTGATAATGAGAATTTGGAGAAGTATATGATAGCAAAGAAGGAAGCTAAAAAAGTTGTTCGAAATGCGAGGGCTAAGGTATATAAGGAGGTTTATGACAAGTTGGATACCAAAGAAGGCGAGAAGGATATTTATAGGCTTGCAAAGATGAGAGATAGGAAATCAAAGGATTTGGGTATGGTTAGATGTATCAAAGATGAAACACAAAGGGTTTTAGTCAAAGATGAGGAGATTAAGGAGAGATGGAAAGATTATTTTGATAAGCTATTTAATGATAGTCATGCTCTAGATCTTGGAGACTTCTCCATTCCTTTTCATGAGATAAATCGTGATTTCATGCGCAAGATTCAAAAGAAAGAAATTGCAGAGGCTTTGAAGAAAATGAAATCAAGAAGGACAGTTGGCCGGCTTGGAAATGCTTGGGAGAGAAAGGTCTAGAATGGTTGACAAATCTTTTTAACTTGATTTGGCGAACAAATAAGATGCCTAATGAGTGGAGGAAGAGTACTTTGGTGCCTTTATATAAGAATAAGGGTGATATACAAGATTGCACAAACTATCGTGGTATAAAACTCATGAGTCATACTATGAAACTTTGGGAGAGGGTGATTGAGTCTAGGTTGAGGAAGGTTGTCATGATATCGGAGAATCAATTTGGTTTTATGCGTGGAAGATCAACTATGGAAGCTATACATCTTCTTAGACAACTTATTGAAAGATATAGAGAGAGGAACAAAGATTTGCATATGGTTTTTATTGATTTAGAGAAGGCATACGATAGAGTACCTAGGGACGTTCTCTGGTGGACAATGATGAAGAAAAGTGTTTCTCTCAAGTACATTAGTATAATTAAAGATATGTATGAAAGAGTAGTAACCAATGTCCGCACTTGTGGAGGGGTGACAACCAATTTTCCGATAACGGTTGGGTTACATCAAGGATCTGCTTTAAGCCCTTTCCTATTTGCGATAGTGATGGATGAGCTTACGAGATCAATTCAAGAAAATGTGCCGTGGTGTATGTTGTTTGCTGATGATATTGTTTTGATTGATGAGTCTAGAGCTGGGGTTAATGCTAAGTTAAAATTATGGAGACAGACATTGGAAGCTAGAGGTTTTAAGTTGAGTAAGAGTAAGACTGAATATATGGAATGTCGGTTTAGTAAGCAACGAAGTAGTGATGGGAGTGTAGTGAAGCTTGGTGAGCAAGAAATACCGGTGAATGATTATTTCAAATATTTGGGATCCATCATTCAAAAGTATGGAGAAATTGATGGAGATGTAAATCATAGGATAAAGGTTGGGTGGATGAAATGGAAAAGTGCAACTGGAGTGCTGTGCGATCGTAGAATGCCATTGCGGTTGAAGGGAAAGTTTTATAGGACGACTATTAGACCCGCGTTACTATATGGTACGGAATGTTGGGCTGCCAAGAGACATCATATTCAAAAAATGAGTGTAGCTGAGATGCGGATGCTTAGATGGATGTGTGGAAATACAATAAAAGATAAGATTCGAAACGATGAGATACGTAAGAAGGTAGGTGTTGCACCCATTGAAAATAAGATGCGAGAGAATCGTTTACGGTGGTTTGGACATATTCGGCAAAGGCCTAATGATGCTCCAGTTAGAAGGTTGGAGAAATGGGAAAATATATTAGTTAAAAGAGGTCGGGGTAGGCCTAGGAAGACTTGGATGGAGATGATAGGAAAGGATATGAATGCTTTGAACCTCACCGAGGACATGACATTGGATAGAAATGATTGGAGGAAAAGGATTCATGTGGAAGACCCAAAATGAATTTCTTTTTTGGTTCATATCGCTGACCCCAATTGTTTTGGGATGAAGGCGTAGTTGTTGTTGTTGTTGATTCCCTTGCTCATTGCTTTATTTGTATATTCAACAAAGTGCCCTTGGCTGATAATTTTTTTTCTTTTGTGCTTTTCTTGTATAAGCTGCTCAAGATTGCAAAATAGTGCTTTTCATCTTTCTGTGCTTTATTTAAGAACTTGAGGATCTATGTCTAAAACAGGTTCGCTTTCTTACCAAGATATACCACCCAAACATTGATAAGACAAGCAAATTGTTTCTATTTGCTAGTATATGTCTTTGTAAGGTAAATGGAGGTGACCTTTGGCTTCTGATACCTTAGAAATATGCATCATTATATCTAAATGTAGCAATGCAAATCATCAAATTATTTATTAGGCTTTCTTTTGTATCTCTCAGTATCCAGGCATTGTTGAGTGCTCCCAATCCTGATGATTCTTTGTCCGACAACATTGGTAAACATTGGAAAACAAAAGAAGCAGAAGCTGTAGAAACAAGTCTCCAGTTGACGCACTTCGTTCATTTAATTTCGTGCTTGGGCTTGGCGGCGAAGACGGGCAGATGTCAAACGCCTGCGACGGAGACGGTGACTCCCCCGAAAGCCTCCTGCAGACCCTCCCCTCTCCTCTCCGCGACCGAGATTTCCAGACCCCCATCGAGATCTCGAGGACCAGTGACGACCGGTCAGAACTCTCCGCACTGAACTCTCTCCCTCCCCTTCTCGCCCTCGTCCGCGCCCTCCTCGCCTGACCACCCCACACCGGCTCCGACCTCCTCGTCCCTGCTCTGAAACTCGTCAGGAACCTCTGCGCCGGAGACGCGCTGAGCCAGGACTCCTTCGTGGCAAGCGGCGGTCCGGAGATTGTCGCGCTCGCCGTCTGCTCCGGCGAGCCTGCGGACATTGTTAGATTTGGGTTTGAGGTTTCGGCGAATGCGGCGCAGGCCGGAGAGGCGCATCGATCCGCTCTGTGGAGCGCTCTGTTTCCGGGAGGTTTCGTGAGGGGTTTGTGCTCCTTCGATGATCCGAAAATCGCAGATCCTTTGTGTAGAGCCCTGCACGCGTGCGTTAGCGGAGCGCGTGGGAGGTTGGTGGGGCTCTGTGGGATTGAGGGGTTTCCGATCATGGCGGGTTTGATCCGAAAATCATGCAAATATGGTAATTCTTCTTCTTCTTCTTCGAATAGTTTTGGTATTGCACAGTCCTTCATTTGGAGTACCTTTTCGTAATTTCGATGGGTTTCCAGCGTGGTGAACTATTTTAAAACCAACACCAAGTTTTGGTCCGGTCTGGTGGTCGGTAGCCAGCAAATTATAGATGAGTTTTGGGTGCCTTCAAAGCCATTGATTGATGAGCCTAAATCCTCTTGCATTCACTGTGATACTCAGATGGAGATTTGGTGTTGAATTTAACTAACATTGGAAGATGATCCATGTCAATGTGTTTCTCCCATCAGATTTTGGTGTTGTCGGCTTCCAGAAGCCTGTAGATTAAATTTTGATGTGCTTCTCCAAATGAAGAATAGTTTGACATAAGTTTCTACTGAACCTTTCCTGTTGCAGAATTTAATCTTTGGTTGTTGAATTGGTTTGAATCAGAGTTACGGGAAGCTTCTTACATAGCTGGTAAGCCTGCTTCCAAGAAACAAAACACCATACTCTTGGCTTCCGAAACTTAATTAGCTTCAGAAACTTGCTGGGAATCTTTATTCTCCCACCCACGCTTTCCCTATCCTTTTTTCCACTAACTCATTTATTCTTCTTATATGTTTTTTCACTCTACTTTTCACTTGTTTTATGTGTTTCCTTTCAGGCCTCTCACTAACTTTCATGCGCTTCTCTCACTAACTTTCATGTGCTTTCTCTAAATTGGCAGTCATCATTTTTAGATTTTGGTAAAAATTTAATTTTTACACTGAAAAATCATGAAATTTAAGAATAATCAATTTTATTTTAGTTTTTATTTTAGTTTCATTTCTATTTCCATTCAATTCTTATATTGTTTTTTTAATTCCTCGCTGCCAGCTTCCTATACATTATTGTTTCTCGCTTCCGCTTCCCGTATTATTTTCGCTTCTGCTTCCTAATGTGGCAACCTTGGTTTGAATTGATTGCTATAATTGGGAATTTGGTCAGATGATATCAGTGAGTTCTGAAATCCTGAAAGTTTAGTCTTTTATTTCTTGTTTTGGATATACTAATGTGAAAATTATGTAAATGTTCATCCTTTAAAAATATTTCTTGAGAAGACTTTGTATGCCTAGTGTGGCAGTCAACTGCTGAGATTGATGCATTGTTTTTGTGAGTGCAGCTTTCTCATCCCACAAGATCATTAATCAACATTGTGCTTGCTTGCCAACCATCATAATTTGAATGCTTAACAACTATCATAGTGTTTTCTCTTATTTGTTCTTTGAGAAAGATTGCCTCACCATTTCATTTTTATAGTGTTGAACACATATCTCTTAGACTCAAGCTCTGTTTGGGAGCCGTTGTTGGGAGGGGTGACCAAATCAGCGGATCTGACAATATCCTTAAAACCGCTGATTTTTAATGTGGTCACCCCTCCCAATGCCGTTCTCATCTTGTCTCCCCTCCCAAAGCAGTCAAAAAGCAAAGCAGGTTATATGTTCCCCCTCCGAACAGGGCAGTTAGCTACATCTCATGCTCGGGGGTCCCAAAGAGCACCACGTATGTAAGCATGTGTGTCTCGTATCCCCATGTTTGTCAGCATTAATTAGCGTTGGAGTTTGATGCGATTGCAAAGACTTAAGTACCCTCTCCTCCATTGGTGCCAAAAAAATGACGATTCTTGAAAAATTGTGGTTGTAAAGACTTAAGTGCCCCAAAGATGATTATTTAAGACCCAGTCTCTGCACTGCAGGATTATCTGAGAAAGAAATCTCCCCTGGAGGAGGCCATGAACATCAACCCTCTCACACTCTCTCTCCCTTCTATTTCTGCTTCTATGCACATCCAACAGAAGATCTTACATTGCTCCATCAAGCACCGACTGACCTGCACATTGACTGTTGTGGAGCCTGATTCAAAATTTTTACCCTTACAGGAGGAGGGTTTGGGGGTTCATCCCAGCGTGGGTAGCATTATTCAACTAAATGAGTTGTAGATCCTGATTCAGAGTTTTTACCCTTATAGGAGAGGGGTCTGGGGGCTCCTTTCAACGTGGGTAGCATCATTTAACTTGAAGAGTTGTGGAGTCTGATTCAAAGTTTTTACCCTTACAGAAAAGGGGGGTCTGAGAGCTCCTCCCAGCGTGGGTAACATCATTCAACTTGATGAGTTGTGGAGTCTGATTCACAGTTTTTACCCTTATAGGATGAGGGTTTGGGGGCTCCTCCCAATGTGGATAGCATCGTTCAACTTGATTTGTTGTGGAGCCTGATTCAGAGTTTTTGCCCTTACAGGAGAAGGGTTTGGAAGCTCCTCCCGATGGTCATCCGACGAAACAAACCTGAGCCATCAAAAATGTCTGTTTGAACTTTTCATTGTCATCTTCTTCTTTTTCCTTCTCCGTAAAACACTGTAAAACCCTCTCTCCGTAAAACATTTTAATCTGAATTTTTTACTGCAATTTCATGCATATGTCTTCATGCTCTTCACCAAAAATCAGATCATTCTGAGTTTGTTTGACCCACTTTAAAAATCGAGATTCAAAACCTGTTATTTTGCACCGTCAGGATTTTAGTAGAATCAGGACCAACTTGCGGGAGTGATTTCTCCCTAACCAGAGATGATCTTTCCGATCCGTAAAAAGGGTTGTTTTTTAAATTGAATCTAGTTTGTTCATACCAAATTTCAGCGATTTCTATGGTGTTTTCATACCAGTTTTGGGTCGAAAACCATAACCCTGTCACCCTGTGTCATTTTAACGGCTCAGATTTTGATCCATTTTGTTTGAATTTTATTTCCCTAATGAGAGATCATTTTTCAATTATGTAAAACGGGTTCTCTTCGTTTATGTGTCTAGTTCATCCCTGTAAATTTTCAGAATTTTTCATGGTCAATTACTATTTTATTTTGATTAAATACCAGAACCTTGTATCCAGATTTTATAAATGTTCTGATTTTGGCCCCCATATCATGACTGTTGTAGCACTTCTTCAACAAATCGTTATTTGATTGACAATATTCTTCAGCAAATTGTTGTTATGATTTTTTTGGGTCTCTAATGAGTCTCTACTATGATTTGTAGTATTTTGGGGTCTCCAACGAGCCTCACAATGATTTATAGTGTTGTTCGGTCTTTTAACTATGATTTATAGTGCTTTGGGGTCTCCAACGAGCCCCACAGCGATTTGTAGTATTTTTCGGTCTTTTAACTATGATTTATAGTGTTTTCGGGTCTCTAACGAGACCCACAGCGATTTATAGTGTTGTTGGACCTCGCTATAGCGATTTGTAGTGTTTCTCACTAAACACTACAATGATTTGTGATACAAATCGCTATCTGAATCAGGACCAACTTGTCAGGTCCATATCTCCCTAACCAGAGATCGAATTTCAAATCCGTAAAAAGTGGTGTGTTCGTTATGAAGTCTAGTTTATTCCTGTAAATTTTCAGCGATTTCTATGGTCATTTGATACCCCATTTGAATCTAAAACCAGACCCCTATCAGTCTGCCTTATTTGAGTGACATAGGTTTTTATTTCATTTTGTAAAAGTCATATCTCCCCAACGGAAGATCATTTTTCAAATCCGTAAAAAGGGTTTTTTTCCTCTATGTGTCTAATTTATATCTGAAAAGTTTTATAACTTTTTATGCTCATTTGATATTTCAAACCTGTTAAAAACCGAGAAGGGTTATAATTAACTTCCATTCACTCACTTAAAACAGAATAATAACATGTCTCGGTTTTTAACAGGTTTAAAATATCAAACGAGCATAAAAAGTTATAAAACTTTCCAGAAATATCAAACGATTTGTTGAAGAAGTGCTACAACAGTCATGATATGGGGGTCAAAATCAGAACATTTATAAAATCTGGATACAAGGTTCTGGTATTTAATCAAAAAAAAATAATAATTGACCATGAAAAATTCTGAAAATTTACAGGGATGAACTAGACACATAAACGAAGAGAACCCGTTTTACAGAATTGAAAAATGATCTCCCATTAGGGAAATAAAATTCAAACAAAATGGATCAAAATCTGAGCCGTTAAAATGACACAGGGTGATAGGGTTATGATTTTTGGTATGAACAAACTAGATTCAATTTAAAAAACAACCCTTTTTACGGATCGGAAAGATCATCTCTGGTTAGGGAGAAATCACTCCCGCAAGTTGGTCCTGATTCTGCTAAAATCCTGAAGGTGCAAAATAACATGTTCTGAATATCGATTTTTAAAGTGAGTCAAACAAACTCAGAATGATCTGATTTTTTGTGGAGAGCATGAAGAAATATACATGAAGTTGCAGTAAAAAATTTAGATTAAAATGCGCTCTGGTTACATACAAATCGATAGATCTAAAATGCACCAGAATTCAAAGTATAATCTAGAAAGCAACTGAACTTGATGAAAGCAAACTGCACATGCGTGGATGTTCAAACATGAGATCTAATGCCTTAAAACATGAATGGGTAAAAACTTTGAATCAGACTCCACAACTTTTCAAGTTGAATAATGCTACCCACGCTGGGAGGAGCCCCCAAACCCCCTCCTGTAAGGGCAAAAACTTTAAATCAGGCTGCACAACTCATCAAGTTGAACGATGCTACAGTCAGTGTGCAGGTCAGTCGGTGTTTGATGGAGAAATGTTGGATCATTTGTTGGATGTGCACAGAAGTAGAGAGAGAAGAGAGAGAGAGTGAGATGAGGTTTTACCCCTCTCCTGTAAGGGTAAAAACTCTGAATCAGGATCTACAACTCATTTATTTGAATGATGCTAGCCAGGCTGGGAGGAGCCCCCAAACCCTCCTCCTGTAAGGGTAAAAACTTTGAATCAGGCTCCACAACAGTCAATGTGCAGGTCAGTCAGTGCTTGATGGAGCAATGTAGGATCTTCTGCTGGATGTGCACAGAAGCAGAAAGAGAAGGGAGTCAAAGGGTTGATGTTCATGGCCTCCTCCAGGGGAGATTTCTTTCTCGGATAATCCTGCAGTGCAAAGACTGGGTCTTAAATAATCATCTTTGGGGCACTTAAGTCTTTTCAAGAATCCTCCATTGATTTCTTCTCTAGAGAGAGAGAGGGTTTTACAGTGTTTTACGGAGAAAGAAGAAGAAGTCTTTGAAGAGTCAACATCATCTTCGACTTTCTGGATGGAGGACATGTTTGTCCTTTTTTTGAACTGTTTGTTTTTTCTTTTTTGAATGAAAGACATTTTTGTCATTTTCTCAAACCATCACTTTATGAGAAGAATAGCAAGAAAGGGTACTTAAGTCTTTGCAACAACACCAGAGTCCGATGCAAAGTTATGTCAACATACATAGGAATACGAGCCCCATGTTCTTGTATACGTGGTGTTCATTCAAAGCCCCGAACACAGACGTGGGATTCAGTGAATCATCGGGGGGGAACATACACCACCCTCTCGTCAAAAAGGGATGAATCGCCCATCACTGCTCTCAACTACGGCCCGCAAATAGAGCCTTATTTCCCAAGGTTTTCAGGCAAAAAATTGCTACTTGTTGAATGCTTGAGATGATACTGGATTCACTTCAAACTTGGTTGCAGAAAATGGGGTTGAAGCAGAGTGGCTGAAGTTGCTTCTTCAAAGAATCTGCCTAGAAGAAGCCTGCTTTTCTAGGTTGTTCTTGGGGTTGGGTTCGATGGGTGTTTCAAATGATGGCGGAAATAATAGTTCTGGGGGTACCTATACCGTGAACCAAGCATCCCTATTGTATGCAATTTCAGATAGTTTGAGCAAGCAATGGAGCGAGCTTGTTATTTCCAAGGATGTTGCACTATCTGTTTTTAACATATTTCAATTAGCTGCAGAAGTCGTTTGTGATAGCTCCAAAAGACAAACCACTTTATCAACTGGTTTGCCTGCAATTGATGTTTTGAGGTATTCACTGATGATTTTAAGAGAGATTTGTTCTCTGGAGGATCCAAGTGAGCCGCCATCACTGCAAAAATCATCTTTACTAGCTGTGCAAAACTTGCAGAAAGAAGACTTATCCACAGTTGATTCACTCCTGTCTGCTGGTCTTGTGCACCTAATGTTAGGCTTGCTACAATACCTGGGGGAGCCAACAATTATTCAAAAAGCTCAATCGGAAAAACATGGTGGTCTTGATTCTGCAGAAAACTCAGGAAGGCAATTAACGTCTCAAGCATCTGAAAGTGTCTCACAATCATGTAATCAAGAGGAGACCGTTGTTATCAGATCACAAATGCCATGCCCGTACAAAGGTTTTCGAAGAGATATAGTTGCTGTTATCGGCAATGTTGCATTTCGAAGGAAGCATGCCCAAGATGAGATTCGGAGACAAAAAGGGATGTTGCTGCTGTTACAGCAATGTGTGGTTGATGAAGACAACCCTTTCTTGAGAGAATGGGGCATATGGTCAGTGAGGAATTTGCTGGAAGGCAATGCTGAGAACCAAAGAGAGGTGGCTGAACTGCAGATTCAAGGGTCTGTGGACACGCCTGAAATTTCAAGGTTGGGGTTGCAAGTCAAGGTTGACCCTGAGACTGGACGTGCAAAGTTAGTAAATTTCACCTAGTGTAAAATTCTGATATTTAAAACGAGCCATGAGGATAGAAAGATTGAAATGTTTCATTCATGTTGTAAAAATTTCCAGTCTGTTTCTGAGGTTCCATAATGACATCAGGGATTTGCTTTGGTACAAGGTCCTGCCTGAATCAAGTCGCTTATATTGTAGGCAGCTTCAACTGAAAAGATGCCACTTAAGCTGCTGGAGAAGCGACCGTAAGTTGGCAGGCACCGACCAGGTCTCCTACTCGGGTTGGTTTCTCTGTTCCACATGGAAAAAAGATGCCAATTAAGTGGGATTCACAGATTTTGAATGCCTATATGATGAAATTTATCAGCCCAAGTGTTTCCAGGACGCAATTACATCATCAGGTCATCAAGATCATGTTGATCCGGTATGGACTGCCCAAAAGATTAAGAAGAATTCATAGCTGCTGAAAGCTTTGAATTTTTTTTGCAAATGTACTTCTCAGGAAGGTCCAGTTTAAAAGCATGAAACTATATGAAAAAATATTTGCTACTATTGATGGTAAGAAACTAATAAGCTAGAAATTGTATCGACTCAATCTAACTAGATAGATGTAAAGCACTTTATTTTTGAACCCCTTTAAAAACCTAATCATTTATTATAATCTCATGATCCATAACAAGTTTCCTACTAAACAACCCTTGTAGATTAGTTTCTTACTTTTAGTAGTAGCCAATATATATATATATATATATATATATATATATATATATATATATATATATATATATATATATATATATATATATATATATATATATATATATAACTGCAAATCGTTTTTCCTGAGTTGTGTTGTTTGATCAACACATCATATTTTTTATAAAGAGAACGAATCTTTTTATGATCAGAAAAAAGTCCACGTCTTTTGTATGAATGGTTTTTGAAAGATCCAAAACAAAAAAATACTAGTATTTGCTAGTAGCAATATAATGGGAGTAGATCAATATATATTGATCTGAAATCTGATTCAAATCCAAGATAGCACTTATAGGTACATAAAAAATTGTTTGATTTCAAGTATGATTGGGTGAATAGATATGACTGCAATTGTAATAAATATGATTGCAGCTTTGATTTCAAAAAGATCAAATAGAAAATGATACTTTAAAGCTATGTTTGGAACCCATGTTGGGAGGGAGTTGCAAGGAGTATGAGAAAGTGCAACTACATGATTTCAAGGAAAATGGATTTGAGAGTTGCGGACTTCCTCTTTTTGTTTGGAAGCATAAACAAGTCCTTCAATGATTCAGGTTTACCACTACTCTTGATTCCCCACCATGTTTGGGAAACGGTATTTGGGTAGAAAAGAATGTAAAAAAAGAAACATGAATATTGTAAAGAGATGGAATAAATATCTCCTTATTTCAAACCCAGAGGAATGTCGAATCATATTATCACCCATTGTAATAGCGATTCAAGATCAGGTGCAATCACGTGGCACAAAATTTGTGCATTAAGCAGCTGATCGCCCCCAATCAGGCCTTGGGCCTCGCAACTGACAGGCCCTATGCTCGAGATAGAGGGAGATCAAGTTCTTAGTGTACAAATATTTGTGCACTTGATCTTGTCAATGTAATATCATACGAAAAAACAAACACACTTTCTTTTAATACAAAACTAAGAAAATGTGCCCAATTGATGTTAATTTAGTAAAGGAATCTCTGCAGAAAAGAAATGCACTTTGGATTGATTTGGAGGTAAAAACATGATTTTTTCAATCATGAAATTTTGAGGCAATGTGAACCGTTAAATTTCGAAGCCTCTAAAAAAAATCTGCTTGTACAACACAATTCGACCTTCTAAAGGATGTTTTTGACTAAACAGACCATTTAGATCATGTTCATAGATCTTTGATCTAAAAAAAATGTGAAGGAACAGGCTGTTTCTACTAGAAAATACGGTACAGTTGAGGGTAGCCAATAATTTTGCTATGTAAACCATGCCAACAGAGCAGCCACATTGCTGTGTCAGATTTTAAACTCCTTGATGACTTTGTCTCGGCTAAGTTCAGAACATAAGCCACTATGATCAGGGACCCGGCGAGGTTCATGCTACAGTGTCAAGTTTTGCCATTATGCAGTTCAGGTTGAGCTTGGAGCAATGCACTCCCCCCTCTACTAAAAAATATTCAAGTTATTATGCATATGGGGCTGTAAATGGGTTGGATATGAGAGATGCAGGTCCATTAGGGTCCAAATCATATTTGGTCAATATCCAAATTACAATGCCATCCCAATCCATAACCACCACTTTTTTTTTTTTAATTTATAACCCGAAGAAACCGCACCCGACACTAAAACCTGGTTGCTGGCAGTGGACTAGGGCCCCACCCCGTCTCAAAATCCTGCTCTCCATCCCAGCCTTCATCCCCGCACAGGTTTTGATTTGAACCTTCATCCCCGTGTCATGTCCTCCATCCCTGGTTCAAACGGGGCGGGGCCCCATTTTTCCTCGATCCACTGCCATCCTTAAAGAAGGATTGTGGACGGGGCAGGGTGGGGCAAGGTGGGGATCGAGATGGGGACGGGACAGAGGTGGGGGAAAACGTAAGTCCATCCCTGCACAGGTTTTGATTTTAACCTCCATCCCCGGTTCAAGCGGGGCGAGGCAGGGCCTAGTTTCCCCCTCTGTCCACACAAACCAGCTAGATTTTAGGTTACTGTTACATTAAAAAAAGATCAAGAGCAGGCAAAACAAGACTGAAAGGCTTTGGACGGTTTGAAATTGATGCTTTCGTCAAAAGAAAAGCAAAAGGTTCCCTGTTTTTTTTATGTTCTACATTGTCTCAAATGCCCACAGGGGAGCCCACATCTTGCTGTTTGGATACCGTAATTTGGTTTCCCATCTGAATGGGAATACTAGGATATGTACAAGTCAACAAGGGCCCCAGCTTTGTGTTGGGGGTAGGGCTGGTAAACAACCCGAACGAACCGAACCCAGATCCGCTCGTTTACAAGGAACCAGGCTCGGACTCTTGTTTACTTGAGACAAGCCCGAGCCCAAAGCAAAGCCAGACCGACTCATGTAAATAAACTTGCATTGAATTTCTAAGATGGAAATGGTGTGATTCAAAAAATGGACCTCAGCCTTACCTAACATTAACCAATTAGACAAACGTGCATTTTGTGATAAATGGTGCACCTTTGTTTGATATATTCTTTTTTTTCAAGCTTATATGAGTCAAGCCAAGCCGAACACCTCTGGTTCGAGCTTGACTCGTTTATAGTTAACGAGCACATCATGACTTAGCTCGTCATATATACAACCTAACAATGTATGAGTCTTGAACGAGCCAAATTAAGTCCAGCCATGAGTCTGGGTTAGTTTACCAGCCCTAGTTAGGTACCGTATGGATGACAAGATCTAAACCTGGTTTTTGGCAAAAACCAGATTGAATAAGCTGCTTGAGTGGCCAAAAACCTAGTTTTCAGGTTTTTGGTCATCACACACTTAAAAAACAAAAAATAAAAAAAATAGATCTCTCATTTTTCAACTGCCCACTAGCCAAAAAATGGTCAACAAATAGCCAAAATCACAAAAAAAAAAGAAGAGAAGGGTGGTTATTCTTCAGCCAATGGTTATAAATGTTGAATATTTTATATGGCATTGCATAACTTTTGATGAAATCCATGACGGTTCCAAATATGATCATGATTATGTTCATGAAGTGTTCTTATGGTATTGAATGCAATTATGGCTTATGCAAGAACATATCTT
This sequence comes from Nuphar pumila, assembly GCF_984573655.1. Lineage (NCBI taxonomy): Eukaryota > Viridiplantae > Streptophyta > Magnoliopsida > Nymphaeales > Nymphaeaceae > Nuphar > Nuphar pumila. The sequence goes on along the minus strand of NC_143254.1, from coordinate 129,504,126 downwards.
GGTTTTACCAATTTTTTGTTGCCTGACGAGCTCATTTGAAAACTTATATAAGTGTTAATTTGGATATGAGAAAAAGCATCAACTTGAGGACTTTAAATACATTGCTTTTGATGTCGCACATATTAGGTTAGAGGTAAATCCTAAGTAAGTTGGGGTGATGCAATGTTTTTTTTTTCTTATGGAGATGAGACCTTTAGGAAATGGACCTACTTATGGTGTTAGTATAAAAAAATCACTTGAGAAACCAACAGAAAACCGTGAAACATGCAACACACAAATTTGCAGTTGACTCAACATTGTCTCTATGCCAATTAGATAATTTGATATGTACAAGGGTAAGTAGTTCTATTGAAAGGCAATGGTTGATAACCACACTTGTTAGTAGCCTTCAAGACATGATTAGTTACATGAACTTTAGTCTTAGACAATCAACATGTCATTTATTGGTATTGTATGTCTATGTATTAGGTAACCAAAACCTTTCTGATGCTTGTAATAGTAATTAGCGTGAATACATTATATTAAGGTCAGATCTGTAGTATGTTTTTTAATGTGGTCTCGGTTAGTATACTAGCAAATATACATATTGAGTCAAATTAGTTATTTGTCAAACAAGGCTTTTTGTAAATCTTGTTTTTGGGACATGTTTATAATTATTGTATTTATTAAATTTTTGTTTTGGTATCTCTAAAATCTTTACAACTTTTAAAGTAATATTTTAATTAAAAATAATACCGAATGAAGGATGAACTTGTCAATTAAGAAATTATGGTTAGAGGTTGGCACTAATTGAGACTCCTTTTTTTAAATGAGAGATTGAATTCCTCACGCTCTATAAATAGAGAGTCTCAAGTTAAGAAGGAACAATGAAAAAATTCTTCTAAGTAGCATTGTGCCATGTAATTAAGAGGCAAACCCAAGTTTGCTCCACTTAGTGTGCTCATCAACCTAAGGTGGACACAAAAGCTTGATCCTGATGTTCTTTTGATGATGGTTCAAGTTAAAGTAAGTTGATCTAGTCTTGTATTTTTTTTTTCAATAAACATGGATTTGAAAGGTTTGAATGGTAAAATGTATGTTTTATTTTTGTCTTTCTCTTTTGATGGTATTATCAAATTTTATATATTATTTATTCAAATTCGTGTTTGAATTGTATACTTATATTTGGATTGACTCGTAACCCAAAATTGGATAGCACTTGACATAGTTTGCTTGCAAAAATTATAACTTTACAATTGTATATCACAATTTAGTGATTTTTAATATGTTGAAAGGTTTATTCAATTTCCTAAATTTTGCCCTTTTACATTACAAATTCTTCTTCTTTTATATTCAAAATTTGATGACAATCAAACAACCTATATTTGGGAGATTAGATTATTTATTTAAGCGGGCTTGATGTTATTTACAATCTTAATTAGAATCATGTCAATGCCTACTCAATGATTTAATTTAATGTTTGTTGATTATAATTACATAATTGTTTCTAATTTTAAGTGTAAAATATTTAAAATTTATTTTATCTAGATATGCTTAGGTATTTTAATTGATTATGGGTGATCTCATATATTAATTTAGAATACTGATTTGATCATGGAGATTTAGATTGCATATTTAAATTGGCATGCTATATGAATCATGTATAAAAGTATATGGATTCTCTCGTAAGTAAGTATGATTATTTTTCATGAAGAAAAATAAAAGGGAAAGATATATGATTGTTTTTCATAAAACAAAGTAATGATATAACTAAGTTTTATACTTAATTGCAATAATATATAGATATGTTACGTCTTGTTAATAATATTAATTTAATATTTAAATTTATTAAAGTTTATAGGTTATTTTTAGTATCTTAAGTTACCCCATTTTGCAAAGGAAAAATGGTTGAACATTATAAAAAAATAAAAAAAAAAGAGAGAGAAGGCTGGCCATTTTTCAGCCACACACAGGCCAAGATGGTGTCACCCCTCTTGGGCAGAACCATCCCGTGGGTGACACTATCCAAACTATTTTCCAGCCACCAAACATTTTTTAGCTAGTGGGTGGCCAAAAAATGACCAGATGGCTATGAAACATTTAAAAAGAGAGTGTGATTCTGGCAGTTTCTGATCGAGAAATGGACAGACCGTTACTGCCGCTATCAGGCAACAGCAGTCAGACTGGTGGATAGCAGGCCAGACATGGCCAGAATATTGAGTGAAATAGGAGGGGGTGCCAAGATGGTGGGAGGGGAAGGGTTGTCCCTCCTAATAAACTAGGTTGAAAAGGGCGGGCAATTGCCCAAACCAGGTTTCCCGAAACTTGGTTTGGTGGCACCCAAACAGCCACCAAACCAAGTTTTGGGGCAAAAACCAGTTTGGTACCCAATATCAGATTTTCATCCTAGTTTTGAGTGTCATCCAAAAAATCCCTTAGGGGTAACCATAGTTTGTCAGGTGACATGGGACAACTATTCAAAATCCATGTGATGTATCCTTTGCTGCAAGGCAGAAGTTGGGTGTGCTTCTCGGTTAGTAGGGGCCACCTAAAGGGTATTACCCATCTAAGACCTGTTTCCCTTGGCCTAGCAAACAAGAATAAAAAAGGAAATCTAAAATGCATACAAACGCCTCAAGTGGGGTTGGTGTAGTGGGGTGGGGCCTTGGCTGCTAGACAGGCAGTCAAGTTTCGATTCTCATGTGTGTCGCCCCCCTACACATAGCATAGGCCTGGGGTCCTAACCTTGGAGTTTTATGTTACCGGCATGACAGCCATAGGTATGATCGGCTGATCCAGTGCGACCAAGTACCAAGTCTTATTAGTGCTGGGTGTAGTCATGCTGAACATGAGCATTTTTGCCGACATCATGGCCATCCGTTTTAAGTTAAAAAGTCAACAAAACAGTTATATGTTACGTGGCATTCATCTAAAATGCAAACAGACGGCCATGATGTCGACATGAGCAAAAACGCACGCTCATGTTCAGCATGACCTGATCTGCTTCCTACCTATAACATGCAATCCAAATGGTGTGTCAATATGACATACCTTATACACATAGGCGGACCTAAGGGGGGCAGTCTTAGGAAAAACCACGAGCAAGAAACAACCAAAAAGAAACAAAGAATAAGAACGATCAAACAAAACACAAGAAGAACACAGATTTACGTGAAAAAACCTCTCCTCAAATCCGAGAGAGAGTAAAAAACCATGGCCGCCCAGAGAGAAATATTATTACTCTTAACTGACAGTTACAAGCTGGGGAAAGAAAAGCAAGAATATAAACAAGGCAAGGACGACAACTCTAACCCTAACCAAATCGGGTCGGATCCACTGAAAATCGGGTCCCAAATATAAGTCCCAAACATAAGTCCCAACCGGGACCCGCGTCGGGGGGAGCCCCCAGACCCTTCTTCCTGCAAGGGTAAAAACAGTGAATCAGGCTCCACAACTCATCAGGCAGGACTGGGGTGTAGCCCAGTTTTGCCTCCCGAAATAGTTAATTTTTTTTTTTAAAAGCCCAGTCCTAGCCCAGCTCCGATTCCATATGAAATAGATTTTTATCCATTTTTGTAGCCCAGCCCAGCCCTGACTGCAGCAAATAGTTTGATTTGTCCATATGAAATAGATTTTTATTAATAATTGTAGCCATTTTTTATTTTATCTAAAAAAAAAATTGTTTCAGGGGCGCTGCCCCCAACCCCCGACTATCAAACCAGTTTTTTTTTCCTACACCCCTGTTTGCCCCCCCTTCACATGAATCCTAGCTAGCTACGCCACTGCTTATACATCTCACATATTGTGATTTTGCAAGAGAGAGAGAGAGAGAGAGAGAGAGAGAGAGAGAGAGAGGCACGTGCCTCTATGGGTCAATATGAAACTTGATAGGATCCCTGACCATTTGGTGTATGTAGATTTTTGGTATGTTTGTTTTAATCACATATGTCATTGTGATTCTTCGGCCTGTGATTCTGGTTACAGGGTCATAGTGGGGTGTGATTTATAATCACAATAACTTTATTCTTTTCATTTAAAAAAAAAAGAAAAAAAAATCACAAGAACTTGAGAAAATAGTATACCACTCTCATAGGGCTTTGCAAACATGCGCAGCATGAGTACCACATCCACTTGGACACACATTCTTTATAAAGGCTGTCCAAGACTTGATTAATTTTGGCAAACAGCAATTCGGTCACAGCCAACCTCTGTTTAAACGCAAACCAGGTCATATTGCATATAACCAACTTATTGGTTATATTCAATTACCAGGTGTGCACAGGCCCCACCCTCACAGATCCTAAATGAGATGTGTGGTGGGGACAAAACCTCTATTTTCAGCAGCTAAGTTCGGTCTCATTACAAGCAGAACCAGATCGTTGATCATGGAGGCTTAGCAAATCTGGTGTTTACATGTTGGCCTCTTTCGTATCAGCCATTGGAGTAACTTGGGGTTCAGGGCCATCATCGAGGGGCCAAAACGTTCTTGTGGGTACTCTCAGTCAATCAACTAACCACACAAATCCACCAGAAAAATAGAGGTTTTCAGCTCGCTAGCATGTGTGTGTCATGTGCAATGCTGAAAAAAAAAAAAATCATCCGAACATCTATTTGGACATTGTTTGGCATTCTGTAGCCTCCTTCAAATGACTTGTGGCTGGCCTGCAACTGCTTGGGCGGGACTCGGGGAGGGGGAGGAAGAAGAGGAGGTCGTCGATGGTACTGCTTTGACGGCCTGCGGATGGGGAAGGAAGGAGGTGAGGAGAGGACTCGGGAAGGGGGAGGAAGAAGAGGAGGTCGGCACACGACAGTGGTCAGGCGGCGGGTGACGGGCGATGGGCACCGATGGCACACGACGATGAAAGAGGAGTGAGGGAAGAAGGAGGAGGTGATGAGCGACGAGCGGTAGGTGGTGGGCGGCAACGGATGGAGCGTGACGGTGACACACGGTGACAAAAGAGAAGGAGTAAGGGAAGAAAGAGGAGGGGACAAGCGACGGTGACACACGGCAACGAGAGAGAAGGAGTGAGGAAAGAAAGAGGAGGTGACGGGCGGCACGAGGGATGAAACAAAAAAAAAAAGAAATGGGCTCACATTAGGGTTTTACGAGAAAAATTAATGACGGCTTAGCGATAAAAAAATTCTGTCTCAAAATCTGTCACCAATTAAAATGAAGTAGGGACAAAAAAATTGTCACTCATCTGTCGTAAAGTTGTGATGCAGTTTGAGCCATATTATATTTCATCACTAAGCCGTCGTTAATTAGCGATAAATTTTGAGACATAAATTTTTGTCTCAAATTTCGTAATTAATTTTAATTTTTAAGAATGATTAATTTTCTCTCACTAATTCATCACAAAATTACAATAGATTATTTCTGTTACAAATGTCCGTCGCTAATTAACATTTTTCTTGTAGTGATCAAGGAAAATGGATGTCATGGAGACGGTGGATCACCTTTGTCTGGTGGTACCTTTAAAAAAAAAAAAACAACTCAAGGAACTTTAGAAATGCATCATTACACTGTCGGAAATTCATTTCAAAGCCATGAGTGACCTTTGGGGCCTTTGCTTTCATCAGGTGGCCTAACGATGACCTTGCTTGATCAACAATGCCATCTGTAGGGCAACAAGATTAATCAGGTCGATGAATGAATCTCAGTTTCTCTTTGAATCATTTTGCTGTATGGTTCATCATTAGATATGCACAACGAGCCGCTCGGCTCGTGCTCGTTTGTGAAAATAAATAAGTCGAGCTTGAACACAAGTTCAGGCTTGGTGTGCATAAACGAGCCGAGCTTGATCAAGCCGTTGAACTCAATTAAGCTTGAAAAGCTCAATTAGGTTCTCTCTCTCTCTCTCTCACACACACACACACACATATATATATATATATATATATATATATATATATATATATATATATATATATATATATATATATATATATATATATATATATATATATGTTTCTAACTTAAAATCTAAGAGTTAGTCTCAGGTTACTGGGTAGTTCGTTAGCCTCTTTCGCAAAAGATACTGACATCAAGTTCTATGCCTCACATTTTTTTCTAGACCCTAATCTAGTGGTTTTATTACTTTGGTCTGGCGGAGTAGTGAGTTGTTTGTGCAACGTTTGGGAAGGTCAGGGATTGAATCCCACCTCAAATGATCATTATTGTATTCACCATTTTAGAATGATGTTCAAGCTTGGCTCGAGCTCGGAACAGAGCTGAGTCTGAACAGTGTCGTTGAAGCACGGCTCCGAGATCGAGCCGAGCTTGAATAGGGACATTTTGAAACAAGCCCAGTTCGAACAGCCCACAGCCCAAGCTCGGCTCCCTACTCATCACCCTCGTTCCACTCAATGAAATTTTAAGTTTTCTTTAAAAAACACGATAAGTTATATACAATATGACTTGATCTGCTTTGTTCAAACACCCTATTTGAGTTGTGTTTCCTTTTTAAAATAAAAATAAAAATTAAGGCAATACAAAGTCACAAACGAGCCAAAACAAAAAAAAAAACTTGTTTGATATGACCCTTAACTAAAAAACATTGAAATTTTCTCCAAAAAGTTCAATCAGCAAATGCACGGTTTCCAGTGGACGTTAGTAAGTAGCTGGGCAGTTTTAAACTTAATAATTGAATAGTTTACAAAAAGCTGCTCAACTTATTTAATATTCACATGAACCGATCAACTTTTCAGTTATTACATTTAGCATCATGTTTTTATCATTTATGCTTCTAAGATATGCTTGGTCTTAAAATCATTAAGTTGACCCTTGTTTAGTCAAAATGATTAAAATGCCCTCATTGTTAATTTATTTAAGAAAAAGTCATAAACTGATATGAAATCAGTTGTTTTATAATAAAATGACAAAAGTATCATTTTACACTTGCGAGTATTTCAAATAAATCCTAATCCCAAGTCCTAAATACTAATCTTAATCATATCCTAACCCTAAATCCTAAATATTATAAAAGCAGAAGCAAGGGTAATGAGTGTCAAAAATTAGATGTTTCATTATTTTTTCTAAATTGACATCCTTGTCATGTTTTTTGACAATGTCATTAAAATTTTGTTTACCCTTTTTTATATAGTTTCCAAGAAAAAAAAGTCTTACATGGCATCTTATAATTTTTAAAAGCTCTTAAGTTACACCCCCCCCCACTCTCACTCTCTAACCTAAAATATCTCCATAAATCAATCCTCTCTTCTCATCATTGACCATAAAAATATATTATGCATGGGGTTGGTCAGTGTCACCCCATGCATAAAGTTCTCAACAAATTTTTTTTGAAATGCAAACATTTTTTTATTGTTTATTCATCTTATTTATCATAAAAAATTAGCATAATCTACGCCTCTCCATATGAATGGGCCATTACGTTTTAATTTAAATATATATAAAGCAATATTAAAGGGTATTTTATTTTGTTTAGATATTTAGTTGTATATACATATTTGTTTGTCTTTACTGAGTAATGGGTCGGTGCTAAACCCATTTGTTGCTAAACTATGTGTTAAATAGTTTTTTTCAGTCATTTTTATGTTGTTTTTTAAATTCTGACCGTACAGATGTGATCTATGTACTTGATTTTTAGGGATCAGCTCTTAAAGCATTTGATTTTTAGGGAAAACTTTATTTTTTTAAAAAATATTTATGATTCTTACATCTATGACCTCAGCTCTCAAACACACTCTTAGAATGCAAGTCTTAATTTGTATATGTATATCTTAAGAACTTAAATTGTACTTTTCACAAATATATTTTTATGCATAATAATTAACATATTTTTAAAAAGCAAATGCTTAAAATAATTATTTTGATATTTATCACCTAAGAGAGAGATTGATGCTCTACCATATGGCCCATCCCCAATCAGATAAAACCCTGCGGCCTTCCCCTTAGCCACCAAATAGTCAAAATATATCTATCAACGTCTTTTAATTAGGGGTGTCAACGGGTCGGGTTTGGTTCGGACCCAGGTGAAACCAGACCTAGCTCCAATTTTCCTGTATGGTATCGGGTCTGGACCGAGTCTAATCAGACCCACCATATGAGAAACCATATCCAAACCCGATAAGAACTACATGAACCAAACCCGGGCCATACCCAGTAAAATAATATTTTATTATTATTTTTACATTGAAACATTGTGGGAATTAATTGGAACTTGGGTTGGGTCGGGGTCTAGTATTAAATTTCACAAACTATACCCGGATCCATGTATTAATCGGACTTTCGGGTCCAGACCCAAGTCTTCTTATTTATCACCAACTTGGACCCTATAGGGTTTGGTATGGGTTGGATCCGGTTAAACCCGACCCGTTGACGCCCCTACTTTTAATATTCACAAAAATTATATATTCGGATCATAATTGTCCCATCTACACGTCTATTTGTCATAGCTATATATTATATAGACACAAAGCAAAGGCTAATCAAGATTAGATGAAAAGTCTCCACATGCAAACCAAGCAGATTATCAAATTTTTAAAGAAAACCATTGTATTTCTTTTTCTCATGGGAAAAAACATTTGAAGGTGGTCAATATATTTTCCACTATAGGAAAAATGCATGATTAAAATATTGAGAATATAATAATATTGGCCGTGTCATGACATAATAATAAGTAAAACGAGTAACATGCTCCATAATTTTTGGTCAGTCATCTTCTGACCAACTTCAGACGACTCGGAAAATCAACTCCCTTTGTCCTAGAACCGGGTTGATATTTGCTTGTCAACGAATTGACCCGATCCCAACCCGTACCAGATAGGGTTAGGGTTTGGTTACAAAGAAGGGAGTCCAATCAACTATCTGGGTGGTACCCGTGAGATCCGATTGTTAAATGGGTCAGGTATCATTTATGAATTTTATACCAAACCCCGGTTCCGCCTGAGTTCCGATTAAGATCCTCAATTTTTCAATGTAAAAAACTTTAAAATATTATTTTACCAGTTATGGACTGGGTCTGGTTTATGTAATTCTTATTGGATAGGGATATGGTTTTCTTATAAAAAATCTGATCAGACACAAATCCAGATCTGATACCTGCATCACTTAGTCGGATCCAGGTTTGGACACACCCATTTTATGAGGGGTCCAACCCATTGACACCCGTAGGTGCAGTAAAGATTCACAACTATGTCGCAAAGACACGAGTATGATTTGATGTTGGACACGAGTTCAAGTCGCGAATTCATAAAATTTTTAAAAAATATATAGGACAAAAGGACACCAAATTTTAAATTTTTTCATCAATAAAAGGTATACAAAACAGGCCTACTTTTGGCTCGGCTAGATTTAAGTCAATTGACTGGTTAATGCCACGGTCTGGCAGACCCACTTCCTAAACCCGATCCAGAATCCCATAATCCAACAAAGGCCAAACTCCTCTAGGCCTTCAGTAGGGATGTAAACAGTTCGGATTCGGATCAGACATGTCCAAATATCCAACAAATTGGATTTTTGCTAAATAAATCAGATTCAGATTCAGATTCTGATGGTGAAAAGCTCATACCAGATTTGTCTTTTTACATATTATGTGATGGATATCGGATAAAATCCAATTCCTTCACATCCCTAGCCTTTAGTTAGGCTTACAGCTCTTAATTGGTTGGGATGTGAGCCAATCGAATAGGACCCAAGTTTGGGCTTAGTGTAATGGGTCAATAGTTAGTTGTCTAACCCCGGGGTCCCGGGGATCCGAGTCGTAGACAGAATGGGTCTGGTTTATAAACCAGAACTAGTGCCTGACCAAGATCCAATTAATACCTGGAATTTTCACATATACAATATTTTCAAATTGAACATTTTACTGGGTACGGTATAGTTCCTTTTGTCCAAAACCCAGGCATGTAAACGGGCTGGATTCGGTTGGATATGGTTATTGCTGAATCCAACCTAATTGAGAGTTGGACTTAGATTCAAATGGAAATTGCTAGTACCGAATCCGGACACGACTAACTTAAATGGCTAATCAGATAAAATGTTTACCTGTAATAGGAAACGGATATAGGTTGATTTCAAGTCCAGTTGGGATTTGAATTTGGATTCTTATGTAAAAATCCTAAAAAGAATCCAAATCCGATTACTAATCCGATGTTTTTGCTTTTCTAAATCCTACTATAGAGTTTAGATTCAGTCCAATATCCATTCAAATCCAAACCATCGATCTCCCTACGGAATACAGACCTGAATCTGTTTCTGCCTAAGCCAGGTCCAAGTGAATCCATATAGAGATCGGGTACCACCACTTCAATATCTAATTTGGTCCAGAGCATAGTTACCAGGAAATAGGGATGGCTATGCCCTGGTGGATGCGGGGGATAAGGTCTCCACCCCCGCCCCGTCTCAAAATTCTGCCCTCCATCCCTGCCTTCATCTCTGCACGGATTTTGTTTTTAATCTCCATCCCAGTTTCATGTCCTTCATCCTCGGTTTAAATGGAGCTAGGCGGGGCAGGGCCCCATTTTCTCCCCTGTTCATTGTCATCCCTAAAGGTATTTTAGTTATTTTACTAACAGGGATCGGCTGTAGGGCAGAGGAAAATGTAAGCCCATTCCCGCCTTATCCCCCACATGGATTTTGATTTTAATTTTCATCCCCACCTCCATCCCTATTTCATGTCATTCATCCCCGATCCAAATGGAGTGAGGCGGGGCGGGCCCGTTTTCCCCCGGTCCGCTACCATCCCTACCAGAAAAAGAAATAGACACAAGAACCCATACATGAAATGTAAGCGGGGAAGCATGTTGGACATTTTGGGTTACGGGTCCAACCCACAGTCAGACCTGGTTTGACACCCTCTTAGTGGGTCACGTAAGTGGCTGAGTAATGGAGATAGTGAGTGGGAGTTACGTGAATGTGGAGAGACCACATTCACGTAACTGCCCAATTCCTCCATTATATAAGGGGTTAGGGGTTAAGAAGATGATGAAAATTCGTAACACTTCCCTGCCCAAATTCAGTTCTGCATTCAGACATAGCAGAATAGGGTCCTGCTCACCGTCGACATAAGGCCTGGGCTCATTGTAGGCGTCAACCGACTGAGGAGAACGCCGAACTACCTACACGGACTATGGCGAATCCAGGTACGCTCCCTGTCATGTTGTTTTTACAGGGTTTCGCACAACAAAGCAAGCATTAGTGAGAAGCGGGATATTGTTATAAAGTGTTGGTTTTGCGAACACATGTGAAAAGAAAAAGAAAACACAATATAAAGTGCGAGCAAAAGCAAATATGAGATGAAATGGAAACAAGTACAAAACCAATGTTATTAGTATAGGGGGCGTATCGGCTGATATGTACCGTATCACTAGAAAATTGATTTACCCTTGAATCGGCTAATTTTTTTAAAAAAATATATAAAAAAATTTTAATATTATTTTAAATGGTTCTATGTACCACGTTTTGATTGACATGTAATAATTTATTATTATTTTTTGGCCGATACAGAATGATTCACTTGAGTATCGGTATCAAACGATCCCGTGTCAATACCAATACTGACATCATTGTACAAATCTACATAGAATCAACATGCAAGCTTGTTATAAAAAAGTAATTATTTTTTTATGAAAAAACATAAGTAAAGCGGAGGTGAGCAAAACCCAACAAAAGTGAAAGGTAACCATTAAGAAAATGAGAAGGAATCAATTTGAGATATGAGGAAGAAACAAGGTTCCCAACGAAATGAAGCAGGTTTCCCAAAGCTTACATTCCTTTGAAAAAAAATTATATATATTTTTTTTTGCTTTCAAAGTGCGTTTTGAGAAGGCAAGGCTTTCCCACTTAGCAACAAGTTCCTGGTAACACCAACAGCGGGCTCCACTTGTCTGCATGTCACCTTGTGTTGGGTTCAAAACCCAATAGTACCATTGATTAATAACTGGCATAGTGACAAATATTGCAAAATTTATGAAAATCTCATGATCATATCGTGAGAAATTGCCTGAATGTTTAAAATGGTAATTTCTCGCGAGATTTTCAAAATATCATGAGATTTATGAAAAAACATAATTATCGTGATTTAAACATGTAAACAGCTATTTATCATGAAAAACCATCTATTTTTATTTTTAAATAATTTATATTAATATTTTCTTATAAAATTTATTTTTTATATTTTTCAATTTATTTTTTTATTAACAAAATTTTGCCAAAAAATATGAGATTTATGAAAAAAATTCAAATTTTTGCTAGTTTTTGAAAAACGATATTTTTTTTGCCATTTTTAACTTTTGTAACTATGATAACTGGTGGGGGTCTGCCTAACCCCAGCTTGCCTTAAAAAAAAAAAGAATAAGCTCCTAATAACCATGGTCCAGCCAGCCCTATTAGTTGGGTTGAGTGCCTTCGTACCGATGAATCCGATTCTATTACGAACCGGAATGGCCGGTCCGCGACGGGAAGTTAACGGCGTAAGTGACGGGGAAGAGTAACGCCGTTAGCCAACTCCTCTAACAAGCTGGCCGCTGGCCCACCTTTGTGCTAACCTTTCCGTGGCAGGGAATCAAAGGAAATGATTCCCCCCCGAGCCTTCGGTCGAATCTCGGCTCCTCATTTCATTTAGCATGCATTTCATCCTCATCTCGTAACCCAACCCTTTAAAAGCCGGATCCCCTTCAACCCTTCCCTTTTTGTTCCCTTTCCTTCCTTCTTTTTCCCTTCCCTTCGCTTCCCAACGGAGATACAGGAAGAAGAAGAAGAAGAAGAGGTCTACCTGCAACACCTGTATCTCTCTATTTCTCTCACTCTTGATTTCTTGTGTTATTTTGATCGATTCGGTATCGGGTTCGTTTTCGTTTGAGATCTGGTTTTTGCTTCATTTGATGCGTCGTAGTATCGCCCGATCGTGTATTGATTAGCCCCTGTAGGGTTTTTGGTTCCAGATCTGGAGTTTCTGATCTACGTTTGCTCCGATCTTTGAGTTCTTATGCCTTTCTTGATGAAGATTTGTGGATTTTTGTGGTCGATCGTTTTGATAATCTGTATTTGACGGTATCGGGATTGAATCGCTTGGTATTTGTGTATGCTTTGAAACTCTTTGCATGTTTTACCGATCTTTTCTGATTTCTGGTAGATCGGTGGAGGTATAGGTTTTTGTGTTTGCCTATTTATTATGCTTGTTGTTGATCGTTTTATTCTGTGTGTAAAGAGTTGAGTTTTCCATGGACTTGATGTTTTAGATCTAGGGGAGGGTTTATATCTTAATTTTGATTTAGTGAAGCAATCGTGTGTATGCGTATGAGATTTTAATCTAACGTTTCATCATCGTGTATTTTTCTTTTGGTACTTCGTTAGTGCTCGGATATGAGTTCTAATTTTGGTCTCTGTGATGCGATTGTTTTATCCATGACTTCTTTTTTTGGAATTTTCCGTGATGAACAAATAAGTTTGGATATTGCGTTGTAATCCAAAATGTAACACCCTATCCTGCTTTTCTGGATAATGGGGTGCATCCTCGCACACTTTTAGTGACGTGATTTTTTGGGGATTTTGTTTTGGTGATATGTATATCTCTTAAGATGTTTTTTTTTTCATTCGGAAAAAGAAAAACAAAAGTTAGAAGAAAAACTAAATGATAAAAACTGGGTGAAAACTTATTCTTGTAATATATGAATCAAGGAACATTCTGTTTAGCAATTTCCGATTTCCTCGTGATTTTCCTGTATTGACGTCCTGTGGAGTTGAAGAAAATTCACATGTTTACAATGTGAGGTTTACTACATATTAAGTTCTAATTTGATTATCTTGTATTTTATCATACATATTGAGATGAGAAGTCATTGTTGCCCTGTTTGCATGATGTTTATGTGGTGCAAACTAGATGGAAGTCGACATTTTGTTTTAATATCATGATATGGATTTACACGTATGAGTACGGACCCAGCCCTTTGACATAGGATGGGTTCCATCCTACATTCAATCCTGGCCATCCAATCACCGGCTAGGAGTGGTTCCACATTTTCACCTGGATGTGGACTAATCCTAGCCATCTAGATGCTTCAGATGGAAGGTTAAGATCGTATGTCAAAGGACTGGATCCATTTTTTACACGTTTTGGGTTGTTGACATGATTTTTTTTTTAATTCCTTTTAGCTTTGTAGCTTCAAGTAAATTGGAATTTTGAACTTGGAATGGTATGAGAACACGTATATCCAGAGTCTGAGGATTGATAGCTGCTTTTCCCATAACTATCTTGATAAAGTGATAATTTTGATAATTTTCGGTTTACAATTTAACATTTTTGTGATGTATACCAAATTGTCTGCTGCTTGAGACGAGTGATTATCGCAACCATTATCAGCAAAATTTTGGCTTGTGATGGTCATAGAAAATGTATAAGTGAGATTGCTCTGTTGACAACTCTTTATAGTCTAAATATGTTGTTGTTGTGTTGTATCATCTGCCTTGTGGTTTCAGAGTGATCAAGAGTTGCGAGAGCATGCTCCTTTACTACACAGAAAAGACTGTTTGTGTGTGTGGGCGGATTGTTGTGCTATTTTTGATAGTATCATAGTACATTTTTAAGGTAATTCAGGTACATGTGTTTATTTTGGAAGATTTTCTTAAATCCTCTTTACAACTAATTTTGTGGTTAATATTTTTCCTCGAAAACTTATTAAATGTTTTAACCGTTTAGTTTCCTTCTGACAAGCAGTAATGGTCTTCCCATTATTGAAGAATATGGTCCTGAATTAAGTTTGTTGTGTCTTTTGATTTTAAGGTTTAAAAGTGATTATATAATATAATATTATTCTTGAACTTTTGGTTAAGAATATAATTCATCTGTTGGCCTTTAGCTTATTGTGATCTGAAGCTTTTTGCACAATTCCATCAGCAATAATCTGACTGCTTTTCAATGCAGGTTTGATATAGAAAATGGCTGACAACGAAGACATTCAGCCCCTTGTTTGTGATAATGGAACTGGAATGGTGAAGGTACGTATGGAGTATGCATGACCTATTTATACCCTTTTGTCTCAAATTATATTACTGGCATTGATTGTTTCCTACTGTTGCATTATCTCTGCATCGTTGAACAGGCTGGGTTCGCTGGCGATGACGCTCCAAGGGCAGTCTTCCCAAGTATTGTTGGCCGACCTCGACATACAGGTGTTATGGTTGGGATGGGGCAGAAGGATGCATATGTTGGTGATGAAGCCCAGTCTAAAAGAGGTATCCTCACATTAAAGTACCCAATTGAACATGGGATTGTCAGCAACTGGGATGACATGGAGAAGATCTGGCATCATACCTTCTACAATGAGCTCCGCGTTGCCCCAGAGGAGCACCCTGTTCTTCTCACTGAAGCCCCACTCAACCCCAAAGCCAACAGGGAGAAGATGACACAGATCATGTTTGAAACCTTCAATGTTCCTGCCATGTATGTTGCCATTCAAGCCGTCCTCTCTCTTTATGCCAGTGGCCGTACCACAGGTGAGGAGAAGTATTTGATTCATGTAGACTAGTCGATGTACACATGCACATACACTCACAAGGCACACAGACAGAAGAGGTAGTCTAATTATTTAAACCATGTAAGCGTGCAACCATTGTTTGATTCATACAGACTAGTGGATGTGTGTGCACACATGCAGATGCATTAGCATACACATCTTAGAAGAGAAGATAATTATGTGATTCATGTACGCTACTTAATGTCATACACACATATGTGCTAGGGTATGCAGAGAGAGAGAGAGAGAGAGAGAGAGAGAGAGAGAGAGAGAGAGAGAAAGAGAGAGAGAGAGAGAGAGAGAGAGAGAGAGAGAGAGAGAGAGAGAGAGAGAGAGATTTGTGCTATTCAATACTTCTCAATATCTATTTTGAAGCTTTTGTTGCATGGATTGCTCATTGTTTGAGATGTGCGTATGATTAGGTCCTCGCTTTTTTATTTGCTGTGTTCTTTGCTTTCAGGTATTGTGTTGGACTCTGGTGATGGTGTCAGCCACACGGTGCCTATTTACGAAGGTTATGCTCTCCCTCATGCCATCCTCAGGCTTGACCTTGCTGGTAGGGATCTGACAGATGCCCTCATGAAGATTCTGACTGAGAGAGGGTACTCCTTCACAACAACTGCTGAACGGGAAATTGTCCGTGATGTGAAGGAAAAGCTTGCTTATGTTGCCCTTGATTATGAACAAGAGCTTGAGACTGCTAAGAGCAGTTCTTCCATTGAGAAGAGCTATGAGCTGCCTGATGGACAGGTCATCACCATTGGAGCTGAGCGTTTCCGCTGTCCAGAGGTGCTGTTCCAGCCTTCTCTCATTGGTATGGAAGCTGCTGGTATCCACGAGACGACATACAACTCGATCATGAAGTGTGATGTTGATATCAGAAAGGACCTCTATGGGAACATTGTTCTCAGTGGTGGATCAACCATGTTCCCTGGCATTGCTGACCGTATGAGCAAGGAGATCACTGCCCTTGCTCCCAGCAGCATGAAGATCAAGGTGGTGGCGCCGCCTGAGAGGAAATACAGTGTCTGGATTGGAGGTTCAATCTTGGCATCGCTGAGCACATTCCAACAGGTAGGTACTGTCTTTGTTCTTCTGGTTAAGCATATAGGGATACCACAGTTTTCCTTTATTTTTGAAAGCCCCTTTTCCTGAATATTTGCTTTCTCATTTTGGCATCGAGTAATCTTTGTGCTTGTCTCATGGGAGTTTCACATAATGGATGTACTGTATCGTTACTTCATGCTGTTCAAAATTTCTTTCCAAGCCATGTTGATGTTGCCCATTAGCACGCCTCAAATTAAATTGAAGCCTGTGATGCTGAACTGCGTTATGGGTTTCCTTTCCCCATCTTTATAAGTGGGTGGTACAAATTGAGAGAAGAATGACGGGTTTGTGTTTGTGATTGAGCAGATGTGGATAGCAAAGGCAGAGTACGACGAGTCTGGCCCATCCATCGTCCACCGGAAGTGCTTCTAGATGTGGTTTCCTGCATTTTTTTGGTTGCCGTAGCGTTTATCTTTTGCTTCAGTCAGATTGCTTGGTTGCGAAATTGTCTTCAATTATTATATTCCCTTTCGTGATCTCTCTTTTCCCTTCTATGTGTTTATGTAATAGCGGGAACGTGTACCTAAGTTCAGGTGGGATTGCATATCTCTTGCATAGTTTTATTCAGTCTGCGAGTGGAGAATGTGGTTTGCATAACTACTTAGCTTTTCTCTTTTAGTTCTGTTCAACCAGTAGCAATGTAGTTGAACGCTTAGTCTTCTTTTCCATTTGTATTATTTTCTCATGTTCTCTCATGAATGACTTTTTTTACCTGCCTCGTTGAAAGGGATCTTCCTCTTTATTGTCCATCGAGGCGCAGTGAAGGCAAAGAGCGAGAAATGGTAGTGGGGTTGTCTGGGCCAGGCTTTTGATCCCTATGTTTATTGTCGTTGTTAATGCAATAATTCTTTTCGAATGTTTGGTGCTTTCCTGGCATTTCACGTGGTCAGGCCATTGAGGTATGAGCCAGAAAAAGCTGCTGCTTTGGCTTTTGTTATGCTTTATATTAGCACTCGTGTTCTTGCACCTTTACGGTTTCCACTTTTCCTGGCAAGTTCAAATTTGTGAATTGGCAACGAGTGGTTTCCCTTTCTGGTTGAGTAGCAAATTGCCAAAACTGGTGTCCATCACCGTCTCACCGGAATCTCTGGTGGGCTTGTGGCCCAGTGTGGTTGGAAGTGGGTTTTCAAGCTTAAAGCGGTGGGTCATACGTATGGGGCTGTACTTAATGCAGGCCACTTGATTTCTGTAGAGTCTGAATTTTGCATGATACGGAGAGATGGTGTCAGGAATCTCGGGTCAGTTGAGATTTCAAGCTGCTTCAGAATATTTGGTTGATCGGATTGTATTGTTCCAAGCGATAATTGCTGTCAAGTGTTGCAATAGCAGTAGTGTTCTTTTGGCTGCATTGGCTCAGGGTCAAAGGCTACTTTTCACCATGGCTGTTTTCAGTTGTTGAAGTGGTATTTCTATGATGGTAGCTTTGGATTATGATTCTCTCCCCCTTTTTTTTTTTTGTAAAGGCAAGCTGGGGTTAGTCACTCCCACCAGTAATTATTCAACATTACCACTGCGGTTTGAACCTGCAACGGCTCACAAGGAGACGTGCACTGACAGCTCCTACCAAAGTAGCCTCGGATTCTTTCGTGAGAAAGGTCATGGATTTCTAAAAGCTTCTGTTATGTGAGGAGCCATGAATGGATTCACATGAAAAAAGAAAGGTGGTGGGAATAACTGGGGCATTGTTCCATCATATGGCACATTTCTACCATAATGCTTCGATGTTTGTCGTCCATGGTTTGAAAAGGGGATGCCCCAGCTAGGCAATTTCTCATGAAAACTGCAGGAAACAAATGAGCCTTCAGTCCTCTTGCTGGGCAAGTTTGCTGTTTGGGGGCAAAGGTCGGGCCTGGTGATGTCAATGAGTCAGATTTTATCCATTATCCGATCAATTCCATTTAGTAGGATTTGGTAAGCCCAAACCATATTCGATTATAATTAATTGCATGCGGATATGGTTTTGATTTTTTGTTACCAAATCTGTCCAACCTATGAATTTGATAGATCTGAATTTGTTTACATATAAAAGTTGATTTGGTACGGGCTTTTTACTATTTGAAATTGAATTCCAATTGGTTTAGCCATCACTTGATTAGTGGGATATAGTATTGGCCACATCTGATCTGAATCCAAACTCTTTACATCCTGATTGAGAGAGAGCTGAAAACTAAAAATTCAATTCTGGTTTCTTCTCATGAAATCTCAATAATATATATATATATATATATATATATATATATATATATATATATATATATAAAATGGTAGCTGTGCAACCCTTAGGTGTGCAACTACCAGGGAGATGATACTGAGTGTGCAGCGTTACGGACACCCAGCCTCATTGTTTCTCCAAAAGACTTTTAACAGCGAGAAAAGTTGCCGCTGAAAGTGTTATTGCGTCCATAGCGCCACACGATGGACGCTCAACGTCATCCCGCTCCTGTTGTGCTTCTAGTGATTGCTCTCTCTCTCTCTCTCTCTCTCTATATATATATATATATATATATATATATATATATATATATATATATATAATCAAGCAGGGATTGACATAAAAATGTAGAACATATACAACTATTAGGAAAAAGGTTTTTATTGAGTTTGTACCACGATAAAGGCATGATATTTTCAAAACATGTGATATTTTGAAAATATCGCTTGTTTTGGGGTAATTTATCGTTCTCATCATCAATATTTGTGTCAATGGTAGAAACTTAGGGATCCAGCTTTGGAACCAAGCCCTAGCCATACTTTTCAAAATAATTCTCTAGGTCAACAATATTTTGGTTAGAACGTGGACCCAGTGCAGATCCAAATTCTGGTCTATATCTGATACACCAAAATTATCATTGTCTGGATATACTAAGGTAAGTCCGATTAGCAATCAGTTGGGCCACAAGATCCAAGTATATATGGTCCCCAATTTGGTTTGGAAGTTTATATCTCAGACCTAAGTCCAACCTCAGATCTGATTAAGATCCGGACTTTATGATATAAAATTGAGAGAGAGAGAGAGAGAGAGAGAGAGAGAGAGAGAGAGAGAGAGATTTTACCTTATCCGATTAACACTAAGCCTGTTGGTTGGATGTGGTCCTAGACCCAGGGTTACCTTATCCAAAACTGGTTGGTTGGATGTGGTCCTAGACCCAATGCCAGAACCTCAAAGTTGGATAAAAGTCCCGATCTGGCTCGATCAGAACCGTTGACAGCCCTACCTACAGGTGACTTTATGGAAAGGACCCTAACAGAATGGCAACTTTATATACAAGGCTGCCATTGTTCCCTTGCGACTTACAGTGTACAGTTGCGCTTAGAGTCTGTTTTGCTTTTGTTGAGTCTGATGTAAGCTGCCCGGTTCAGGTGAATTAATACCCGAAGGGGCAGCCCGTATACTTGAACTGTAATAGCCTGCGGGCAAAATTGTGAATGAACTAAATGCGTTGAGCTTTCTTTTGTTCACCCTCGTTGTGATTGCTTCTTGTGATTGCAACTTCTCTCCCTCTATTCTCTCTTGCTCTCTTGCACTCTGATCATAAGCTTCCGCGACCGGCAAGCGAGCTGACGAGTAGGCTTGCGGCGGTAAGGAAGGACCGTCGCGCCGCGCTGGCCCATTGAAGGAAATAGGCCCGTGACAAGTGGTACCAGAGCCCGTTCTCGTGTTGGGGAAGGGACTCCGGAGTCGGTGTCGACAGATACGCCGACAGGCTGCGATTTGTGAGCAAGACATCGTGGCGCCTTATCAACACTTGCGCAACACCAGAGGTAAGGCAGTTGCCGAAGCTGAGGAGATGGGTTCACCTCGGGGCCAAGAAGAGTTGGCTGCAACTGTTAACAAGTTGGTGGAAGATGTGACTTCGCATGATGAAGCGATTTCACGCGCATGTGAATCATTCAATGGATTGAATGATGTGGTGGCGAGCCTGCAAGAGCAGGTGAACTTACTAATGGGGCAGGTCACTTCGTTGACGACTACAGTGACCGATCTTGAGTTGAGGAACCGTACGTTGTAGCGGACGGTGACCCTGAATGGCGGAAATGGTGAGAGACCATCAAGGATTGATGTACCTAGACCCGCAAAATTCAATGGTTCTCGCGACAGCAAGGCTATTGAGAACTTCTTGTTCCAAGTAGAAGACTACTTGGATATCCAAAATGTGACCCTTGAAGATCTGAGGATCAAGGCTGCAGCGGCCTTACTTGATGGGGATGCTATCGCTTGGTGGAGGCGGAAGCGCAATGACATGGAGAGGGGTCAATGTGTGATAGACACCTTTGATGACTTCAAAGTAGAGTTGCGCAACTACTTCATGCCAAGAAATGCGCAGAGACAGGCTTACCGGATGGTTCGTGAACTCAAACATACTGGTTCGTTGCAAGACTATGTCCGAACGTTCCAGAAGCTTATGCTGGAGATACCTAACATGCCAGAGGACGACATGCTCAACTGGTTCATTGTGGGACTTCAACCATGGGCACAGTCCGAAGTGGAAAGGAGCAACCCCCGTATTTTGGAAGATGCATATGTGGCGGCGGAGCGCTTAGTTGATACTCAGCGCAAACCTTTCACCCCATCAACCAAAGTTGGGAAGAAGCCTGACCACGGAGGCAAGAAGGATGAGCAGCGCAACGATAAAGGTGAGGCGTCGACACGCCATCAACCCGAAAAGAAACAGAACTACACAAAGCATAACAACAGCAACAAGGGTGCGGTTGTGACATGTTGGTTCTGTGGTGATAGACATATCGCCCGGCAATGCCCAAAGCGCCTTGTAAAGGATGACGGGCAAGCCAATGCTGCACAGGAAGAATGCAGCGACACTGAAGGCAGTGACACTGAGACCATGCAACCGAGGATGGGCGCCATGCGATCGATTAACGCAGCTAGAAGTTGCGCAGCTAAGAACATGCAGGTTAGTAAGGAACTTATGTACGTAGAAGTCATTATGAATGGAAAGTCTACTTCGGCAATGGTAGACTCCGGGGCCACACACAACTTTGTCTCGCGGGAAGAGGCAGAGCGGTTGGGCTTGAAAACTGGGCCAAAGCAGAGGACTATCAAAACAGTAAACTCTGAGGCCAAGCCCATTCTTGGTGAAGCAAGAGATGTGGCTACTCAAGTGGGGAGTTGGGTCGGCAAAGCCAACTTCTCTGTGGTGCCCCTGGACGATTTCAAGGTGATTCTGGGTATGGAGTTTCTGCGAAGCCAGAATGTGATGATGCTGCCAAAGTTTAACACGTTGACGATCATGGGATCAGACCTGTCCCACACAGTGCAGTGCCTCACGCAGAAAGGCAAGTCTTCAGTGTTATCAGCAATGCAACTGAAGAAGGGTGTCAAGCATGGGGAGCAGACATTCCTAGTTGCAGTGCGTGCAGATGAAGGGAAGGTAGAAGCAGCAGTGCCGCCGACCCTAGCCCCTCTATTGGAGGAGTTTCGGGGGGTGATGCCTCCGGAATTGCCAAAGCGTCTTCCGCCAAGACGCGAGGTCGACCACAAGATTGAGTTGACCCCGGGAGCAAAGCCTCCCGCAATGGTTCCATACCGTATGGGGCCAGCAGAGTTGAAGGAGCTGCGCAGGCAGCTAGACGAGATGTTGGACGCAGGCATTGTTCGTCCATCAAAAGCCCCATTTGGTGCCCCGGTCCTTTTTCAGATGAAACATGATGGCTCTAAACGGTTATGTGTGGATTACCGGGCCTTGAACAAGGTCACGGTGAAGAACAAGTACCCATTGCCATTGATAGTAGACTTGTTCGATCAGCTAGGCAGTGCCCGTATCTTTTCCAAGCTAGATCTGCGATCGGGTTACTGGCAGGTGAGGATTGCCGAAGGTGATGAGCCGAAAACAACTTGTGTCACCCGCTATGGTGCTTACGAATTTCTAGTAATGCCATTCGGGTTGACAAATGCTCCAGCCACATTCACGACTCTAATGAACCAGATTTTCTACCCTTACTTAGACAAGTTTGTGGTAGTCTATCTGGATGATATCGTGATCTACAGCAGTAACATGGAGGAACATGTCGGGCACTTGCGAACAGTGCTTCAGGTGCTGAAGGAGAATGACCTCTGTGTTAAACGAGAGAAGTGTCTCTTCGGGCAGGAGGAGATCAGCTTCCTTGGCCACGTTGTGGGGCGTGGTGTGCTGCGTATGGATGGGCAGAAGATAAGGGCCATCCAGGAATGGGTTCCGCCAAGCAAAGTGCCAGAATTGCGGTCATTCCTCGGCTTGGCAAATTATTATCGGCGTTTCATCGAAGGTTATTCCCTCATTGCTGCGCCTCTCACAGACTTGTTGAAGAAAAATCGGGTATGGCTCTGGACAGGAGCGTGCCAAGATGCCTTCGAGGGCTTGAAGAAAGCCTTAGTGAGAGAGCCAGTGCTGCGACTGCCTGATCATTCGAGACCCTTCGAAGTCCACACTGATGCCTCAGACTTTGCCATTGGCGGAGTTATTATGCAAGACGGGCATCCGATCGCATATGAGAGTCGTAAGCTGAAGGATGCAGAGAGGCGGTACACAGTGCACGAACGTGAGATGACCGCCATTGTGTATTGCCTCAGGACCTGGCGGCACTACCTTTTGGGTGCCGAGTTCGTCGTCAAGACGGACAATGTGGCCACGAGCTATTTTCAGACGCAAAAGAAGCTGACGCCCAAGCAAGCTCGATGGCAGATGTTTTTGGCTGAGTTCGACTTTGCCTTGGAGTACAAGGTTGGAAAGACCAATGTTGTGGCGGATGCCCTGAGCCGTAGGGCTGAACTGGCAGCTGTGCGTGCGGAGTCTTCTGAAGTGCATTTGGAGGGTGCATTGTTGAGCCGCATCCGCGAGGGTACGCAGCAAGATCCGACCGCACAACACCTTGTTTCTCTGGCGCAGGCAGGAAAGACTCGGCGATTTTGGCTACAAGACGGCCTCCTCGTAACAAAAGGGGGGCGCATCTTTGTACCACGGTGGGGAAGCCTCCGCCGAGAGCTTCTCAAGGAGTGCCATGATACACTATGGGCCGGCCATCCTGGTCAGGAGCGGACCTTAGCACTCCTTGAGCGCGGCTACTATTGGCCGCAGATGAGAGACGATGTTGAGGGGTATGTGCGGACATGCCTCATCTGCCAGCAAGATAAGGGGACAAACCAGAAGGCTGCCGGTCTCCTTGAGCCTCTACCAATTTCAGAACGTCCTTGGGATAGCATCTCCATGGACTTTATTGTTAGTCTGCCAAAGGTAGAGGGCCTCAGTTCTATTTTGGTCGTGGTGGATCGTTTCTCAAAGTATGCCACCTTCATTTCAGCTTCTAAGGAGTGCCCTGCAGAGAAGACTGCAGAGTTGTTCGTAAAGCATGTGGTGAAGCACTGGGGCATACCAAAGAGCATTGTGAGTGATCGCGATGCTCGCTTCACGGGCAAGTTCTGGCGTGAAGTATTTCGGCTACTTGGCTCTGAGTTGCTGTTTTCAACTAGCTTTCATCCCAGACTGATGGGCAGACAGAGCGTATCAACGGGATCTTGGAGCAGTACCTCAGGCACTTTGTTAGTGCCAATCAGAAAAATTGGGTGAAGCTCCTTGATGTGGCACAGTTTTGCTATAATCTGCAGAAGAGCGAGTCTTCAGGCCACAGCCCGTTCGAGATAGCCATGGGGCAGCAGCCACTGACCCCGCACACGCTTGCCGCACAAGAAAAGGGAAGGCCATCCTTTGCCTATCAGTTTGTTCGCGACTGGCACGAGCAGAATGAGTTGGCGAAGGCATTCCTACACAAAGCGGCAAAGAGAATGAAGAAGTGGGCGGACAAACACCGTCGGCCCGCAGGGTTCCAAGTTGGGGACCAAGTGTTGGTGAAGTTATATCCTGGTCGCACAGGCATCTTCCGCGGGCGGCACCGCGGACTACTCAGAAAGTATGAGGGACCCTTCACCATCACAAAGAAGGTGGGCAAGCTAGCCTATAAGCTGGAGTTGCCCCCAGACTTCAAGGTGCACCCCGTGTTTCACGTGTGCAACCTCAAGCAGTTCCATCCAGATGATGGATACCCGGAACGCAATGTGCCGCAACGCGCTCCCATCATGCAGAGGGCCCCGGCAGCACAACGGGCCGAGAAGCACCTCAGTCAGATCCTTCGCCACAAGGTCAACTACTTGGGGCAAGCGAAGAAATACTTGGTGCAGTGGGAGGAAACAGCGGAACCAACGTGGGAGCCTGCATTTCGAATGAACAGCCGCTACCCGGCTGAAGTCAGGGCTTACCACGAAACAGATGGCGCCGAGGACGGCGCATGATTTGAAGGGGGGAGCATGTTCCCTTGCGACTTACAGTGTACAGTTGCGCTTAGAGTCTGTTTTGCTTTTGTTGAGTCTGATGTAAGCTGCCCGGTTCAGGTGAATTAATACCCCGAAGGGGCAGCCCGTATACTTGAACTGTAATAGCCTGCGGGCAAAATTGTGAATGAACTAAATGCGTTGAGCTTTCTTTTGTTCACCCTCGTTGTGATTGCTTCTTGTGATTGCAACTTCTCTCCCTCTATTCTCTCTTGCTCTCTTGCACTCTGATCATAAGCTTCCGCGACCGGCAAGCGAGCTGACGAGTAGGCTTGCGGCGGTAAGGAAGGACCGTCGCGCCGCGCTGGCCCATTGAAGGAAATAGGCCCGTGACAGCCATACTGGGTCGGGAATTTGTAGGGTTGGACACTTTAAGCCCTGCTATGGTAAAAAGTAGCTTTGGTCCACATGCATCCAACCACCCCAACCAAATTGTTTATTAGATGTTTAGCACGCGGATTCAAATGTGGGGCAGTATTTTGGACCTTTGACAGGGGTTATCCTTGAACCCCAACTCTGGGTCCAATATGAACCTGTATGTGTACTATTATATGTCTTAGACCTAAAATTGGACTTAGACAAGAAGACCAAGATAGACTTCAACCACATCTAACTTTCATCACAAGCACGGGCCCAGATTTGTAGCAGAATCCTTGTGCAAACCATAGTCACCAATATTTGCAATTTTTTTTTAAATCTCGCGATTTTTTTCACGAGAATTTCCATATATCACCTATTTTGAAAATGTCATGCTTTTATCGTATGTTACCGTGTTATTAATGCATACTTATATTTCTTATAGTTCATATCTTACCTTATACATTTATAATTTTTCTCATATATTTTTAAATTTTAAATATACTTTACCAAGTTTATCCCCCAAAAAAATGTTTTAAAATTTGGGACTGAATTTTCCTTTCAGGAGATTTGTTTTTGTGGATAATTCGAGGGTAAATCCCATCACCGACTGAGACATAAATCCATTGATTTAGGTAAAAATCAACTGAATTAGTTGGACAATAATAAAGCACTCAAAAATATCGCTGCCAGGACAGCGACCGTAAGTACGGCAGGCAGAGCCAACGGCGCGGGCTAGGTATCTGTTGCTGTGTTCTCCGTGTAAATATAAAAAAATAGAGGCATAACAAGTTGAGCTTGCCCTTGATCTTGCTTGAGCTTCTGGTGGACTGAGCTGAGCCAAAGCTTGTGGCTCACGAAGCTCAAGCTGGGTTCATTTATAACAGCAAGAACTAAACCCCACTTGCCTCCTTGAAGCTAGTACTTCAACCAAACATTTTGCACACACACACATGATTGAAGGAATCGTTCTGTTTAGTGTTTAGTAGAAATCACAAATTTTTCTTTTCTTTTCTAAATCAGACTCAAAAGATGTGATTTACTTGTTTTGCAAAGTAAAAAGTGAGCTCTAAAAATGGCACGTTGTCACAAAAATCCACAAATATGCCAAGATTGTTCGCATGTCCAAAATCATTGATTCTTGACTTATTTAGGACCATTCTACCCTTCACAACATATTTGTGCAGACCTCCTGACATTCGCACAAATATGTTGTGAACCTCTTAACATTCACACATATTTGCACGGGCCTCCTGACATTCACACAAATATGTTGCGAACCTCCGAATATATTTACACATACCTCTTGATGTTTGTACAAATATGTTGCAAACCTTTGAATGTGGTTAAAATCATCAAGGAGATTCACAACATATTTGTAAGGACCTCCTAACATTCACACAAATATGCTGCGAATCTCCAAATATGATTAAACCCACCAAGAATATTCCCAACATATTTGCATAGACCTTATATTCGCTTAAATATATTGCAAACCTCTAAATATAGTCAAAATCATCGAGAAGATTCACAATATATTTGCATGAGCTTCCTTACGTTTGCACAAATATATCGGACCTTCAAAACATGCAACTCATTAAGAAGATTCATACTTGTTACAACCTTTGGTTCCCATTTGTGAAAATCTCCCAATATTTACAAAATCATCATGCAAACCTCCGAATATGATAAAAATCATTGAGAAGATATACATCATAATTGCGGGGACCAAATGACATTCACACAAATCACTCAAGAATCACTTAGAGGTGCAAGATAACACACAGTTAGGGTTTTCTCGAGGGAAAAGCTAGTCACAAAAAAAACACAAGTATCTATACGATTCTGAAATCATACGAGTATAAACTTTTGAATGTTTATAAGATATTTTATTCAAATGTCGGAAGGTCTCGTAAATATCATGTAAATCTCATTAATTTGATTTTAATCATATTTGGAGGTTAACAATATATTTGTGCGGATGTCAGGAGGTTGGCATGTGAACATGAGGAGGTTCACATGAAAACGTCGAGAGGTTCACAACATATTTTTGTGAACTTTTAGAGCTCTGCACAAATATGTTGCGAAGTGTAAAATGCTACTAAATAAGTCGAGAATCAATGATTTTGGGCCTGCAGAAAATTTTGGCATATTTGTAGGTTTTTGGGAACCCAGTCTTGAGGATAGAGCCAATTAATTTTGGTGGGTTCCTTGTCATTAGAAATAAATAAATAAATAAAAAAGAACTATATTGATTAGGGATGTATCAGAGTAGTGGAACTTTAACAAGCAGTGACTTCATGACCCTCTTTAGATTAACTTGATTAACCATAAAGCTAATTAAAAGAAAATGACATAAAGTTTCTTCAATGGCTACCAATTAATTGACAGAGTTATTTATAAATATGGTATCATGGTTAATACACTTCAGCTTGAAACTTAGCCTCGTGAATGATGTGGGCTAATCCTTTAAGCTATAATTGAAATTTGACCAATTCCTTTTGGGGTTAGCCCAATGCCTCAGCTATACTATTGGGTGAGCTATGGTTTGGATCTTTCCATGGAAATTGGGATGGCAAACATCTGATCACCAATATGAACCATTTTGTTTAGCTACTGATGCGAAAGAGGAAAAGAAATGGATAAAACTGCATCTGAAACCCGATCCAGTGTTGTGAGTCGAGTCACTTGATCCATCCATGTGAGAATCCAGCTACAAGTAGAAGAATTGGACCCATATCCGTGTCCATGGAAGTTCAGTCTTTTAATAGTGTAGGTGTAACTAGGGTTTTATCAAATTTAAAACTGTTGTATTTTTCCCTGATAAAGGACAAAAAATATGGGACAATAGGAGCTTGTATTGCCGTCTATACACCTAAACAAGATACATGCTTAACTAAACTTTCCTTCTAACGGACTGGCTCATTCCCTGCATGTGCTAGTCAACTTAATAATTTAGAGAGAGAGATGATTTTTGTTTCAGTTTTTTTTATTAGAGATGCATCTTAATTTGTTAGCAGTTAACAATAATTGAGTTATGAGTTGTTTAATAGGCTTCTTTAAAAAAAAAATGAGTTGTTTAGTAGACGTTTAAACAGCAGGGAAACTGTTAGAATTGCATCTTAGAATATATATACATAGGTCATGCAGTTTAAGTAAATCCCTCAAGTCAAATTAACATATAGAAACCAGCTTCTTGCATGACCTACACTGAATAAATTGTTTTTTTTTTGGAAGAAGAATGGAAATGATTTCAGGAGCATAAATATGAAGCAACCATTAGAGTGAGAGAGCGTATCTAGAGAATATGGGCTAGCTATTTCTTTCCCTTTTTTGGTGCATCTCATTTATAGCATAGATCAATGTGTAACTGAAATATGTTTACCAACCAAATATGTTTAATTACTCTATAAACCAAGATTTTTATAGTTTGTTTTTTTGCTTCTTTTTTTCACCGTACGGAACACTTGGTTTTATAGAAACAAATTCTTGGAACGTCAAATTATGATCTATAAGAAGAATCTTTTAAGGGTTAAAAATCAATGACTTATAATTTTTATAAATATTTAAGCATAAAAAATCAAATTTCTTGATCTAATTACAATGATGCAAAAGTCGATTCCTAGCAAATGGACCACACCGAATGCATCCACATGATTAGATTTGCAAAAAAAACTATGAAAATATCGATTCATACCCGCAAACCTTATAGTGGTACACACGCTTTTTTGTATGTATCTAGCTACCAAACGGCCGTATAGATGTATTTAGCAGTCTATTTAATATCTTAGAAGGTTTTATCATGTCTAATATACTATAAGATTCATTTTTGAGATGGTGAAAACCCAATGGCTCACAATTCAAGAAAATAAGGCTGGTTTAAAAATGTAATACAACATCCAATCTGGGTGAACTTTAACACACTTGAACTTTAACACGTTTCAACGTGATTTGTTTGCTAAAATCATACCTTAGATGATATTTTTAAGACAAAAAATGACGGTATTGTACGATAAAATTGATGTGTTTTCCAAAATGGTGGAGGTGAATCTTTTGCAAATGGTGAAGGCAAATAAGAACAATCACTAGAAAAAAGAATTTCATAACCTCCATGCGGAATTCAGGAGGAATTTCACAACCCCCATGTAAAATTCCAAATTTCCCATGGTGGTTGTGAAATTCCTCATGTTTTTCGCATCTGCAGTACAAAAATCGTGATACTACTTGTGAAGTTCATCAAGAGTTTTGCATTGTTGGTTGTGAAATTCTTGAAAAGATTGCAGAATTCACGAAGTTTCACATTCAGTGATGCAATTTTTTTTTCAGTATATGAAATTACTATCACAATAAATGTGACATTTCATTTTTGGCAAAATACAAATCGATGATACTTTATCGGCGATACTTCATCTTGTCACTGATTTTTTACTTAGAAAATGAAAGAATCTGAAAAAACACAAAAGATAGACATTTTAGACAAAAAAATATCTTTTCAATGATATTTTATTCACTGAAAAATGTTGAACGAACACTGAGATACAACCCAGAGAACAATCCTAAAAGAGGAGATGAACTGGAGCAATTGCGCCTATTCGAGTGATTATATGCTATTTTTTGACCACTTATGCTAAGAAATCAGAGAAACAAAAAAAAAAATAACAGAGAAATATTAAGATGTTAACTTTTCGATGCCAAAAAAATAACAAAGGATGATCAAGATATTAACTTTTCAATGCCTCCAAGTTCACATCGACCAGATGAATGGTTGAAAAGAAACACATTCTAAAACATAGACTATTTGGTTGTAACAGTCTGCAGAATAATTTTCTATTCCAGTTTTGGATCTCAGAAATGCGAACCTTAGAAGGGTTTTTTGTTCCGACTCTATATATTTAAGAAGAGAGGTTGCTCAACAATTTTTTTTAGAAAATTCGCATGGGGGTTGTAAAATTCGTGAGGCACACACATGAGAAGGGTAAAAAGGTCCT
The DNA here is from genome assembly GCF_984573655.1 of Nuphar pumila. NCBI lineage: Eukaryota > Viridiplantae > Streptophyta > Magnoliopsida > Nymphaeales > Nymphaeaceae > Nuphar > Nuphar pumila. Next base: position 129,473,904 of record NC_143254.1, on the reverse strand, counting down.
AAAAAAATTAAGAACCTACTAAATTGTTCATTTGAAGGATTTGGTAAATTGTGAAACATTTTTTAAAACAAGTCATTTTTATCGCACAATACTGCCATTTTTCATTTTTACAAAATAGAAAAAATATATTTTTTAAAGTCTTGATATACTAAGGTTGTTGATTTTCAAGGCCCTTGAGAATTGTTCTTTTACATTGCAATCACAAGATCTAAAGTTTTTTTTATCTACAAAGCATATAGATCACATCCGTCTGTCCAATCATTTGGTTAGACAATTTAGTAGCACACATACGCACACACATGCACATGACTATATATTCAAAGGTACTGTACTATTGAGCTGGAAATCGTAGATGCGTGTTGTATCAACTCAATTCAATTCGATTACATAAATCTGTTTATCTTCTTTTGATTCCTAGGAATTGTACTTTGCATTGTTTTTTCTGACATAAATTATATCTTAATCACATATATATATATATATATATATATATATATATATATATATATATATATATATATATATATATATATATATATATATATATATATAGAGAGAGAGAGAGAGAGAGAGAGAGAGAGAGAGAGAGAGAGACGAGTCTACCACACTTCTCCCCGTCAACGGAAGAGTGGTGCTTCCTCCCCTAAGGAGGTGCTTTTGGTAACTATGCTCATGACATTCAGGCATCCTAATGCTTGCCCTAACCAACTGTGCGATCTCGCAAGTGCAAGCTAAAGTGTCCTTTTACAATATGTTCAGACTGAATGTTACTATATTCAACAATCTGATCCCTAGATCTCTAGAATATGAGAACTAAAAATATGGGCATTTTCAGCACTTTTTTTTCAAATTAAACCATGTGGATGTGCATGACATGGTGTGTATTTTCGATAAAAAAAATATGATTTTTGGATGCTTGAATATTTATCAAGATTATGAGCCATTGATTTTAAAGCCTCAAAAAATCTCATTCATGCATCAAAATGGGATGATTCAAGAGCGCGTTCTTATAAAACCTAGCATGTAGATCACATCCTTATGGTTAGATTCAAGAGAAAAGAACAAAAAATTCATGAAAATCGTGGTTCTCACATTAGAAGCCACCTCTCGTTCTCATCGACTGCATTTGGCGACCGTCTGGGTGGAAAGGAGAATAGTTCAGTCACGGGCCGCATCTTATATAAAAGGAAAAGCATCGCCATCAGCAATGGATTACATAGAGAAATCAGATATTCCATACCATTGAAGCAATCAAGCGATACAGTTGACGGACCAAATCTGACGAAGATGAAGGTGATATTCCATAACCTTCAGAAGCAAACGAAGGACACGGCGGGACCAAAAGCGGTGAAGTCAGGTGAGTTGGGATCCTTTTCTTATCCCCCATCTGTTTCCAATGAAGTTTCTTTTTTGGAACATTAGAGGTCTGGGTTGTGTATGGGCCCGATTACAAATTTCGAAAATCATGAGAAGAAACAATGTTAATTTAGCATTCCATTTGGAAACTAAATCTGCCGGCTCTAAAATTGAGAAGATAGAGCACGAGTTTGTTGGAATGAAGTTGCAGAGAAATCATGACGAAAACCCTAACACAAGAATCGTCAGTGTTTGGGATCCAACCATGATCAAAGTTGATGCCATATACAAATCCCCCACAAATGCTCACGGTGCTTGTAGAGAAGAGTAATTTTCTATGCTTAGTCTCAAAAGTCTATGGGTATAATGAAGCCTGAAAGCACACATCTCTATGATATCAAATTTTGGCACATTCGCCAGACTTCCCTTGGATGTTTGCAGGTGATTAGAACTATACCAGAAGCGTGACAGAAAGATTTGGCTCTCAATTTGGGCATATCGACAGTGATATCTTCAACTCTATGATTAATTAATGTGGGTTGTCGGAGTTGAATGTTACCCATGCTGATTTCAAGCAAGTTGAAGCCAAATTTAAGGCAGGGTGACTCAACAACTGTTTGGTTAATAAGCACTGAGTAGATATCTTCCCTAATTCATCAGGATCCTTTATCCCAAAGTCAATATCTGATCACAATGGGCTGTTGATTTAGGTTATTCCAACTTTAAAGCCCAAACCAACCTTCAAATTTGTGAAAGCATCGTCCCTAAAAGGAGAATGTGAAAAGATATTCTAGTGACTCCTTATCCCCAATCTATTTGTTAAACAGAAAAGCTGTAGCTTTCACTTTTCACTCTTTAGAAAAGCATTCTTCTATTAACGAAACAAATGAAGAAAATCAACTAATTGTACATAAGGGCATGAACGTAAGTTATAATACAGAAAGGGGAAAAAGAAAACCCAAAGATAATTATGCTCCCTTGAAACCGGTTAAATTTGATGATGGTGATGCATAATTGCTACTCTAGAATTATCAAGCATAGATCATCATCTGATGGTGCCTCAAGAAGCATCACCAAGCAGCCCAAGCAACCCAAAAGTGACAAGTAGAGAAGCCCCAACTCCAACCCAAGTCTGCTCCATTGGTCTTGGCACAGGCAGTCCCCCAAGGACAGCACCAGAAGCACAAATCCCAGCCAAGCCCATGAGAGAGATACTACCAACCATTCCAAGGCACCAAACACTCCGTTTTCCTTGGTTGATTGGGTGGAAAGAGTGTCCAACCTGCAGATAGCCAGGCCTCTTGCACCACAGACTACCTCATCATGTCTGGAAGCAACAATTTCTTCAGAGTGGCTGAACTTTTGAATCTCTGCGTCAAGGATGGTAATGGTTACGGTCGTCTCTGGAGAAGAAATATCATTGATTTGGGAGTTTTCCTGCATAGTAGATGATAATGAACTGTACATGTTAGAGAGAAAGAGAGGTGGTTTTGGTGGGGGCGTTATATATATATATATATATACAGAGAGAGAGAGAGAGAGAGAGAGAGAGAGAGAGAGAGAGAGAGAGAGAGAGTTTTTGTGTGGAGGTCACACGCCTCGTGGTTTTACCACCAAGGCACTTTTATAGAGAGAGATGTTTAAGAACGTGAAGCTAATTAATTGGCTTGTCTAATAAATCCATGAGATTGACCATTGTCTGTTATCTGACTTCATTCTGTAGGCACTATTTTAGCCGTTCATCTCACGATGGGTGGACATGGTACTGCAGTCAACTTTTCAAAAGCGCCAAGATGAGGATAATTACTGCAGATTGCAGTTAAGCAAAAAAGAAAAAGAAAAATTTGAAACACTTTTCTTTTTGTAAATTAGACGAGCCAACAGTGGCTATGCACGTGCTAGAGCATGGTAGGTTTAACCTTTCATTATGAACTTTATCCTCAAGTGCTTTGGCAACCTTAGGTCTTTACACCAAGACCCAGGGCTCGATGGGCCAATCTCTTATTGATTACAATTAAGCATAAAACTAAGCCTATTTCATTTATGGGATGCCTGCAGATTACTTCCCAACCAAAAGGATGGTTGGTTCAGGCTTGGTTTGGAACTGACATTTAAGCCCGAACTGGCTCAACGAGAATTATGATCCTGGATAGGGATGTAAACAGATCAGATTCGGATAGGATATGGCCGATACCAAATTTGACTCATCGAATGTTGGCGGCTGAACGGATTTGAGTTCGGATTCGGATTCAGATGGTGAAAAGCTCATGCCATAACCAGTTTTTGATTTGGATATCCATCAAATCCTGATATTTGTTGGATTTGGTAGCAAAAGTTCAAAACCATATCTGCATACGATTATTATAATCGGATACCATTTTGGCTTACGAAACCCTACTAAACAGAGTCCCATTCTGTTGGATATTGGGTAAAATCCAATCCATTGACATCCATAGTCCTAGAAATGGATCCAATCATACCTCTCCCTGGATCTCATTGTTGCAAGTTGTTTTGATCAAATAGGACCTCTAGATAGCTTCAATATCAATATGGTTAATTTGATAGGAATCAGCCGTTGAAATGTGTTTTTTTATGAAAAATGTAATTTTTTTAAATCATACAGTTTTAATGTTTTAATTGTCATTGATTTTTTAATCATCGAAAATTGTGTATAGTAGCCGGATTTCAGTGATTCAAATGTTGATCTTCACTATACAACTATGTAGATCACATCTATAAGGTCTGATTTGATCAAATTCACTTGCAATGAGATCCCAGTATGACCATGGAACCGTGCTCGATTTGGACCAAGAATTTGGTCTGATCTTATGGGTCTGTGCTTAACATTAGCACTGTAAAAAGACAGAATTTGGGCAGCCGAAATCCAGCCCAGACTGATGTATAAATTCTTCACTAGAGTTTGCTCAATGGAGTTTAAAAAGGGCTCATATGATAAGAACAACACAATGCATTCATGACAAGAATACATTACCAAAAGTAAATAAAAACATTTTGACAAGTAACCATTTTAGTTGTATGAAGTAACTTGAAATGAATTCTCCAAAAACAAAGTATAAGCTCTGAACTACATACTCCATATATACAGTTGAATTCTTGGCATCAAGGGTTAATTATGAGCCCTCCAACCAGTAATCGAGGAGCAGTTGCAATGACCATTTAAATAAGAGAGTAAGAACTTTATTATGATATTTAAATAATAAATAATAATCACACTAGAGAACAGAAAATGTCATCGCAGATAATGCTCAATCGTGATCAAGGAGCCTGCCTTTGTATTTTTAAATGATGGCCAAGCGAGAAAAATGCTACCAACCCTAAGGCAGGAAGAAACTTTTTTTTTATTATTATTATAGGCTTATTTTGTCCGAATTATAAAGTCAATGCGATTTCACACATGCTTGGGTTGTCTGAGTGTCAGCGGGCCTGGAAAGAAGGTGCTGACCTCTTCGTCCCAGGTTCGACCCCCATCGGGTGTGCAGGTGTCTTTAACTGGTGGGCACTGTAAGGGTTTGAGAGTCGATGACCCCACCTGGAGTTTACCTTGCAAGGGGAAAGGCCCATTAAGGGGCCTAGTTTTCGGTTAGGGTTCCTTATCATAAAAAAAACAGGTCAACCTGATTTGGTCCTTTGTATCAGGATCTTAAGTTGTTCGTTGGCACCTAATGAACTCTCCCTAGCCCTGATGGAGGGCGATTGGGTGCTTAATGAACAAATATTTCTGCAATCATATTGCACCCGAACTGGAATCTTACAGTATCGTCAGTATAAAACTTCATGAGTGTTCTCCCCTACCTATCACGGGACAGTTTTTCATTGGTTTCAACCTTGCAGCAAGGGGATGCAGACCCTAGGTTTTGAACTTGTGACGTCCTTTAACTTAAATACCTTAAGCCGACCGACCTTCCAAAGAACTCGTGGGCCATGGGACCTCTCACATGAAACCGCGGTGCAATTTCTGGGAACACGGATCCCATCATTTGAAATAGGATGGGTTCCATCTAGGGGTGGCAATCGGGTCGGGTTGGCGGGTCGGCTTGGCGGGTTGGCGGGTCAGCATACCTCAACCCGAACCCGACCCGTTTATTAAACGGGTCGGCTGTGGCAAACACGAACCCGCCCCGTTTAATAAACGGGTAACCCGACACAACCCGCCAACCCATTTAATAAATGGGTTGGGTCGGGTAAACGGGTTTTCAGGTTCGCGGGTCAGGTTTGCGGGTTGATGGATCGGGTTGGCAGGTAGGCAGGTTGGCGGGTCGGGTTGGCGGGTCGGGCAGACGGGTTGGCGGGTTGACCCACCCGCCTAACCCGTTTATTAAACGGGTCAGCCGGGTTGGCGGGTTGGCATACCCCCAACCCGAACCCGACCTGTTTAATAAACGGGTTACGCGGGTCGACCCGTTTATTAAACGGGTTGGCTTAAGCCCAACCCGAACCCGCCTAAGAGGCGGGTTGGCGGGTCGTGTCAGAAATTGCCACCCCTAGTTCCATCCCACATTCAGTCGTAGCCATCTAATCAATGCTAGATGGTTCTGCTGGATGGCTAAGATTGAATGTAGGATGAAACCCATCCTATTTCAAATGATGTGATCCGTGTTCAATTTCTAGGGGCAAACGCTTAAAACATTCAAATTTCCCAACCTTCCATTGGTGGAACCCATCTACCAGATGCAAGCACCCACCTGGTTTTGATCTCTTTATTCTTTTATTATCTAAACTTTTTCAAAGATTTTTAAAAGTTTTTCTACAAATAATGGGAAACTCACAAATAGTGTGGGACACTTTTGAACAAATCTTTCCTTTTATCCCATCTTTCTGATTTTCAATTCTCCTTGACAATGATTTTGAAGGATTAATATCGACCATTTTCTCATTATGTGTTCTAGAAAATGCATTTTAATCCATTGTGCGGCTCTTTTTTCATATCTAACCATGGAGTCTTTGTTTAAAAAAATATGAGCAACTTCTTTCCAAATCTTGAGTGACAGTAGGATGAAAAAACAAAGTTGTCTACTGGTTACTTACGAACTTAAAAATGAGTCTCTAATAGCTTAAAAATGAAGGAAAAAAGAAAAAAGAAAAAGCAAGCCTAAGCACACAAAAAATAACAAGCATGGCAGCTCACCCTTTGACAAAAACTGGGACCTTTGTTCTAGCAGCAGGAGACCTGCCAAGCAGCGCCCCTGCTGCACCAAACCAATCCAAGGCCAAGCTCAACGTGCCACAGACCACTCCCGCATGGACCCAGTGCTGCCCTATATTCATACCCACCTAGGGCTGTCAATGGGTCAGGTTTGTTTCGGGTACCCCATCAGACCCAAACCTAAATTTTTGGGTATGGATATAAACAGTGCTGACCCGAATAATATTCGACCAGACAAGAGTGTTTTATATGCATTTTTAGTCAAAGTAAACTTCTGAAATTATATGGATTTGGCTTTGGGATTTAATTTTCATGACCTGGCAAAACTTGAGCCCTACAATTTGTTATTTGGGCGGGTTTGGGTATGTCTTGATGGGTTGGATACATCCCATTCACAGTCCTAAACCCATCCACGAGCAGTGGCAACACCACACTGATAGCAAATGCCATTGACAATGCCCCGACTGCCTGGAATGGGATCTGCAGGATCTCTGGCTCCAGGGGCGTAGCTAGGGGGGGGCAGGACTGGGCTGTAGCCCAGTCCTGACTCCCGAAACAGTTAAATTTTTTTTTTTTAAAAGCCCAGTCCTTGCCCAGCCCCGATTCCATATGAAATAGATTTTTATCCATTTTTGTAGCCCAGCCCAGTCCTAGCCCAGCCCTGACTGCAGCAAATAGTTTGATTTGTCCATATGAAATAGATTTTTATTAATAATTGTAGCCATTTTTTATTTTATCTCAATTTTTTTTTTCAGGGGCGCTGCCCCCGAACCCCCAACTATGGCACAAATAAATTTTTTTTTGCTACACCCCTGTTTGCCCCCCCCCCCCCCCCCCCCCTCACATGAATCCTAGCTACGCCCCTGTCTGGCTCCTCAACTTTCCTTGCTTGAGTGTGCCTTGCCTTCTCAGTTCTCCCTCTCTATGTGAGCTAGCTTGATGCCTAGGTGGGAGTCGATGGAGATGAATTCTTCATGGCCATGCTATAAGCACTAGTGACAAGCCTAGAAAGACCGGAGACAATGATAGTTGATGTGGTTTGGTTGACTGCTGTTGGGGTTTTGCCTCAAAACTACCCAAGTATCCTATATTATTTTTTACATTTTCTTAAATTTTATGGGTTTCTTGTCTTTCCCACAAGTTTAGTCACATATTTAGAGCTGTAGAAACATATCTTGTCTTTACATATAGGGGTGGTACATTACTTTATTCTTGGACCTTGAACCTTGGTTTCAGTTTTAGTTTTGAGAAAAAAATAATTTTTTAGTCTAAAACCCATCTTTGACACATTAATAGACTTTGACCTAACCTTAAATTACTTTGGATTTTTTTGGACTTTAACCCAAATCCGTTTGGACCTTGCCCAATATCTTTGCATGGGCATTTATGTTTCAAACGGTGTATAAACGGCTCAACACTTTTGACCTTTGACCCGATCTTGGACATTCATGATTCGATCAGAGTTATTTTGGACCTTATCCTTACCCTTTTGATCCAGGATTTGTCCCCCCTCTTTCTAACCATTTGGTCATTCATGGTTGCTCATTTGGCTACCCATGGCCTTTATTGTGGTTCATTTGGATCAATTTAAGGCCTCTCTATGATGTTTATGGGTGGCCTAGGGCTAGGGCCTATATAAACCCCAATTCTTTTCTATTTTTCTCATCTCTCAAGCTCTCTCTCACTCCCTCTCTCTCTATCTCATAAGCTTGGTTTTCTTTCTCTCCTTTGATTTCTTTTGTTATAGGATCCATATCCAATTGTTGAAGGATTCATATCCGCTTCCTATAAGATCCTATCTGCTTATTGTAAGATCCATAACTGGTTGTTATATGATCCATATTCGGTTGTTGTAGGATCCCTATATGTTTGCTTGTAGGATCCATACACAATTCTAACCTAGTGAAGAGGATGTTTAAAGGTGGCTCGTGTTGAGGTGGTCAGACTCACTTAGTGTAGTGCATGGTCCAGTCATTCACGAGAAGAAAAGAGTTTGATTGTATTCTAAAAGAATAGTTGCACAAGTGCTCATTGCACTGACGACTTTATCCTAAGTGAGGCAACTATCGCTTGAAAGATAGTATGTGTACATGCAAGCCTGGTTCAAGCTCAATTGCCTGATTCACCAAGTAAAATACATTTTCCAACACCTACATCCATCATGGAGGCAGAAACTGGCATTGGGCACAACTGCTCAGAGCCACTGTTTTCATTGTGAGTAATCCAATGGTTTGTTTTGTGATTGTGTGCTTGTTCTACGTGAAAGGGTGGCATGGGTCTGTCTGTCACAATGTCTGATACACCAATGTCTTGGTTGGTTGCTTTCAGTAGGGGGGGGGGGGGGGTATGTAAAGCATATCCAGTGGGTACTTTGTAAAGTACTTGACCCGATCACCTAACCACGTGTAAATGGGAGGAGGGCATGCATCTAGAGATGAATTCACGAGGGAAATGCCCTTGAAAAGATAAAGCAGTTTATCACTTAACCACGTATCAATATTGTACTGGGAGCATGAATAGAGAGAGCAGATCCAGTAACACAAACGCGTGTTCTTTTAAAAAGCAGCTATGGTCATATTGTGTATAACCAAATTACTGGTTACATTCCATCATAACCGCACATCTATGTGAGTTGTGTATGAGCCCACATTTCTTGCGTATCTTAAGTGAGATGTGCAGTAGGGATTGAATATACGGCCATGGTCAGTTATATGCTCTAGTTCTCCCACCCCGTCTGCACGTCACATTTTCTGCAAGGCACTTGGTCCAATGACTGATGACGGTCAGTGGTTGAACCGATCGAGTACCTTTGATAATCTGCTCCCATGAATTTGATATGACAGATGCTTGTCTCTTGTTTTTTTTATGTTTTCTGCCTCGATAATCTATTTCAGTGGTAACACACGGGAGTTTAACTGTGGATGATATAAATGGTTTCATATGGAACTTATTACATATATTTTGTTTCGAGTGCACATTTTGCCAGCTTATGACAATCATGAAAAACCTTGGTTTGTCATCTCACCCTGAAGCAATTAGGGGTTGAATTGAACCAGACCCAACTGCCAAGTTTACTTTAAAAATGATAAGGACTCGTAGATTCCACCCTATGATGTGTTGCTCTGCTCAACTGGGACACCTTGAGCAAGATAGATGAAGATGCTCTTACGAAAGTACCAGACTTGTCAAACCACACGAAAAACACACTCGAAATTTTTAAGGTGGTTTGATCTTAAGGATCTACGTTCACAGTTTTTGGATCCTCTCTTTGTCTCTCTCAATGACAAAAAGGAAAGAAAACCTCTATTAATTATAGATCAGCCATGTAAACCTTTGGATGAAAATCCTTTTTTGAGAACGTAACAAAGCCCAACTTCCTTTGAGAAATTTACATTTTTATCACATTTTGTAACTTCTTGATTAGGAAACTTAGTTTCCTTTTCTCTTATTCACCAAGGTGACGCCTAGGGGTGGCAATCGGGTCGGGTTGGCGGGTTGGCATGTCAGCATACCTCAACCCGAACCCGACCCGTTTATTAAACGGGTCGGCTGTGGCAAACACGAACCCGACCCGTTTAATAAACGGGTAACCCGACACGACCCGCCAACCCATTTAATAAATGGGTTGGGTCGGGTAAACGGGTTTTCAGGTTCGCGGGTCTGGTTGGTGGGTTGACGGTTCGGGTTGGCAGGTAGGCAGGTTGGCGGGTCGGGTTGACGGGTTGGCGGGTCGGGTTGGCGGGTCGGTTGACGGGTCGGGCAGACGGGTTGACCCACCCGCCTAACCCGTTTATTAAACGGGTCAGCCGGGTTGGCAGGTTGGCATACCCCCAACCCGAACCCGACCTGTTTAATAAACGGGTTACGCGGGTCGACCCGTTTATTAAACGGGTTGGCTTAAGCCCAACCCGAACCCGCCTAAGAGGCGGGTTGGCGGGTCGTGTCAGAAATTGCCACCCCTAGTGACGCCTAGGCCAAGACTCTCTCTTTTGATCTGTCCTTTCTCTCCAAGACTTGCTTTGGCAGTGGACTCAAGACTTCTTGTGATGAACTTTCTCTCATCACCAATTCTTTCTCTTTTGGACTTAGGACTTTCTTTTGTGATGATCTTGCCTTCCACATGAAGTATTTCTCTTTTGGTTGACTTTCTCTCATGGTGGTATGTTGCACTCACACTATCACAACATACAACCGGTATAGAAGGCACCTCAATGCCAAGTTTGTGGAGAAGAAATTGAACCCGTGTTATTTCTTTTGCAGCATTAGCAACAATTAAGTATTGGAGCGAGATACAATGTGTTGTTTTATAGAAATCTAAGACACGAGGTTTGGCCCCTGGTAAACTACATATTCAGAAGTTGATTTACGATCATCTGGGCATCCAACCCAATCAACATTAGAATAAACTGATATAACATGAGATTTTGATGGCCGCAATAACAATCTATATTGAATAAAAAACTTCAGGTACCACAAGATACGTTTAACAATTGCCCAATGTTCAATGTTGGGATGATGCATAAATTAACATATTTTATATACACTGAACGCAATATCTGGTCTTATCAGTGTAACATATTCTAGAGCTCCAAGACTCATGTAAAGAGTCGGGTTATCAAATTCTAGACCACTGGTGGCTGCTGAAAGCTTGATTATAGCAAACATGGGCATAGATATGGGTTTGACATCAAGCATATTATATCTCATAAGTATATTCAAAATATATTTCTTTTGTGAGAGAAAAAGTCTTTGTTGAGCATATATTGTTTCTATGCTCCCTGGATCCCAAATCACTTCCATCTCATGATAATGGCTTGCTCATTTAGCTTGGGGCTCATGCTATTCCATTCTCGCAAATAAAAATGAAAATGAATAAAATTTTATCTAATTTAATCTAGAACATTCACTCTTTTGAATCAGGCAAATTCAATGGCAAAACTTCTGTTATCTTCGACTATATAGGAGATCTAATTGTCACTTAACATGGGATGACCACGGTTCAAATCCCACCGGGTGCAACTCTTGCCATAAGATCCAAATTGGGTGTGCTTTGCAGTTGGCATGGGGGTTTACCAACTAGATGCTGTCAGTGTGGTTGGTGATCGTAGGGTTTTTCCTTAGCTTAGCGCAAAATAATTATATACATCATCACTACCTATATATTTCAGTATTTTTTTTATATTTTTTATATTTTTTAATTTGTATATTTGTTTTTTGTAAACTTTGAAAACTTTTCAGTGTCCTAAGAAATTGTCTCACCCAGCCAAGGCCTATGTACGTGACTAGTATTTACTCGACCACATGGATGTAGACCTCATTAATTAATTGAGGGTAGATGAGGTGACAAAACACAAATTTTTTGTGTTTTAAAATCACCAAAAGCAGTGGGACCCACCAAAAGTGATGATATCATCATTTTACAATGGATGGTGATGATTGAAGTGATGGAAGGACAAAAAATTGTGTTTTATCAAATCACCTGATCTGTTGTGTCATTAAGTAGCCTGCATATATAGCGTGCATAATAAAGCATGCTTTTTTTTTAATGATGAAAGACATGATTTTGACCAAACTTTGTAAGGAGTTAGATACTTGGTTGATCATGAGATTTCAGGCTTTTAGAATCGCTTTCTGGGTTTCCCTTCCCTTGAGAAAGCGAACCAACCCAGATTCTAAGAGCTTCGCAGAATAATTACCACAAAAAGAATATCTTGAACAAATGCAAATCATGCATATTCTTTAATTTTTAATTGGTAGTTTCTAGATTCTGAGTGAATTAGACTAGTAAGTTTTGATGGTCGATTTTCTTTAAAAAAATAAAAATTTTAATAAACGATCAGCAAGTTCCATAATGAGTGTCATTTAGTGGGTTGCTTTTGCTTTTGAAGCACTCAAAAAGTAAATGCCACTTGAGTTGATACTCTTCCTCAGTGTTGGCCTTGCTTCTTTCTCTCTATTGCACTTGAGAATAATGTTAAAACCAATCGAATCAGGAAATACACTGTATTATATATGTGTGTCTTATCTTTTGAATTCTTAGCCCCTTTCTGCTTATGACCCAATACGGACCTGTCTTATTTTGTAAGTTTCCCACATATCCCACTTAAGGTCTTTTTTTTAAGAGCCTAAGTGAGAGATTTGGGTGTATTTGAGCTTTGAGATTTTCTTTGAAAGTTTTTTTCTCCATAGTTGTTCTCGTCTATTGTTAACAGTAGATTTTTTTATTGATTTATGACACGAAGAAAAAGCCATATGGGATCAGAGACCTAGTCATGCTGAACTTAGTATGTCATACTTACGGTCGTCATCCCGGTAGTGTAAAACTCCATGCCCCCCCCCACCCCCATCTGCAAAGACCCCTTGCTTCAGCTTGTTTGGGGATGGCAGTGGACGGGGGGTAAAATGGGGCCCCACCCCGTTTGGATTAGAGATGAAGGACATGAAACAGGGATGGAGGGAGAGATGAAGGTTAAAATCAAAACCTGTGCAGGATGGACTTATGCTCCCAATCCTCGCTCTGCCCCGTCCCCAATCCTGGCAATGGACCGAGGAAAAACGGAGCCCCGCCCCACCTCACTCCCACTTGGACTGGGGATGGAGGACATGAAATGGGGGTGGAGGTTAAAATCCAAACCCATGCGAGGATGGAGGTCCAGATTTTGAGATGGGTGGGGGTGGAGACCTTGTCGCCCGCCTCCGCCCCAGTCCATTACCATCCCTAACTCTCAGGATTTAAACCTAGATTGCCTGTATAGTGGCCTAGACATCATCCAGTTGGATCGTTTTTCAAAACACACAGTTTCACAATCATCATCATGATATAAAACATGACATAAATCAGAAAATATAACAGTATTGACATCATGATTAACAAACGATCGAAACAATAACAGGGAGCAAGCATACACTACAACAGAGCAGTAGATTAGCGACGACCACCTTTCGTCGCTAATCCGTCGCTAACCATGTTAGCGACGGATTAGCGACAACGCGGCGACAGTATGCTTACGTCGCGAATATTTCGACGCTAACTGGCGACGGAATTATTCCGTCGCCAAGTCCGTCGCTAATTGCGACGGAATAACGAGCGCTATATTCCGTCGCCAATCCGCCGGTACTAAACGGCGACCACGGCGTGGCGACGGATTTAATTCCGTCGCTAAGCCGTCGCTAGATTAATATGAATAGCGACGGAATCATCCGTCGCTAATCCGTCGCAAAAACGAAAAAAAATCAAAAAAAATTTATTTAAAAATTAATTACGGAGAACTGTACAATTTATATTTCCTGTACAATTTATATTTCCTGTAAATAAAAAACAAACCACACAAAAAAATTCATATAACAAGTATCTATAATAATTAATCGTTCCACCTTAAAACTAAAAAGTTTAATTATTTACAATTCAACAATTACAATTAGGAAAAATAAAAAAAATAGAACTTCTTCAACACAGTCCTCTAATCATCGCCAAGATTTTGTGCGTCTTCTTGTTCATTGTCTTTATCTGTCCCTTCAGCTCCACTACCCTGATTATCGCTAGCAGCCTACACAAGAAAAGAACAGTCAGTATTGATAAACAAAATATAATGAAATAAATTACACACTATATGTGATTCTATCATGTGCTCATGTGTGATCTAAGGCAATAAAAAAACTCTATATGTGATTCTATCATGCTCATATGTGTGCTAAGGCAGTCAAAAAATTGAATATGTGATTATAGCATGTTCATATGTGTTCTAAGGCATATAAAAAAACTCTATATGTGATTCTACCATGCTCAGATGTGCTTTAAGGCAAGCAAAAAACTATATATGTGATTCGATCATGCTCGTATGTGTGCTAAGGCAGTAAAAAAATTGAATATGTGAATATAGCATGCTCATATGTGCTCTAAGGCAGGCAAAGCCAAAAATTTTATATGTGATTCTATCATAAATGATATATAACATGTTCATATGTGTTCTAAGGCAGTTAAAAAACTCTATATGTTATTATAGCATGTTCATATGTGTGCTAAGGCAGTCAAAAAACAGAATATGTGATTATAATATGCTCATATGTGTTCTTAGGCAGTAAAAAAACTGAATATGTGATTATAGCATGCTTATGTGTTCTAATGCAATCAAAAAAACTTTATATGTGATTCTATCATGCTCATATGTGCTCTAAGACAGACAAAAAGTTAAATATATATATATGTGATTCTATCATGCTCATATGTGTGCTAAGGCAGTAAAAAAATTGAATATGTGATTATAGCATGTTCATATGTGTTCTAAGGCATCTAGAAAAACTCTATATGTGATTCTACCATGCTCAGATGTGCTTTAAGATAGTCAAAAAAACTATATATGTGATTATACCTGAGAGGGACCTGGAATCGAAGATCCCCTATCCTGAACAGCGGCCTTGATCTCATTTCGGAGAAAGGGGGCGACGGTGTATTGGAAGTAGTTATTCAGTGATTCATTAATGATCTCGCGTACATCATCACCGGAAAGAATAGTCGGCTGCTTGGAGCTTATGTCGGCGCAAGAAGTTGGTGAGCCGTAACTGGAAGAACCAATAACTGGTGAAGTGTTCATATTACTCCCAAACCCGAACACGCGACCTTTTTTGGGTTCACCTGCTGCAGTCACCCATGCTGTAGGATCAAATGATGGATGCTGAGTAGCGTCTTCACCATATCGCTCTACCATTTGTTGCTCATATGCCTCCTACAAAATAATGTTTAAAGTATTCATTAATAATTAATGATAACATTATGATGACTTGCATATATATTGCAATGATTATTAATAGAATTAATACATACCGTTGTCGTTCTCGCCTTCTCTGATACGAAGACTCCCGTGGTCTTCCGTTTATGTGTTTCTACAAACACATCCTTATATGGTACACTGCCTCCTTTTTCTGCTTCCTGCGAAGTTAAATGACAAAAGATTTAGTACACAAATTTGCAACTATACTTATAAAATTAATATTATATATTGATGAGTTACCATTTTCTTTAGGTGGCTCCCAAATGTCTTAGATCCACCTGTGTGTAGATGGGCTTCGGGCATCTTCGATCGATTTTGTGAAGCCTTCGCAGAGCGATTTTTAAATGCATCTCCCGCCCACATATCGCACATTTCATCCCAGTAATCTCTCCTGATAGTAATAGGACCATGGCCCTTCCACAGTAATGGATCATCTACTACGCCAGATGCTTTTTTTGCTGCAGTCTTCATAGTGTGCAGCATGTCTGCAAATCGATTGGCAGCCACCTTCTGCCACACCTTCCTTGCATCATTTTCTTCCACCGTAGTTGCAAAGCGATTCGAAGCCTACAAATATTTTCAGAAAGTTAGTAGACATTGCTTAAATAAATTAAATATGAAACACATTAACTATGAGGAACAACTGTATACCATGAATGAGGACCACAATCTGTCTAATACCTCCTTTGGGTACTCTTTCCATTGAGCAACTGGTCCTGGTAGATGTTGAAGAAGTGAATTCCTAATCTCCCGTACTACTTCTTGTGGCTCAAACCTCGTGCTGCACATGAATTGTTACACAGTAAATATCAATATAAAATATTTAAAAGATATGCAATAATTGAAAACAAAATACTTACGGTCGATTATCGATATACACTATTCGAATGAGTCTTCTTGTGCCAGCCTGTGAAGACCCTGTTTCCTGTGTTGGCTGTTGACTTGTGCGATCAACTGGTGTAGGTGGGTCGTATACAGGCGCAACATCATCTGTAAAAAAATACACACCAAGTTCTCAGAATGTGCATTTGAACTAATCAAGCATCTAATTAGTTATATGATATACCTATCACAGGAGCCCGTGAAGATGAAGGTTGAGCCTGGCTACTACTGGATGAGCGACCACTATAACCTCCACG
The DNA here is from genome assembly GCF_984573655.1 of Nuphar pumila. Lineage (NCBI taxonomy): Eukaryota > Viridiplantae > Streptophyta > Magnoliopsida > Nymphaeales > Nymphaeaceae > Nuphar > Nuphar pumila. Next base: position 129,457,477 of record NC_143254.1, on the reverse strand, counting down.
AACCATATTCTAACAAATAACATATGTCATACAATACATTCAAATAATTCACATCAAGTATTACAATGCATTCAAGTCATTCACATCAAGCATTGCAATGCATTCAAATAATTCAAATCATTGACATCAAGTATTGCACTAATTCAAATCATTCGTTAATTGCATAAATTATAATACATTCAGATAAATTACAATGCATTCGAATCATTCGTATCAAGTATTACAATACATTGAAATAAAATTTTTAATCATTCACACCAAGTATTGCAATACAACTCACATCAAGTATTACAATGCATTTAAATAGAGGTTTGTAGTATAAGATTTTTTTCACTAGCTTGAGAATTCTTCCTCGTCACTAGTTTGACTTTCTTCTTCTTCTTCTTCTTCTTCTTCTTCTTCTTCTTCTTCTTCTTCTTCTTCATTGTTTGCCCATCCACTTGGTACATCATTTGGATCACATTCCTCTATGAATGTTTCATCAGCCAATGGAGATATGACATGCATATCATGCGCAACATCGTGACCATAAGCGAAGTCACAGACATCATCTGATTGATAGTAATCACTGTCTTCAGCTAACTCATCTTCTTGTAACTGATCATACTCGGGGTATAGTTTGGATTTCACCTTGCAAACTGCCCACCATTCATTTCTATCTGACTTTTTTATACTCGGATATGAAGTATAATATACTTGTTGAGCTTGCGAGGCTAATATGAATGGTTCATATGTTCCAAACCTGGATTTATGATTCACCTCCACAATGCCTGAAGCTTTGTCGAGTCTTGTTGCAGTTGGATCAAACCAATGACACTTGAATACCGTAACCCTGTTATTCATGCCTAAGTAAGTCAACTCCATTATTTCCTCTATAACACCGTAGTAATCATGTTCATTTTCACCGTAGCTGCTACCCTTGACACACACGCCACTATTTATCGTTGATTTGTTTATACCGTAGTCTTTTGTATGGAATCGATAACCATTTACGATATACCCGTTGTAGCATTGCACAACTTTGGTCGGACCATTTTCTAAATCACATATTCCTTGATCTTTAACATCACCATGGCGAACCTACGCACAGACATAAACAATTATTGTGATCACGATCAATTAAGTAACTTAGTGTTGTTTATAAGTACAAAATTTATGTTAGCTTCTTTACCAACTGTTTCAACCACTCCACAAACTTAGTTTCACGTTCTTTTTGTACTTCTGCATTAGTGAGATGTGAAACTTTGCTTTGCAACTCCAGATCAAATCGTCTGCAAACCACAAATACTTATATTACCGAGCCATGTATCCACATATAGAACATAAAAGGATTTATAATTGAGTTGCATATACATATACTTACTCGATGTATGGGTCGATCGCTGAACAATTAAAAAGAATATAGATGTGTGCTGCATCTTGCTCTCGATCTGTCAATAGCCTTGATCGGCAACTACCAAATGCATGCCCAAGTCGTTGAAATATCGACAGCTTGTCAGCTACAGTTACTTGTTCTCCATCATCGTTACGGGGCGGGCATGTGTAACGTGTTGAAATATGAGGTTCGAAGTACATAGATGAGAAATTTGAAATCTCTTCTAAAGTGTACGCCTCACAAATAGAGCCTTCTACTCTTGCTTTATTACGAACCTTTTTTTTTAGGTCGAACATGCATCTGACAAGAATATACATTTCAAATTTTAAATATCTGTCATTAAAGAGACAAATATAAAAAAACATATATCTTTCAAATGGGTACATCCATCGATATTGCACAGGGCCACCAACCCTTAGTTCATATGGCAGATGTATGATCAAATGTTCCATAACATCGAAAAATGCTGGCGTAAATATCTTTTCTAACAGACAAACAGTGGTGATGACAGAGTCCTCGAGATTCTTTACATCTGATACAATGACCTCCGATGCGCACAATGTTCTGAAAAATCCGCTCAACTCAGACAATACCCCCCATATAGGTTTGTCTAACATATCATGGAATGCTAGGGGTATCAATCGTTGCATAAAGATATGACAATCATGGCTCTTCAACCCATATAACTGTCCATCGTCAATCTTCACAGCCCGAGCAATGTTAGAGACATATCCATCTGGAAATCTCAGTTGTCTCAACCATTGACATACATGTTTTATTTGATCAGGTCCGAGCACGTACTTCGCCTTTGGTTTCAGTACTTTGCCATTATACTCTTTGAGTTCCAATTCTGGTCTTTTACATATTAATTTTAAATCCATACGGGCCTTCGGATTATCCTTCGTTTTTCCTTTAATATTCATTACTGTATTGAACACATTATCAAACACATTTTTCTCTACATGCATCACATCCAAATTATGTCGTATCAATAGGGTCGGCCAATACGGTAGTTCCCAAAAAATAGATTTTTTCGTCCAATTGTGTTCCTTCCCAAATCCACGGAAGGGTGTAGGACTGCGGGCATCTGTTAATACATCTGGAAAGTATCGCAATCTTCTTAAAATCTCTATGCCAGACAATCTTGAGGATGGACCTTCCATTTCAGTTGTGCCTGCTGTAAATGCATTCTTTTGACGTCGGAACGGATGATCGCTGGGTAGAAATCGACGATGGCAATCAAACCAGCAAGGCTTCCTTCCATGCCTCAATCTAAAAGCTTTGGAATCCTCCATGCAGTACGGACAAGCCAACCTCCCATGTGTGCTCCAACCAGATAACATACCATATGCAGAGAAGTCACTGATTGTCCATAGAACAGCGGCCTTCATGTTGAAATTTTGTTTTTTGTGGGCATCATACGTGGTAACACCGTCATCCCACAGTACTTTTAATTCATCAATCAATGGCCTTAGATATACATCAAGATTTTGGCCAGGTGAGGTCGGACCAGGGATCAACAGAGACAAGAAAAGATTTGGACGTTTCATACACAAGCTTGGTGGAAGGTTGTATGGAGTTACAAATACTGGCCAGCATGAGTATGGAGTTGATCTACCCCCAAATGGATTAAATCCATCTGTACATAGACCGAGTCTAACATTTCGCACTTCCATTGCGAAGTTCTGATGAGTACGATCAAAGTGCTTCCAAGCTTCAGCGTCAACAGGATGCGTGATCTTGTTTTCATCGTGTCGAACTTTATTTGCATGCCATCTCATGTGTTTAGCTGTCTTTGAAGACATATACAATCGCTGCAATCTAGGAGTGATAGGAAAGTAGCGGAGCGACTTGTATGAAACTTCCTTTGATCTCGTGCTACCATTGCCTCTTGTCTTTGGCTTGAACCGAGGATGCCCACATGACGGGCATGATATGTCGTTTTCCTGCTCCTTGAAATACAACATGCAGTGATTTGGACAAGCATCAATCTTTTTGTAACCCATACCTAGAGCGTTGACCATAACTTTCGCACGATAGAAATTTTGTGGCAATTTCTCATCTTTAGGCAACATACTCTTCACAATCATGCACAAACGGTCAAAACATGATTGACTCAAATTATACTCGGACATCAAATTCATTAGTTGAAGAACTGCAGACAAGATAGTGTGACTCTCACAACCGTTCCAAAGTGGCTCATCAGCATCTCTAAGTAAATCATAAAATCTACTAGCTGCATCGTTTGGTGATTCTTCATCTACGACAGTTCTTACATCACTAGAACTCATAGCAGAACCCAGTTCTGTTCCTGCAGCATCAAATATCAAATTCGTATATGGATTATCGTGCACCACATTCACCCGTGCATCAAAATCGTTTCTAAATTCTTCTCCATGAAACGTCCAGTTCTGATAATCACTCACAAAACCCTTCCTGTATAGGTGATGTCTAACGCCATGAGGTTCTACAAATCGATTATTCTTACAAATCTTGCAGGGACACCTAATCCGACCTGTGGGATCTACCGTACTGACACTTGCCGTTGCAAATTCAATAAAACTGTCGACACCATCCATATATTCATGCGATAACTCATTGTCTACTATCCTACGGTACATCCATTCACGGTTTGCAGTCATTCTGTCGTATGATGTTACGAATAGTATCCTAACCAGTTAAAAGAGAACCATCAGAATACTATGATGAAGAAAATATCAAATTTATCATGCAATATATGATGTCATACAATCACAAGAATTATGATGCATGCATTGATAACTTAATATTTTCATGTGCAAACTATTCATGACACGATACATTCATTTGAAGCATGCTTTCAGTATACAATTTCACATGGAAGACATAATCAAATTGAAAGTAACTACATGTAAGCATGGATACAATCACATCAAACATTGCAATACATCGAAATAATTCATATCAAACAAATATCAAACATGTACCTGCAGCAAACACACTTCAATATCCCACTAACTACTACCATGCATAGCATGGACTCCGTACTCCAAAAATAAGAACACTTCCATATTCATACATTAAAATCATGCTCAGCATGATCTCCGAACTCCAACAAAGTAGTCATAGATATCAACAACTAAGTGAGTGTGTGAACAATAAAGTGTTATATTCAATAAATTAAATAACATGTGATGCGCTTGCATCACTTACTCACCACGGGTATTTACCCGATTTGCATTGTTTTTGTCACTTACTTACCACGGGTGGCGGGGCACAAGCAAGTTCTGTTGAGAAATCTGCAAAAAAAAATGATGTTTTAAAATGAAGTCACCATGAAATTATTCGACCATATTAAATCATAAAACCTTAAAATACAAGAAAATAAATTATAAATAAACCAAAACATCATAAACTATAAGAAAAATAAACCATAAAATTAAATAAAAAAGCCACAATTTAAACCTTAATCAAACAAGGAAAAAACCTGCCAAAATCAAATACAAAAAAATCCTTCATCAAATTAACTAAAAAGTATTAATTAAAAAAATGTGATTTAAATCCCTAATTATAGAAAATAAAAATAAAAACTCTAAATAAATAAAAAAAACCTAATCAAATTAACTATAAAAGCCTTAATTAAAAAATTTTGATTTAAAGTCCTAACCAAATTAACTAAAAATCCTTAATTAAAAAAATTATGATTCAAATCCCTAATCATAGAAAATAAAAATAAAAGCTCTAATCAAATCCAAGAAAACCCTAATCAAATTAACTATAAAATGCCCTAATTTTTAAATTTTGATTCAAAGCCCTAATAAAACAAAATCAAATAAAAAACCCTAATTAAATTAACTACAAATAGCCTTAATTTAAGAAATTTGATTCAATTGCTTAATAAATGAAAATCAAAATAAAAAATCCTAATCAATGAAAATCAAAGAAAACTAAACAATAAAAATAAAATAAAAACCCTAATTTCTGAAAAAAGAAAAAAGAGAGCAAGAAACCAGGGGGTCGACCCCCGGCCGGACACGGCAGGGGGTCGACCCCCGGCCGGACATCAAAAGGGGTTGACCCCCTGCCGGACAAGGCAGGGGGTTGACCCCTGGCCGGAGACGGCAAGGGGGTCGACCCCGGCCGGACAAGGCAGGGGGTTGACCCCTTGCCGGACATCAAAAGGGGTTGACCCCCTGCCGGGGTTGACCCCCTGCCGGACACGGCGGGGGGTCGACCCCCGGCCGGACATGGCGGGGGGTCGACCCCCCCCCCCCCCCCCCCCCGGCCGGACACGGCAGGGGGTCGACCCCCTACCAGGGTTGACCCCCGGCCGGACACGGCAGAGGGTCGACCACCTACCGGGGTCGACCGCCTGGCAGAGTCGACCCCCTGCCGGAAAACGCAGGGGGTCGACCGCCTGGCAGAGTCGACCCCCTGCCGGAAAACGCAGGGGGTCGACCGCCTGGCAGAGTCGACCCCCTGCCGGAAAAAGCAGGGGGTCGACCTCCAATCCATTTACGTACCTGCGGTTGCTCCGGGCAGCGACGGCGGCAGCGGAAGGTTGACGGAAGGAAGAGGGCGGCAGGAGGGAGAGGGCGGCGGGCGGGAGCAGCGAAAGGAGAAAGGAAAAAGAGGGCTGGGATTAGGGGTAATGCGACATATAACGACGGCTTAGCGACGGATTAATTCCGTCGCTAAGCCATCGTAATTCAAAAAACAAAAAAGGCGACAGAAAATATTTCGTCGCCTAGGCCGTCGCTATGTTGCGACGGAATCTTAGCCGTCGCAATTCCGTCGCTAACTGTCGTATTTATTGCGACAAAACATTCTCTCGCAAAATCCGTCGCTACTTAGCGACGGATTTTGCGAGGGAATGTTTTCTGTCGCTAGTTTCGTAAAATTCTACAAATATAGCGATGGATTCATTTCTCTCGTTAATCTGTCGCTAAGTAGCGACGATATAACTCCGTCGCTAATCAACTATTTTTTTGTAGTGATATCGGTTTCCGCATAGTACCAAAATCCAGACAACAACACATGAACAACCAGATGCATAGAACACAATAAGAACAACGAAATCATGTTAGTACTGTGTAAAAGGCTAAGGCGTACAAAAGTACGCACCTTAGAGAAGATTCGCCTCCACATACAGTGCAAACAGGGACCAACGTCCTTCCCCCAGGATACAATAGCCTCGATGATCAGACCGGTGCACTCTGACTGATTATCCTGCGAAGACAACTTCTACGAACCGAAGTTGTAGAAAAATCCCTTCAGGAAAACTTAAGAGCGAGAGAGAGCAATAGGGAAAGAGAAAACCACAGAACCTTTCTTCATAATTCTGAGCGTCTAGGATCTGAGTAACCCCAGGTCTAACCACGCTTTTATAACCCACGAACGGTTATGAAAAGTGGAAGGAGCCCGTTACAGAATCCGAGACGTCGAGGTCCGTGAACGGACTTCGAAGAGTCAAGATCCGTTACGGAATATGAAGAGACAAGACTCTTTAATGGACACGGACTACGAGGAGTCATGACCTGTTATCATTTCTCATAACCCATTAAAGAATCCAAATATCCACAGAAACTTTGGGCAAAAAGATACTTTGGTCTTGATTGGATATGGCCCTAAAGGACCAATTACTCGAACCTGAGCCCGAGCCCGACCTGGCTCGGCTCGGCACAGCACGACACGGCGGGCGGGCGGGCGGGCGGGCGCGTGCGTGTGTCTGGTAGTCATCCCAACCTCTTGTTCTTAGGAACAAGTGTAAGAGTTTACATGTAGTTTATAAAGCCTACAACGAACTCAAACACCGTCAATATGAGACTATTTCATGTCATCAAAACCAAACATTTTTCCAAAAAGGAAAAACAACCTAGGTTTCTTCTTATGAATTCTTTCTCTCCTCCCTTCTTACACCTAACATTCTCCCACAAATTCAAAGAATGAAACGGGAGGAAACCAAGATGCAAGATGAGACAATCTGCAACATGACATATCATGTTTTCAGCAATAGTACGTTTCAGTTTAAACCACTACCTTAGTTGACAAACTTTACCCCCAAAAGAACGAAGTGAGCTGAAGCCTTGAAGTTAAACCTTTGGTGTAGGAGTGTCCATTAGCAACAACACGATAAAGGTTCTGGTTGTAATCTTTAGGGGCGGCGCGATAAAGGTCATGCGTCTGAATCCTGTTTCATGAGTGACTTCAAGAATAACCGAATGCCTTAAACTGCGGTCACACAGTCACACTCACATAGGTGGGCTTCTTCAGAGATGCACTGCTAACATCTCACCTAGAAGGCTTTGAACTCATTCAGAGTTTTAACTCTTTCTTAACTAGCAGTTACAACACCTTTCCAGAGTAATCAGGAGAACAGGCACAGATACATAGTATTACATAAATAAGGTGCTATCAAGTTCACCCTACAGTTTGTTATTACCACATTGAACCTACTTTGTGGGATCTCCACTTAGATAGGTTGGGTTGCTACTGTAAATGAACTACTGATGGGTTTTAGTCTCATCCCCTCTCTGGATTTCAGGACTAATGACTTATCTAGTCCTTTCGTTAATGGATCAACTGTGTTCTCTTTGGATCCAACATAGTCTACAACAACCACTAACTGAGACACCGGTTTCCTTACAGATTTTATTCTAACTTGTATGTGTCTCCTCTACTTTTGGTTATATTTTGTGTTTTTAATCTTTGTAATTATGGTCATATTGTCACAATGCACATATATTGCAGGAATTGGTTTGCTCATTAAAGGAAGTTCCTTAAGAAGCCTCTTTAACCATTCAACTTTCAATCCTGTGGTATCTAAAACACAGAGTTCAGCCTTAAAAGTAGATCGAGACAAAATGGTTTGCTTTACTGATCTCCAGGCGACTGCGCCGCCATCCAAAGTAAATACATACCCTGTCACGCCATAACTCCCAGAGTTCATGGCTATCCAGCTCGCATCATTATATCCCTTAAGAATTGCAGGGAATCTCTTGTAATGCAAACTCAAGTAAATAGTTCATTTCAGGTACCTAAGTATCATGTCCAATGCCTTTCAATGAGTGCAATTTGGACAACTTGTGTATCTACTTAATTTTACTACGGATAACAAAATATCTGGTCTCGTGCAATTTGCAAGATACATCAAACTTTCAATAATCTGAGAATACCTTAATTGAGACACAGGAACATCAGTCGTATTCTTATGAGGAGGAATAGAAGGGTCATATGGAGTTGTTACAAATCTCCCTTGGTTATAGCCAAATTTCTCAAGTACTTTCTCAACAAAGTGAGATTGAGAAATGACTATCCTTTCAGCTGAACAAGTCAGCTTTAAGCCTAGGATCACATTTGCAACACCCATATCCTTCATATCAAACTTACTACTAAGAAACGACTTTGTCTCATTCACAATTCTCATATTGGAACCAAACAATAGAGTATCATCCACATACAGGCATAAAATAATACAACCATCACTTTTAACTTTGCAATAAACACATTTATCAGATTCATTGACAACAAAGTCAAATGATAAAATAACATTATCAAATTTCTCATGCCATTTTTTAGGGGTTTGTTTTAGTCCATATAATGACTTAACAAGTCTACAAACTTTATTTTCATTACCAGAAGCCACATAACCCTCAGGTTGATCCATATAGATCTCTTATTCAAGATCGTCATGCAAGAAAGCGGTATTCACGTCCATTTGATGGACTGATATATCATAAATGGAAGCTAGTGCAATAAGCACCCTAATTGTGTGTCAAAGTAATTTATTCTCTCCTTTTGTTTGAACCCCTTGGCAACCAGTCTTGCCTTGTACTTGTCAATGGATCCATCTAGTTTCAACTTCTTCTTAAAGATCCATTTGCACCCAATAGTGGAACTACCACAAGGGAGGTCAACCAGTTCTCAAGTGCCATTAGAGACAATGGAGTTTATTTCACTCTTTATGGCTTCTTTCCAATGCATTGCTTCAGGTAAAGCCATTGCATCTCGGAAAGTGGGAGGATCATCTTCGATAAGGTAAGTGATGAAATCATTTCCCAAACCCTTGGTAATCTAAGGTCTCTTACTCCTTCTAGGTTCAGTCACTTCCTCATACTCAATGGGTCTAGGATGGGAACAAGATGGTTCTACCCCCACATCTGTCATCCTTTTCAAATGTTTGGGAATGGAACCAGAAGTTGAAGGTATATCTAAAGAAGAAAGATTCTGAGGTACACCAACTTTCATGGAAAATACATCTTAAAAGAATGTAGCTTCTCGAAGTTCAACAATAGAGTTTACATCTATGCTAGATATCTCAGACTTAATTACTAAGAATTTATAGGCATAGTTGTTCTCTACATAACCCCAAAAGACAACATCTATTATTTTAGGACCCGGTTTCTTCCTGTTGTGCTCTAGGACAAGTACCTTTGCAAGGCACCCCCACACTTTAAGGTATTTCAAGCTTGATTTCCTATTTCTCTAGAGTTCAAAAGGGCTATTGTCCTTATGCTTCTGAGGAACTCTATTTAGAATATGACAAGCCGTATTCAGAGCATTCCCCACATATAGGTAGGTAATCTAGAACTCTCAAGTAGAGCATTTATCATGTCAGTTAGGGTTCTATTCTTTCTTTCTGCAATCTCATTAGATTGAGGAGAATATGGAGTAGTAAACTCATGAACTATGCCAATAGATTTGCAATATTCATCGAGTTTATTAGAGGTATATTCTTCTTATCTATTAGACCTCAATCTTTTAAGTTTTCTATCAGTTTGTGTTTCTGCTTTATTCTTAAAATTAAGAAACTTATCAAAAGCTTCATCTTTTTATTTTAGCAGATACACGTAATAGTATTTTGTACCATCATCTATAAAAGTAATAAAATATATTTTATGATTTCTGGTTAACACTCCCTTAAACTCACAAATATTTGTGTGCATCAGATCCAATATTTCAGAATCTCTAACAATCTTATAGAATGGTTTTCTACATTGTTTTGCTTGCACACAAATTTCATATTTTTTAGTTTTATCAATGGAATGCTTAGGAATAATTTTCAAGTTCATCATGTGTTTCACAGAATTGAAATTCACATGACCTAATCTATTATGTCATAAATCAGATGATTCTATGTTCTATGCAACTTTAGACAATGAATCAAAAGAAACACCATTTTCTAATTTATCACTACAAACATATTCAACACGAAGTTTAAACAAACCATCATCTAAATACCCCTTGCCAATAAAGGTTCCAGAATGTAAAATAACAACTTTATTCCATTTAAAGTTAAATTCATAACCCTCTCTAACAAGACATGAACCACTTAGAATGTTCCTTCTAGATACAGACACATGGTGCACTCTGTGTAAAGATAGAACTCGTCCTGAAGGAAACTTCAGATCCACGCGTCCAATCCCTACTACCTTTGCAGTCGTTGAATTGCTCATAGTCACGGATCTGCCTGCAACAGCCTGGTATGAGACAAAGACAGACTTATCAGCACAAACGTGTACATTAGCCCCAGTGTCAACCAGCCACTCAGTTGGCTCATAAATATGATAGATTTGAGGATTAACAGAAACATACCCAGTACTGGTCCCAACGACCTCAGTCACCATGTTGACTTGAGGCATTCCATCTGTGGTCCCATGAGCTTTGGCCTTCTTGGAATGACATTCCTTAGCCCAGTGTCCAACCTGCTCACAGTTCCAGCACGGTTTGTTCTTTGCCTTTTTCTGGATTTTGGCCTTAGGTTTAAACTGGTTTTTCATTACAGATTTCGGTTTTTGTCCCTTGCCCTTAAAAGATCTGATCATCATGTTCACCTTAGGCTGTTCAGTTGGCATCACGACATGTTTCTGGCTCTTATGCTCTTCTTCAATGGCAATGGCTACCATAAGATCATCAAGGGAGATCTTCCTCCTACGGTGCTTGAGAGACATACCAAAGTCTACCCAAGACTTAGGAAATTTCTCCACGATGGTTATAACTTGAAACTTCTCAAGAAGTTTCATATCAGCCTCAGCCAAACTATGAAGCAACAACAGAAACTCATGTACCTGCTCAGTGACCGACTTGCCCTCAACCATTTGATATTTCAAAAACTTGGCAACTGAGTACTTTTAAAGACCTTGGTCTTCGATATTATACTTTTTGTCAAGTTGATCTCATAGGCTCTTAGCAGTGGTAGACAAGGAATAGTACACATCAAACAACGTGTTGGATAGAGCTAACAGTATACAACCATGGAATATACTATCTTTTTCTTTCCACTCTACAGCCACAGTGATCGCAGTAGGGTCAGGTTCAGTATCAGAAACCGAAGGGCAATCGAGTTTCAGAACATACAACATCCCTATCGTAGTGAACCAGATTTTCATGTGTTGCAGCCAACGCTTGAAATTCTGACCGACAAACTTTTTTGGCATATCAGACATGTCCACTTTTGGTATAAATGTAGAGGAAGTCGACATGCTTAGAATATTCTCTAAGACTGTTGAATCCTTTTTCAAATCACACAGTTTCACAATCATCATTATGATATAAAACATGACACAAATCAGGAAATATAAGAGTATTGACATCATGATTAACAGACGATCGAAACAATAACAGGGAGCAAGCATATCGGTTTCTGCATAGTACCAAAATCAAGACAACAACACATGAACAACCAGATGCATAAAACACAATAAAAATAATGAAAGCATGTTAGTACCGTGTAAAAGGCTAAGGCGTACGAAAGTACTCCCCTTAGAGAAGATTTGCCCCCACATACAGTGCAAACAGGGATCGACGTCCTTCCTCCAGGATACAATAGCCTCAACGATCAGACCGGTGCACTCCGACCGATCGTCCTGCGAAGACAACCTCTATGAACCGAAGTTGCAGAAAAATCCCTTAGGGAAAACTCAGGAAAGAGAGAAAGCAACAGAAAAAGAGAAAACCGCAGAGCCTTTCTTCAGAATTCTGACCGTCTAGGATCTGAGTAACCCCAGACCTAACCACGCTTTTATAACCCACGAACGGTTATGAAAAGTGGAAGGATCCTGTTACGGAATCTGAGGCGTCGAGGTCCGTTAACGGACTTCAAAGAGTCGAGATCCGTTACGGAATTTGAAGAGACAAGACTCTTTAACGGACACAGACTACGAGAAGTCATGACCCGTTATCATTTCTCATAACTCATTAAAGAATCTAAATATCCACATAAACTTTGGGCAAAAAGATACTTTGGTCTTAATTGGATATGGCCCTAAAGGGCCAATTACTCGAACCCAAACTCGGCCCGGCGGGTGGGCACGCACGCGTGTGTGGTAGTCATCCCAACCTCTTTTTCTTAGAAACAAGTGTAAGAGTTTACATGTAGTTTATAAAGCCTACAAGAAACTCAAACGCCGTCAATATGGTAATATATATTTCATGTCATCAAAACCAAACTTTTTCCAAAAAAAAAAACAGCCTACGTTTCTTCTTATGAATTCTCTCTCCCCTCCCTTCTTACACCTAACACATCCCACTATTCCAAAACCCTTTGGGGCTACTAATGGATTTCATACTCCACCTTGGCTTTTAAAAATAGGTTGAAGGCCGAACTACATAAATCTGGTGCTTTCTTTCTCAATTCTCTCTATTTCTCTTCTCAATATCTCTGCAATTTCTGATTCTTTTGTTTAGTTATTTCGCAAGACACTGCAATATGGTGATTGAAACCAGCCATGTAAATGCATGTTACAAGCTTCTAGTGTATGCATCGTTCCTTTAAGCAGCCAGTTTTCTTCTCAATGTTCTGCTGGTTTGGTGGATGATTCTGTTGACATCAAGGTAGCAGATTAATTATTGGGACCAGTTCATCCTTAGTTCTCTGTTTTTAAGGTAGCATGATAACCATGCACATGAGAGGTCTCTCTCTCTCTCTCTCTCTCTCTCTCTCTCTCTCTTGTGAACAGTAGCAACAGTGTGGACATATGGCCCACAGAATAAAACTATGATGTAACTTTAACGGCAGCATATGCCTCACACACTACCTTCTGCCTTTCGAGGCGTATTAAATACTAGTTAAACAGTGGCAGTACGAAAGGACTTCCTCTTCTTTTTTAACAATCAATTTTCAAGGTAAAGTCAAGTTGCATTCATATTTTCTCGTATCCGGATAAATCCCAAACAATATGTTGAAAAGGGTCGTGTAAAGATAGAGTGGGTTACAATTGCTATTATTCTTTCTTTATATATCCCAAAATGCAATTGCTACTAATGAAGGTAAGGAACTAATGAAGTAGAAATCATAGGTGCAAGTTGTATAGACTCAATCTAAACACATTGATGCGTTCAGCATGGATTGTTTGCTAAGGATCAAGCCTTGGATTGTGCTTTTCTAATGTAAAAATGTGGTCTTTGAAGTTATGAAGTTTGGGCTTAAGAGCAGTTGATTTTTGCACCCCTTTAAAAACCTAATTATTTATCATAATCACATAATTCAAAATAAGTTTCCTACTAAACAAACCATGTAGATTACATTTGTAACATTTGATCTACAAAAAATTAAAATTTTTGAAAGAAAATAGTTATTTCTACTCATTAGTTTCTTACCTTCACTAGTAGCAAATGTTTACCTATATATATATATATATAGGAAAACATGTATCATCGAATGCCTCTTGTGTCGAATGAGCTCGGATGTGTGGCTGCACTTCAGGCATCAAAAAAATTCAAAAAATGACCTATGTGCTAGTTCTTGACCCGCATCTAAAAACTGTAAAAGAACAAAAAGCCTCTGATTTGCGTCGGACGACTTACCTGTTTGATAATACGGGTTACTGTATATATAATCGATTTTAAATTTTTTTGCACATTTTTTCATCTGTTTTAACATTATAAAATTCTCCCGACGGGTATGATGGCTGGATATTGGCAGAGAGCTATGGTTTTTTATGTTTTTGAGATATCAACAAGCTGGTTGCTGAAAAGGAAATTATGATACCACCAAAAAAGGCAGCAGATCTAAGTAGTTAGTTTGTTCGGATACGTAGATGCCCAAGGCTAATTATTATTATAAGAGAAATTTTTCAAAAACGCACCTAAATTTTTGCACTGTTAATAAAAAACAAACTTTCATTCATTTTCACTTGGGTTATCACTAAGCTAAGATGAGTTAAGAGAATTGATTTACTAATTAGCCCTTCAAAGACTCCTTCCCTTTATTTTTAAGTGTATTTTTTAAAATATGTTGTTAAGGATAAAATAGTAATTTCACATCGCATTTAACAACAAACATGATGATCGTAAACTCTTGGGCCTTTTTAGTTAACCACAATATTTTTAAGTGTGTTTTTTAAATTTTCAAAACTTAGGTGTTCTTTTATTAATGCCCAAACTTTAAATGCCTTTTGAAATTTTTTCTTATTATAAATTTTAATCATTAAACAACACAAGAAAAACTCATTTCAGATCACATGCTGAGCCATATATATATATATATATATATATATATATATATATATATATATATATATATATATAGAGAGAGAGAGAGAGAGAGAGAGAGAGAGAGATCATTTTCGAAAAATATCAACACGAGTAATGGGCTCTTTCTGCAAACCTTCAAGTTTCTGCCTCTTCAAAAATCATCTTTTTTAGCATTTTTTCTTACATCTAATGCCATAGATGTGATCTATAGGTCTTGTTTAGTGGGAACCGGCTTTTGGATCACCAAAATATGACTTGTATACAGGTTTTTTTTTATGATTCAAAATCAATGTCTATGAAGATACCAGTTTTTTTTTGCTCATAAAAATATGCTTTTTCATCAAAAAACATGATTCAAGAGTCTATTCCCACTATGGGGCATGCTAAACACATTTAACAGTTCAAATCTATCATAAAATACTTCAAAACTATGGGGTAAAATGGGGCAGAACAAGAAATGAGACCTAATATGTTCAGTTCTTTATATATATATATATATATATATATATATATATATATATATATATATATATATATATATATATATATATAAAGAGAGAGAGAGAAAGCAAAACTAGTTCATTTTGAGAAATATTGACACATGTTGCGTGCTTGAGAAATAGTTAAATATATGACTGAATATGTATACTTGGTACAAACAAAGGAAATTAATAAACGATACAAACGATTGAAAGGGAGAACAAAAAGAACCTCTCAGCTAACAGAGGTTTTGAAAGCAAAACTAAAAAGTCTAAGCACGCCGAAAGTAACAAGCATGGCTGCCCACCCTCCAACCAAAACCCTAATTATTGACCGAGCCACAGGGGACCCACCTAGCACAGCCCCAGCCACACCGAACCCAGCCAGAGCCAAGCTCGACACCCCCGACACCAGCCCGATCCGGATCCAGTGCTGGGCTATAAACCCACCGGCCAGCAGTGGAAGCACCGCACCAACCGCGAATGCCAACGCCGATGCACCGGCAGCTTGTAGGGGGTTCGGCAGGTTCTCCGGCTCCCCCCTGGCTTCCTTGCCAGAGGCCTTCTCCCTCTCTCTCTGCGCCACCTCCATGTCTAATTGGGAGTAGACAGAGACGAACTCTCCTATGGCCATGCTGCATGCACCAGCGACGAGCCCGGCGAGACCCGACACAACCATGGCTCGAGCGGTTTGGTTGACTGCGCCTACACCAATCATGAGGGAGGAGACAGAGACAAGGCCGTCGTTCGCTCCGAGCACAGCAGCCCGGAGCCACTGTGCTCGCTGCGAGAAGTCAAAGGGCTTGTGTTCCACCTCCAAGGGTGGTACAGTCACAATTGTTTCCGGCGATCTTACGGTATGAACCGTGGAGTTTTGTTGTAGCGGTGGAGGAGGTTGTTGATGGAAAGACATCTTCTAGAGAGAGGAGGTTCGTGGGTAGAGAGAGAGAGAGAGAGTTTTGTGAGTGTGGAAAGCACACGCCCAATGAGAGAGAGAGAGCACGCCCAATGGGTGAGTATTTATAGAAGGGAAAGTAGTAAAAAAAGAGGAGAAAGTGGGAAAAGTGAAGGGGAGAGTGTGGCTCACACGCGTTATTAGTAGGGAAAATAGAATCTTGTGCCAACGAGGATTTCGAGCGAAAAGAGCCTGCACCAGATAACTAGAATGACCAAGTTGACACTTTTTAAGCCTATCTTTGCGGTTTACATTTATTTCCCTTTAATATATTATGTGATGGCGGTGGAATGAGTTTATACACTGTTTTTTTTTTTGGATTCTGGCTTCTCTAAAGTAACATCATCTTGCTTAGCCCCAAAGTGGTTTGATATATTGTAGGATCTGGATACAGTTTTAGCGGATCCCATCCAACTCAAAAACCCAACTTAGATCTGATTATGTTAGATCCAATCAGGTGGACTTGATACCAACTATATCCGTTTGCACCCCTAATATTGACCAACTGAGAAATGCCCTATTTAGGATCTTTCCGTGCATCGTATGTTAATTTTTTTGCAAATGTAATAAGAAAGCTTGCATAAAACTGGTGAGTACGAGCCTATCAAAACAAAAGGGAGAGTTATGTGCTAACCTCGAGGCTCTCCGAATCTGACTAAAAACCCTACCACACAAAGTGTTAAGTATCACGTTTTAAGCTACTCAGATCTGGGTTTGGGTTTTAACTTTTTTATTTTGAATCTGAATCCGATCCAACTTGGTAATGCCTATATCTGACCCGAATCTGAATAGTTTGCATCCTTAGTGGGGCGGGGGAGAGAGAGAGAAGAGAATTGACACACACACACACATATATATATATATATATATATATTCAATCTTATTTCTTCAAGCTTTAAAACAATATAATTTTCTTATAAACAAGCCAGCTCGAACTTAAAGCCAAGCTTGAACACTTTTAGCTCGGTCTGTCCTTTGCCTCATTAATATAGATTTAGGATATAGATGTTATTCCAAACTTGTGAAAAATGGATTTCAGAAAAGAGATTCAAGCCAAGAGGCACGTTTTTAAGTACGCTATCTTTAGAACTTCAATCGCCCCACTTCAAGAATTCCGAAGATGCGAAAAAGGGTTTTGTTATGACTGAGTTTACAGGATACAACTAGGCTTGAACCTCAAGAGAGTCACTGCTTCGCAAGAACAGATGATCTCTCCCACACATGAACTCTGCAAGCCAAACCGAGAAGAAATAAAGGAGAAACTGGAGAGTAAGAAATTCTGATGATTCAAAAGATGAAAAAGGAAGAGATTTATAGACTTGTGAGAAAGGCCAAAACGTTTTGAGATAAATGAGATTAATGGCCATAATCCAAACGATTTGAAAATAGGATGAAAAGGTCTTTGAACTGTCACCCACCTTTGATTGTCAATCAAAGGCATTCAAAACCGTCCAACAGTCACAATGCAAAATAAACTCAATATAAATGCTATTAACCTTTCAAACGGCCAAATATCTCAAAACCGAAAATCCAAATAGAAAAATGCAAAGTGTGCATTAAAATGCCATATTGCGCCCTTGCGCAAGCACGTGCGCGAATGGCACGTCCGTTACTGTAAAATATGCAATAACATTCGCAATCCACCTAAAGACTCAAGGCTTACCAAAGTAAAGAAAAGATAACAAACTCTCTATTTAAACCTTTTGAAAAACTTTTCTCTCTTAGATATGGGACTAAACTTTTTCAAAACACTTTTGGTAGTAAACAAAATCATCAAGATTTAATATTTTAAAACTTTCCTAACAAGAGATGGCAAGTAGACCAGGGGACGCCTTGTTTGGACTGAGATGGAGGACATGAAACGGAGATGGAGGTGGGGATGAAGGTTAAAATCAAAACTCGTGTGGGGGATGAACTTACGCTTCCCCCACTCCACTCCACCCCGTTCCTGATTCTCGTTAGTAAAATAACTAAAATACTTTTAGGGATGGCAGTGAATCGGAGAGAAACGAGGCCCCCGTCTCGCTTATTTGGACTGTGAATGAAGGATATGAAACTGGGTTAGAGGTGGGAATAAAAGTAAAAATTAAAACCAGTGTGAGGATGAAGTCAGAGATGAAGGGCAAAAATTTTAAGACGGAGATGGGGGTGGAGAGTGTTTTATGCAATAAAGTAAAGAACCGGACTCTAACATGTCACAGCAACACTTGTGCTTCTTTTGGAAGCAACTTTCTTTTCTTTTCTTTTTAGTTAAGCAATTGAAACTCATAAATCACTAACTTTACTTTAATTCTTTTCTTTTAAGAAATTAATTTGACTTTTGGTACATTTTTAATCAAGCCCAGTGTCCTTCGGTCACAGTAAAAAGCAATGAGGGACATGTGGTTTGTGGGAGCACCTAGTTGTTCTTTTCATTTTTAAATTACTATATGTAGTCATGGCTTCCACACTCCTTAATTTTCTAATAATTACATAAAACATACGTTCAGAAAAATAATCAAATAGAACTTGCACTTTTCTATTTTTTACTAAGCCTAGCTACTCCGTATATTAATATATAAGATGTGATGTCGGTTGGCTTGGAACCATAGCAATCTCAGGTGATACACAAAGCGCAGTTGGTAGTTTCATAGCAATTAATTCATGCACGGTGAGTTCAAATTTTTTTTCCCTTTCTTTATGTTTTTTTTCTGGTTGTATCTAGGGGTGGGCAGCAAGCCCGACGACCTGGCTCGCCATGGATCGGGTTTGAGACATGATTTTAAGTTTGAGCCCATTGGGTACGGGGCCAAAACCCAGGGCGTTATATACGTGGGCTGGGTTTGGGCTTGAGTTATTTATTAATTTTTTTAATAATTAACTATTACATAATAACTTAGACAACTATTATTATTTACCTAATTAGTTGCATGAAGACTTGCTGTTTGTTAATTATTATTATTTATCTAATTAGCTGCACTAATTAAGAATTAATTGCATGAGAACTTGTTATTCTCTCATTAACCCATAATTTCAGTCAAGCATTTATGCATTTTAGGATTGGGTCAGGCCAAGCCAGGCCGGACCGGACCAGCTTCACATTGACCCGTTGGGCCAATGGGGTGGGTCATAGGCTTCTCTTAAAACCCGAACACGTTATGAACCGGGCCAACCAGGTCAATAGCCCGGTTAGCCCAGTCCCGGATGCCCACCCCTACTTGTCACAGGAGGTAGAATTTCTTGCCTCTTTCGTCCTATTGAATAACGCAGCACACAGATAGCTTTGCAATTCGTGGTCTGTCCTTTGGGACACCTAATTTTCTGTAAAAGGATTGCACAACTCTCTCTCTCTCTCTCTCTCTCTCTCTCTCTCTCTCTATATATATATATATATATATATATATATATATAGAGAGAGAGAGAGAGAGAGAGAGAGAGAGAGAGAGAGAGATCAAGTCACAATGAATATGACCATAATCAATATTGGGGCATATTAAATATTTTAAATTCTTTGAAAAAAACATGATATTGATTTCTAAATTGATTTTTGGCTACTATGTTAAAGCTTTTGTTTGGGAAAAGGGTATCAGACGAGTTAATTAGGACGGTGTTGGAGACGGTTACATGATGTAGCAGGATCCAAACGAATTTAGGGTATGGTTAGGTGAGGAAAGTAAAAGGAAGGCTGGCAGTCAGCCAACTATAAGTACCAAAAAAATTAAATTTCAACTCCTCTAATAAATAAGATGTATTTGCAACTCGTTGGATCACAAGGATTCCAGTGGGTTTCTAAATTTACAACGGTTCAAAATTTTTACCTTATTTAATTCATTAAATCCTTTATTCACCTATTTTACCCCATTGTTAATGGCAATAATAGTGTAGTTAAGAGAACTAAGATAGGGTAGTGGGCCGACCCGGCCAGCTAATGGACCAGGCCATTGACCCAGCCAGCCCAGTCAAAGCTTGGGCCCTAAATTGACTGGCTGGGCCAACAGCCCGCATCGAGCCAGCCTGTTGGGAAAACCTCAGGCCACGGCCTGCCCGTTATGCCCGTGGGCCTAATCGGGTCAGATATATTATATATAATATATATTTGTTATATATACACATATATAATGTATATGATTACATAATATATATGTATATATTATACAAAATATATATACATAAGGGTGGAGCTGGGTTGCCGCTCAGCCCTTTTGGGCCTGAGCTTGAGCCTAATTTATAGGCTCAAGCACAGCACATGGCGGGCTGGGCCGGGCCAACCCACGGGCTGCCCACCTCTACTTACAACTACCAAACATGGTGAAAACTCAGGAGTTGAAACCCTGAATCCTTAAAAGAGTTATACTTCCAAACAATAAAGAGCCCGCAACTCCTTTAAAATCTATTTCCCTTGAAATTCAATTTTTGTTATTTTAAAAAAAAAAAATACTTGCAAATCCCTTCAACACTGGTTCTCAAGCAGGGGCAGATTTGCAGTGACATTGACGACAATGGTGTAATAAACTCATCACCTCACTTTCACCGATTCCATGTGAGATGTACAGTGGGTGGGGATTGAACATAACGGATATTATCATTCAATTTTACATGTGCTGTCCACATCTTCACCTAGTGCAAAGCTTATCTGACCTTGTCCCCCAACCAAGCATCTTAACTTTTTTAATAAAAATGTGCTCCCTGCTCCAACGTCCACAACCAGTGTAGGTGCTATTTGAAAACGTGGTGCTTGCTTCTTCTTCTTTTACAGAGAAAGCTGGGATTAGGCAGACCCCTATCAGTTATACAACCATAATACTATTGGGATTCGAACTTGCAAGGTTCCAATACAAGGTGACGTGCACTAACTACTCCTGCCAGACAAGCGGAGCCCCCCCGTGGCCAGACATGCCTCAGTAAAAATGCAACTCAGTCAGAGTTACTGTTTAGCGGAGAACTAAAAACAAAAACTAAATTTTATTGCACACAATAATAGCATTCACGGACCAACGGGGGAGGGGGTTCTGCTTGTCTGGTAGGACAGCTAGTGCACGTCACCTTAGGCTAGGACGTTAAGTTCGAATCCAAATGGTATCCTTGTATAACTGGTAGGGGTCTGCCTAAGCCTAGATTGCCTATAAAAAAAATAGTGTACAGGGGCGGAACCAGAAAATTTATATAGGAGAAGCCAGATATAGGATCATTTGGTGCTTGGATTTGGGTATTTTGATACCACGGTCTGGAGGTTACGTATAGGAAATAGAGCATATTGTGATACATCTGCACCTCGATACCACCTACTTTTAGAAACTAATTTTAGGGATTTAGTTTTAGGAAGTTGGGAAATGAAGGAAAATTATATAAGCAACTTTAAGTATATCCCTTCTCAAAATATCAAATTCTAAAGGAGTTTTACCATTTTTAAGGGGTGGAAGGGGCAGAGCCCCCTCTTGCGGAAGCAGATCAGGTCATGCTGAACATGAGCTTTTTTGCTCATGCCAACATCATGTCCGTCCGTTTTGTATTTTGAAAAGTTAAAAAGTCAACAGAACAGTTATTTGCTACGTGGCATTCATCCAAAATGCAAACAGATGGCCACGATGTTGGCATGAGCAAAAAGCTCATGTTCAGCATGACCTGATCTGCTTCCCCCTCTCGCACCCCCGAGCACCCTTGGTTCCTGCCCTGGTAGTATTGTTTAATGCATGGTTAGTATTCTAGGAACTCGATATCATAACCGCCATGCTTGACTTGGTGACTCATGCGAACTATATTTTTTTTTTTATGATGAGAAACCATTGTCGAAGCGAGAAAAATTGCAAGTGGACCCCATGATCACCCTGCCTTATGTGGACCACCTCTGAAAGCTACACATGTATGTATGGGTGGCGTTTAGTGGGGTGTACGGGGGAGTCGTATGTACAACGGTGTACGGCTTCCTCCCCTGTACACCCCACTGAGTGTTACGTGGCTCTCAATGGGGACCCAGAACATGCACTGTAGCTACAGTGCGTGTTCCTGGAAGGAACATATAACCTGCCCACAGCCACCATCACGTTTTGCCATTGTAAAAAGTCTTTTTGTGAATTGTGAAATTTTGGTTTATTGCAAGCAAAAGATTTTTTAAGCTCTTGAAGTGCTTGCACATTAGCATCTCACGATCCAAAAAACTAGTATATACATATGAGAAACCCGTAACAGTGGATGCACAAAGTGTCCACTGTTATCGGATGCTTTTCTGCTGCTGATCGCGCAAAGATTAGCGACAGAAAAGAAATTTAAAGTTAAAACAAGCATTAGTGGGGGTCACACAAGCCACGTCCATGCATTGTGCTTCCAAAATCCAAAGCTTGTTCGATGGAATGCCCGTCCACTGTTACCGGTGTTCCTATATATATATATATATATATATATAAGATTTGCTACAGTCGTTTTGTATGCGCAAATGACCTAAAAATGGAGCCAAAGCCACTTGTTTGGGTTTGTTTCTCACACCTAACACCATAGATGTGATCTACAGATTTTTTAGTGGAAAACAAATTTTGGATCAGCAGAATCCGACCTTTATATATATATATGTTTTTTTGGTGATTCAAAAATCAACAGCCATGAAGGCATCAATTTTTTTTACTCATAATAACATATTTTTTCATCGAAAAAACATGATCCAAGAGTTGATTCCTACTAAAATCGAGCATGTTGAACACAGCTATAGGTTAGATTGTGTCAATACAACTTGCATTGTGAGATTCAAATTAGATTGTAGGTGCAATTGTTTGTACCAAATATAAACTGATACACACGCGCTCTTTGAAGTAATGTTGAACACTTAAGGCGTCAGACAAGTGTTGGATACATGGTTGTGTGCCACGCAAAAAAAACCATTTAACGGTGGTTTTTGGGAAGAAAACCCCCTTTAGCTGCGGTTGCAACAGCCGCTAAAGGTTTTTTTCTTCTTATAACACGCACGTGCTTCTCGCAACTTGCACTATTTGTTTTAACTCGTTGATACCATGTATACATCCATACTAATGACTTATCTCATATGTGATCTATGTGCAGGAATCAATTCTTGGAGCATTTGATTCTCATGGATAGGTTTTTATAAGGTTTAAAAAATCAACTGCCTACAATTTTCATAAATTTTTGAGGCTCCAAATACCATTTTTCATCCAGAGAATGCATGACAATTTCTAATAAATCAAACACATCGATGAGGTCAGAATTTTGAAAAAATATAAAAAATCTGATAAAATATTTTTTAGTGAAAAGGTTTGATAGGTTTTCATATATATATATATATATATATATATATATATATATATATATATATATATATATATATATATATATATATATATATATATGTGTGTGTGTGTGTGTGCGCGCGCACGTGCACACGGATGCATGTGCAAGGATTCAAGCCCATGACCATTTCTTTTTTAGAAAGCCCATAATTTTTTACATATTGGCCACTGAAAGTTACACGAAAGAGAAGGAATGAAAACTTACCCACTAAAAAATGTCAAAACCTATCTGCCTCAAATTTTATTAGATTTTTGTTATGTTTTTCAAAATTTTGACCATTCAGATCTGATCTATATGCTTGTTTTTATAGGAATGAGTATTTGATTCGTATGCATGAACAGGTTTTTATAAGTTTCAAAAATCAAGGGCTTATAATTTTTATAAATTTTTAAGGCTCCAAATATTATTTTTCTATCCAAAATTCATCGTATCCAGGTGTTGATTTCTTGTAAATCAATCATGTCTGTACATTAAAAATTTTGAAAAGAACACCAAAAAGTTTCCATTGAATAAGTTTGACATAATTTTTATTGGGTTGTCATTCCTTCACAAAAGATTATTTTATTTTTAGTGTAATATTAAAATCAGCGGCATATGCAGTTTGGTTTTTTGTCCTAACAGGTAAGAAAAGACAAAATTCTGTTCTCCACATAAAAAAAATATGATTCACTCACATGGGCTCTACTATAGCTAGTTATCTGGCATAGGATGAACATCACCACGTTCTGCAAATCTCGCCATCTATCATAATCATATTAATTTCTCTTGCCCACTTATTGAAAAGAAGCTAAGAAAAGACTAAATACCAAAAAGAAAAATCATTGCAAAACTTAGAAGGGCCTAAAGATAGTTGATTCATACTCGATTCCACCAAGTATACGTAAATAAATAATAAAAATATATTTTGCACCACATATTTCACAAAAAAACATCATATATCCTGCTAGGATTAATCCACATTTAGGTAATAATGTGGACTAATCCTAGCAATTATTGGATGGCTAGGACAGTGTATAGGATGGATTTCTTTTTATTTATTTATTTTTTAAAATGAGTCTAGGATGGATTTCATCATACATCAGATGATGAGATCCGTCCTCCATATTTGATGCTACAAACAAGCAAATGTTTTGTGCATAGTTGCCAGAAGCGCGCCTCACTAGAGCAAAAGCTTTCAAAGAGGTAAGCGCCATTTTTTGGGGAAGCGTGTGGGGGGAAACTTGCTTCTCATTTAGGGGAAGCGGACTTCCTACTCAAATTGCTTTTTCTTTCGCATCCCTTTTGTTTTTTCTTCCCTTCTCCTCCTTTTTTTCTCGTGTTAGTATTTATTGCATTTCCTGAATGTCTTGAGATGAGCTTTATTAAATGACATTAATACGCTTCCATAATCAAATGACCAGATTACTTATCCTTTCCTTTCTTATGAGGGTAAAAAAGTATTTTTCAACTCAAAAGGGAAATGGAAAACTTAAAAAGGATCACATTTCTGGAGATGAGATCGCTCTTTGGCAGTCTTCATGAAACTGTGGCCCGTATCAGCAAATTCAATAGTGACACTCATTTTTAGAATTAGGGGCAAAAGGTTGGCTCCTAAAACAAACACCCAAATATATCTCCGTGTCATTATCCTCAACTGCCAAAACAAATGGGGGTGGAGAGAAGCTCGGGTACAATATGATTGCACAAAAATTGTGCATTAAGCACCCGATCGCCATCCATCAGGTCTTGGGCCCCACACCTGACAGGCCTGTCCTCAAGATGGAGGGTGATCACGTGCTTAATGCACAAACAAATTTGTGCAATCGATCTTTTCACAATGGAGTGTACTATTTGAAACCTATGATTTCCTTTTCTTCTATTCTACGCCAGAGATTTGCGCCAATTAAAGTGCAGACTTATTGCACTTTACATCAATGTTGTCAGTATCGGTATCGGCCCTATATATCCTATGGCCAACTATTCAGGTGAATCTGCCATTAATTCAGATGAATCGGTATTAAAAATAATTTTAATTAATTTTTTATATTATTAAAAATAGTCAATTCAGGAGTAAAGCATGTCAGTTTTCTGTTGATACGATACATATCGGCCAATACGCACTGATACTGACAACATTGCTATACATCATTGATTCTGCATTTGATAACAAAGCATCATGTTGTATATATTGTGTGAACGATAATCCCTGATCAAAAGAACCTAAATTTGCTAATGTGAACATATTAACTACAAACTTTGTCTGCAAAATGCATGCCTAGAATATTTGAAGAGTAAGAAGGATCCTTCTAAACAAAGTTCATCTTTTTTGGATAAGCCAGGATTTTCTCTTTACCATTTTTTAGAAGAAAAGAAAAGGGTTCCCTCAATGGATTTTGGATGGATTCACTAGACTAGGGGATGCACGTAAAGCTTCTTGGTAATAGCCAAGTGTTAGGTAGTCTTTTTTATGATGAGGAACCTTTGCCGAAGCGAGCAAAATCTTAGGTGAGGCCCCACGACCACCCTGCCTTACGTGGCCCACCTCTGAAAACTAGACACACCCATGCACAAGTGATAGGTAGTCTTTTTTATGACAAGGAACCTTCACCAAAGCGAGAAAAATCTTGAGTGGGGCCCCACGACCACCCTGTCTTAAGTGACCCACCTCTAAAAACTACCGAAGCAGGTTATATATCCCCCCCCCCCCGAACAGGGGAGTTAGCTACGTCTCATGTTCATGGGTCCCAAAGAGCACCACGTATGTAAGCATGTGCGTCTCGTATCCCCATGTTTGTCAGCATTAATTAGCATTGGAGTTTGATGCGATTACAAAGACTTAAGTACCCTCTCCTCCATTGGTGCCAAAAAAAATGATGATTCTTGAAAATGAGTGGTTGTAAAGACTTAAGTGCCCCGAAGATGATTATTTAAGACCCAGTCTCTGCACTGCAGGATTATTCGAGAAAGAAATCTCCCCTGGAGGAGGTCATGAACATCAATCCTCTCAGTCTCTCTCTCCCTTCTATTTCTGCTTCTGTGCACATCTAGCAGAAGATCCTACATTGCTCCATCAAGCATCGATTGACCTGCACATTGACTGTTGTGGAGCCTAATTCAGAGTTTTTACCCTTACAGGAGGAGGGTTTGGGGGCTCATCCCAGCGTGGGTAGCATCATTCAACTAAATGAGTTGTAGATCCTGATTCAGAGTTTTTACCCTTACAGAAGAGGGATCTGGGGGCTCCTCCCAACGTGGATAGCATCATTCAACTTGATTCGTTGTGGAGCCTCATTCAGAGTTTTTGCTCTTACAAGAGAAGGGTTTGGGGGCTCCTCCCAGCGTGGGTAGCATCGTTCAACTTGATTCGTTGTGGAGCTTGATTCAGAGTTTTTGCCCTTACAAGAGAAGGGTTTGGGGGCTCCTCCCAGCGTGGGTAGCATCGTTCAACTTGATTCGTTGTGGAGCTTGATTTAGAGTTTTTGCCCTTATAGAAGGAGGGTTTGGGGGCTCCTCCCAGCGTGGATAGCATCATTCAACTTGATTCGTTGTGGAGCCTGATTCAGAGTTTTTGCATTTACAAGAGAAGGGTTTGGGGGCTCCTCCCAGCGTTGGTAGCATCGTTCAACTTGATTCGTTGTGGAGCTTGATTTAGAGTTTTTGCCCTTATAGGAGGAGGGTTTGGGGGTTCCTCCCAACGTGGATAGCATCGTTCAACTTGATTCGTTGTGGAGCCTGATTCAGAGTTTTTGCCCTTACAGGAGAAGGGTTTGGGGGCTCCTCCCAACGTGGGTAGCATCGTTCAACATGATTCGTTGTGGAGCCTGATTTAGAGTTTTTGCCCTTACAGAAGGGGGTTCGGGAGCTCCCCCCCCCGGCACGGGTCCCGGTTGTTGTGGTCAAAAAATGCACAGGGTGTCGTGCTGAGAAAGACATATGTTTGTTCCAAGCAAGGTTGGAAGAAATCAATGGAAAATCCAACAAGGAGCATGCCAGAATCAAGATGTGGATGTCAAGCGAGAATCATGTTATGTAAATCAAATAACACAAAATAATAAAGGTCTGGTTTTTAGTTAAAATGGGGAATGAAATGACAATAGAAATTGCTTAAAATTTACAGGAATAAATTAAACTCAATAACGAAGACACCACTTTTTACGGATTTTGAATATGACTTTCGGTTAGAGATATATGGCCCTAACAAGTTGATCCCAATTCGGGTAGCGATTTACAGCGATTTGCTTACTGAATAACACTCCAAATCGCTATAGTGATTTGCGGAAGACACTACAAATCGCTATAGTGAGATCCCAAAACACTATAGATCGCTATAGCGATTTGCGGAAGATACTACAAATCGCTATAGTGAGATCCAAAAATACTATAAATCGTTATAGCGATTTACGAAAGACACTACAAATCACTATAGTGAGATCCAAAAACACTATAAATCGCTATAGTGATTTGCGGAAGACACTACAAATCGCTGTTGAAAAGACGGATAACACTATAAATCGTTGTGGGGCTCGTTGGAGACCCGAAAATACTACAAATCGTTGTAGGAAAGCCCGATAATACTATAAATCGTTGTTGAAAGGCCCCAAAAAAATTTGGTCCTGAGGGCGCTGCCCCCCGCCGGGGGGAGCCCCCAGACCCTCCTTCTGTAAGGGAAAAAACTCTAAATCAGGCTCCACAACTCATCAAGTTGAATGATGTTACCCACGCTGGGAGGAGCCCCCAAACCCCCTCCTGTAAGGGCAAAAACTATGAATCAAGCTTCACAACTCATCAAGTTGAATGATGCTGCAGTCAGTGTACAGGTTAGTTTTGATGGAGCAATGTAGGATCGTCTGTTGGATGTGCACAGAATTAGAGAGAGAAGGGAGAGAGAGTGAGATGGTTGATGTTCATGGCCTTCTCTAGGGAGAACTTTTTGCCTCCCTTGATTTCTTCTCTAGAGAGAGAGGGTTTTATAGTGTTTTACGGAGAAAGAAGAAGAAGACTCTGAAGAGTCAACATCATCCTCGACTTTCTGGATGAAGGACATGTTTGTCCATTTTTTGAACTGTTTGTTTTTCCTTTTTTGAATGAAAGGCATTTTTGTCATTTTTTCAAACAATCACTTTATGAGAAGAATAGCAAGAAAGGGTACTGAAGTCTTTGCAACCACACCACACTCCAATGCTTAGTGATGTCAACATACACGAGAATACGAGCCCCATGTTCTTGTATACGTGGTGCTCATTCAAAGCCCCGAACACAGGCGTGGAATTCAGTGAATCATCGGGGGGGGGGGACATACACCACCCTCCCGAAAACTACAGACACACCAATGCGCAAGTGATAGGTAGTCACAGTGTCTTTGATCACCCTCCTACTGCTCAACGGGGTTTCATCAGGGGTGTTCAACTCAATGCCTTCACAACCACGCAAGCGGTCCTGCAGTGGTGGTTGGCATTTTTATAATCATGCTAGAAATTCAGTTCAGGTTGGTGGGTATCCATTACAAACAGAACTCATTGACAGCCCTAGGTTATACATGCAACCATTTCCTAAGGTTGCTTACCATTAAGACCCCAAGAGGGGTTACTAAACATTGATTTTCATTGTGTTGAGTTTCTCGTGCCCGACTCCTAGCTTTGGGAATCATGCCCTATATCTTACACCACCTCTATCATCATCTGCAGTGTGGTTTTCATCGGCATTACCTCCTCCTTGATCGATTTTCTTCATTTTGAGGCTATATTTTCAAGGAACTATGATATTTTATTGGATTTGGGTGCTTTAGGATTTGTGCAACCACCGTTGTTTGGCTTTGGAGTGCGTACAAATCAGAACAAATGCCCTGCATAGCTGTCCCACTCTATTCTTGAATTTTAGGTATATTGTATCTTATTGTTTTCGCAAATCACCAATTTGAGTATTTTTATTGTTGTTTTTATGCAGATTGGAATTTCGACAAACTTCTCATAATTTGTGCAATGTTGTCGCACTCTCCCACAGCGAGAGGATGCCCCGCTGAGTCATTTTTGTTGTATTTTGCTTAGTGTTGTGTACCACACATCAAGTGTTTGGGGATTAGCCTGAAAGAGCTTTTCGTGTGAAGTTTCACGAAACCCCTTGGTTTTTTAGGTTTTGCCATTTGTACATTCTATATTTGTGAAGGTAGGATCTCTAACAAAACTTCTCATATTTTAAACTGTGACATCATCGTCGTTATAGATATGTCTTTAACGACAAGAGTAATTATATCATGGGTAAGGCATTCACGGCCCAATCCAGCTCGCCATTATTGATTAAACAATAACGGTGAGATACATAGTCATAGTAGAGTAATAATGGAGTGATGTTTATGTCACATATCTATTACCTAACAATTAGCTGGGACACAACTATTGTCGTTATTGCATTAATCAATAGCGGTGAGGTTTTTTCCAACAGTTAAAGAGTCACCACTATTGACCCTCATCCTTGTAGTGTCGGATCCTATAATGATTACATGAACCAAACCCAAACAATGCCTCATAAAATAATATCTTTTAGCTTTTTTATAATGAAAATTTGTTGATCTTAGTTGTAACTCGGGTTGGGCCCCGGTCTGGTATGAAATTTCACAAACCATAACCGACTTCATATATTAATTGGACCCCTTGACTCTGGCCTGGATTCTAATCGGACCTCCTTGGTTATCACCAAACCCTAACCCTATAAGGTTTGGTACAAGTCGAGTCAGGTCAGGTTTGGGTCAAACCCTACCCATTGACATCCCTAGGGCTGAACACTTTAAAACTGTTTGGCCCCGATCACTGAATCTGCTCTCAGATGTGCATGCATAGAAGACAAGTTAGGAGATCCATCAATGGATACCGGTTCTTCACCAAATTATATATTTGACGTGGTTGTGTGCTCGGGCCAGAACACATTGTAAGTGTTCTACATTTTAGTTGGAGGGTGTGGGGGCAGTACACTCGCCCGCCTCTCTGATAGGGGAGCCCACTTTCTTATAGGGGAAAGCCACTATGTGGCTCCCCCAAGTTGGGCAGAACTCTCTATAAAGTGTTCTGCCCAGAACATTTGGTTCTGCTTCCTATCTAATATATGGATCCGCTGGTCATTTAGCTCATCTCCTATGTGTGCACAGTCAAATCACACGCCAGTGTTCGTTTGGGCCCACAGCAACAAAATATGGGCTCCACTCAAAATGAGTTTAAAACAGAACGGCAGATCGCAGTTGTTTTTGACAATGTATGATCGATTCAGCTGATCTTTTATCTCATCTCCTATTTGTGTACAGCCAATCACATGGCAGCATTTCATGGGTCGGTTCCACAGAAAACAGGGCTTTTAGAAGCAACGTGGACGCGACGTGGGTTAAGACTCCTTTGGCATCTTTAGCGACACTATTGTGTTTCTTGGCCGTAGTGAGCGAAACACAGCTAAAACTAATTTATTTATTTATTTTTGTCAATATAGATGATTCTCAAACTCTATCAACATACTCCACGTCTACACTCTTATGCCACCAATTGCACCTGTTTTCAAGTCCATGTTTTGTTTGTATTCATAAGCTAGAAAATGGTCTGTCTTATACGCTGCTGCAAGTGGTGACCATATGTCGGCAGGACTTTTCAGCACAGCAGGTCTCTCGACATGGATCGGTTTTCCTGTGTAATAAACAAGGTTTGATTTTCATGGATGTCACTCCTTTGTGCAAGCCAATGCTCAGCATATGCCACGGGTTTTAACCTTAGAGTTTTACGCTGTCAGCACCACGACTGTAGGTATGAAAGGCTAATTCAGCGCGATCAGGTCTTCAGTGGGGTTTCTTCGGGTTATAAATAAAAAAATACAAAAAAAAAGCTAAAAAAATTGTAATCCCAGCGAGAGGGTGTTACGTGTGCACCCCCGGCTACAGTGGGTGTTCTGGGGTCTCCACTAAGCACCGCGTGGCGCTCAGTGGGGGTGTACAGGAAACCGTACATCAGCCGGCAAGATGTACGACTCCCCCTACCCCCACTGAGCGCCGCGTGGCGCTCAGTGGGGACCCAGGAATATGCACTGTAGCTACAGTGTGTGTTGCTGGGGGAACATATAACCTGCCCGCAATAATCCCAGCCCTACTTCTGTACTCATTTGCGCAATCTTTTAGAATTTCTTTGACCAAGAGCCATTAATTGCTCGCCCATAAGGTAGTTTGGGTCAGAACTCACAACCTCATATTGAAAACAAAGGTTTCTCTGACCATAGAGATCCATTTGCAATAAAGTACTTTGTGGGCTTCTTTTATTGTTTTTCATTTTTCCATGTTCTCTTTCCTCAAAGGAAAGAAAAAGAAAAGCATATTGAGGTTTTGGACAGCGTGTAGGCAGTTCTTGACAGCATCAAGCCAGAAATTTTGGTATGTTGATGAAAAAGAATAAACTAATTAAGTATAGGTTGATCCAAGAAAAATATGGAATATAGAAACATAATATAAGTATTGCTTATCATGCCTTATTTCAATTCACCTGCCAAAATAGAAAACATAAAGATTTCTTCACATATATATAGCCAATGAACTTCATGCTTATTGTGTTCCTTCTACATCTCCCATACCAACAACAATTGCATCAGGCTCGATTACATGTTTACATTCATCTATTATTTCTTATTCTCTATCATCATCACTATGATAGTAATCTCAGGGTATCTAATGGCTTCCTCTGACAATATGTTTCCCTCAAAGGGTAAGGTTTTATAGAAGAGATACATGTTTCTTACACATAGTTATTGATGGTATACCCCAACTCACCCAAATCTTACAAGAGGAACATAGTTTTATACATGGGGAATGCTCAATCAGTTGGCACATGGAGTTCCTTGAACCATGAGCCACCATGGTTGTACCTATGTCTTTTAGGTGATGGGGTAATCTAAGGAGTTGTCTAATTGGCACTGATCTCCATTTTAAAGACCATGCCAAAGAGCTTAAGTATCCCAAAGGTGACAAGCATGGCAGCCCAACCTCCAACCACAACCCTAACAGTTGACTTCCAAACCGGTGACCCACCCAGTACTGCACCAACCCAACCGAACAGAGCCAGAGCGACGGTAGCGACGCCAGAGACCACACCAATCCGGACCCAGTGCTGCGAGATAAACGCGCCAGCCAGCAGCGGCAACACTGCACCGACGCCGAAAGCCAGTGCCGATGCCCCGGCTGCCTGCAACGGGCTCGGTAGCTTGTCCTTCTCCTCCTTCTCCGGCGATGACTCGACGTCGGTGTATCTATTCTCCCTTTCCATCTGAGCAAGCTCGATATCAACCTGGGCATAAACAGAGACAAACTCGCCGATGGCCATGCTGAATGCACCTGCGACGAGCCCGGCGAGGCCCGAGACGACCATGGCCTTGGCTGACTGGTTAACTGCACCAACACCAATCATGAGGGAAGCAACTGAGACAAGGCCATCGTTGGCGCCAAGCACAGCGGCTCGGAGCCATTGTGCACGTTGCGAGTAGTCGAAAGGTTCGGTTTTCGACTGGACATTGGTCGGAGGTGCGGCATTCGCCACTTCCGGTGCGGTAACTACATGGACCACGGGATTGAGTTGAAGGCCAGAAGGTTGGCGAGAGGCCATTTTAGAGAGAGAGAGAGGTATTGTTGGCAGATGAAGAGAGAAAGGGGTTGGCAGATGAGTGTGGAAAGCACACGCTCAACAGCACCAATTTATAGGCAATATAACGTTGGTGGGCTGCTTTCACGATTTCGTTGGTTTACTTCTCCCTCAGCTTGGCTGTCACGCCGGCTCCTCAAAGCCATCGGATTTTGAGAGTCAACCAACATAAATCAGAATTTTATATCAAATTAGACCAACAGGTGTCATGTATAAACATTTTTTTAAAGGATAATATGCAGAGAGAGAGAAGGGAGGTCGTAACCCATATGTACTGGTACAAAACCGGTTCCACTATCCCTTTGGCATCCCTATCTTCATATACCCCTCATTGAGATTTCTTTGATGCAAGTTGTTTTCATCAATTGGGACTCCATATATGTGATCTGCATCATTCATTTAGTGAAAATTGATATTTAATTCATGGAAGAAATACGACTTGTGTGCAGGATTTTTTAGAAAATCAACAGTTGCAAAAATGATTTAAAATTTGGTATCTTTTTATTAAAAAAATAAGTTTCAAAGGTTGATCCTTGTTAAATCGACCGTGCTGAATATACCTATAAAGTCAGATTTGATCTAAACAACTAAGATTTAAAAGGATATGAAGATGGAAGATGGAAGATGGCATAGGGATGAGTGGAACCCAAGTCGGTCTGACTGTATATATACATACACCTGGCTCATTTATTGGGATGTGCACCAACTAGCCATACTTTTCAATATAGTAGTTCAAAAGCATTTCGCCAGTCCAAAAGGAAAATAGGAGAATACTTGGAGAGTGCTCCTATTGATTAGATTGGGAAGTACCCGTAAAAGTTCGCCATCCAATCGTATGAGAACGGATCGGGTAGTCCAATAAACCCTAAACTGAAAATCACCATTCATCGTCAATCCCTACTCTATGCATAAACAGTAAGGGAGTAAACAAGCCGAATGTACCGAGCAGGAGCCCTGTTCGGTAACGTTCGGCTCATATGGCTTGTGCGAGCCTTGTTCAGTTCGTATGGTTTCGAGCTGAGACTCGCCTAAATTAAAAATTTATTTTTTTAAATCAAAGGGTTCATAGCGAGAATAAACCCCTGACTTGTTGCACACAAGTAAACCCAACCACCCACCTAAGCTAACATGTTTTTTGAATACATATTATATATGTATCTAAACCAGCCGAGCCGACACAAACACCCCTTGTTTTTACTGGACTCGGCTATCTATAATGAACAAGTTCGTGCTCAGCTCCTCAGTTAAATGAACCGAACACGAACAAGCTTGGGACAAGCCGAGCCACGAGTTGTTTGATTCATTTACCAGCGCATTGCTTCCCATTATCCCATATCTATTTTGCTTCCCGGTAACTATGGTTTAATACTACCACCCAAGTGGTATCCCCGTGTGGTAAGCGAGGTCCTGTGTCAAGCGCTGAAAGCCCAGGTTTGAATCCCTCTGCCACATGGGGCTTAAGAGATATCTGATAGAGTCTGCCTCACCCCGGCTTGCCTTTAAAAAAAAAAACTATGGTTTAAAAATATTTGAAGTATGAGATGATGGAGCTGGCTAGGCAAGCTGCCAAAGAATAAGAGGCGACTGTTTAGTGAAACTGTCACAATCCATGAGAGAGAGAGAGAGAGAGAGAGAGATGCAATGGGTGCTGAGGTGATATAGTACGCGTGAAGCCCACGCGCATCTGCCTCCCCTTTCTTTTTAAATTCTTTTCCCTCTGATCAACCCTGCATGAGATTTCACGCTTTTTTCTTTTGTTTTAATAAAAAATGGTGGTACCATGTGTCACACACGGGATGAATCCAATTCATCGCACAGATAACTTTGATGTGGGGGGCGGTGTTGCCCCTTGTTCTCCCCTCTGCTTACTGTGTGCTTCTAGCAAATTCTTTAAAATTCTTCTTCCTTTTGGTCTCTCTCTCTCTCTCTCCCATGGTTTTTATTTCTCCAAGTACTTATCTCCCTCAAAGCATATTTAATGGTGTTTGACTTTCTTTTATTTATGGAGAATGACCAACTTGCAACTTGATGATGCATTCAATTATCTTATTGCTTGGTTTGGGAGGTAAGCTTGCTTGATTGTCATCTTTTCACTTGCCAACAAACAGCACTTCGTGTTCCGAGTAACCAATTGTTTAGGCCAGTCTTTGTCCTAAATTCTACCAAAATTATTCATCGGGTGTAAGTGGGGGGTGTCAATGGTTCAGGTTTGACCCGGACCTGACTCCTACCAAACCTTATAGAGTCAGGGTTTGGTGATAAACAAGGTCAGATTAGAATTTGGGTCAGACACAAAAGATCCCATTAATATATGGAACCCGGTATGGTTTATGAAATCTCTTGCTAGACCCGAGCCCCGACCCAAGTTCTGACTATGATTCATATTTTTTCAATGTAAAAATGATTAAAAAACATTATTTTACAAAGTATGATCCGGGTCTCGTTCATGTAATTCTTATAGGATCCTGATATGGTTTCTCTTATGATAGGTTCGATTGGACCCAGATGCAGACCTGGTACCAGCTTCTCAAATTAATCAAAACTGGGTTTGGTACCAACTGGGTCCGAACTAAACCCAACCCATTGACACCCCTAGGTGTTGGTTGGGCATCTACCCAAAAAGAATTTCTTTAGGGCCAATGCCAATCGCAGGATAAGGGCCTAAAATAATCCATTAAATTGGAACGTTTAGACTTTAAATGCTATCGTTTTTAGGTGTTACTTAACAGTCATAAACTGTTATTTGTAGTATATAATATGCTATTGTGGTAGCACTTGGACAGTTGTTCTGCTGGGAAGGCAAAGTTTATAGGGCAACTTGTGGCATTAAGTTTGCTGTCTATAACAACCCAAAAATTATCTGAAATTTCCAGTCTCTTCCCTGAATCCATGGGAAACAGTGGGATTTTATAGCTATGAAATATAGTGTGCATGAAAAGATGTAGTGCTCGTTGCCAAAACATGATATAATTGAACCTAGGTGAGCTAACTCAACACTCAGATGGGTTGATTTGTGTGCCCATCTTTACTTTAAACCACCTAGCCATCCCTTGTGCAAGACATCAGTTTACATGGACTATTGAAAACTTCTTTATTGACTACTGAGGTGGTTACCCATGTGGTCAGTGGGGTCCTGTGTCAAGCTGAAGGCTCAGGATCGTATCCTGCTGGTGCATCACATAAGACTGGGTGGTTGTGTCCTTAACCCCGAGTTTTACCTTGCACTGAGGAGGGCCTATTAAGTGATCTGGTTCTCGGTCAAGGTTTTTTTCAGCATAAAAAAACATTTTTATTTTTTTTATAACATATTTCATGCCTAATAATTGAGAGGTATATCCTAGTTCATACTAACCATCCAGTCAAGGAAGCAAAAGGAAAAAAAATGAAATATGTAAACCATTGCAACGAAATTACTCCTCCCACAAGGCAAAGCACAAGGCTCTCTTGGGGTCAAAGGGCTTATCGATGGAAGTTTTACACTAACGGGATACTGACCGTAGGTGCAACACGCTATGACTAGCACAACCCGGTCTCTGATTTTGGGTACGGTTTTGTAAGATCCATAATTTTTCAGCAAAAGTTTTAAATAAATTCATGAGGTATTTTCATGTAAAAATAACATATGAACCCGAAATGCGAATTGAATCAATTTCAATGAACCAGTTATACTTACGATATTTGTATCTTTGCGAATATATACTCAAACAGTTAAGGAGCCATAATTTTCTTTCTGGTTAAAATTAAGAGATTTGTACGAGCCAACTTTCTTAGATTTGTCAATACAAATAGAATGACGTACTCAGAATTTTTCAAAAAAAAATCGCCAAAATCCTAAAATTTTTGCGAAACCCACAAAAATATTGGTGGAACCCACAAAAATATCAGGTGAAACCCACAAAATATCTCATAAAATTTTCATGTGGGTCACACACCAAAAGAACCTCTTGGGGTACTTTTGTAAATGTGCAGAGCATCCTGAAGATCCAAGCTTTGAAGATGAATTGGATCCAAATCCAATTTTTAAGATCCACTCCAGGATGCAATCTGAGGCAGATCCAATCGTGTAGGACTATCTGGGTCTAATTGGATCTCTGTCAACCCAGACCCATTTTGATTATCATGTTTCAATTTCTGAGATATTTTGTATCTTTCTCAGAGATTGTATTTTTATTATTTCGATTTCATTTTGGCATGTGAGGAATCACATTAAACATGTTTTTATTTTTATTTTTAATTTTATTTTTAATTTTATTTTTTTAGGAGTCAGATTCTACAGATCCGAATAGTTCTGGTACCCTGTAGGATCTTTTTGTGGTACTAGAGGGTGTATGGGGTCCAAGGGTAGTTTTTTATTTTTCGCAAATTCGCTTCTCTAATATATTTTAGTACAGGATCCATTTTACTGCTCGATCCAGATCTGGATCGAGATCCGCTTTCAATGAGGGGTTCTAGTTGGCGCCACATGGGTGTGGTTCATCTTGGACCTCATTCAAATCTTGTTGACCAGTCCAAAGTCATGATATGGTTGTTGGACCATTTAATATCCATTGGCTAATTATAGCCTATTCAAACTCATTTTTGGCGCAAGGCTTGGGAAGGCCCATGACCTCTTTAATGTGGCCCTTCCCAAGCAAGCAATGCCTTTAATTGAGGAGGTCGACCAAGAGGAGGGGGGTCTTTCTTCTCTTTTTAAAAAAATCGTGAGTTGGGTGATGGCTAGCTGGTTTTTGGTATGAAACTTTTGAGTGTGGTGCCTTGTGAGAAAGGAAGAAACGTGTGTTTCTTGCGAGTTTAGAAGTTGAACTTGTGAAAGGTTTCATTCGTGGTGGTTGTGCCAAACTTGTTTGTGGTGGTTGTTAGTCCATCCCTACTGTTTGTGGATCATCTTATGGCATCGGTTGCTTTTCAACGACGGTCATTATCGATTTCAGCTCGGATATCACCATTGGTTCTTCGTTCTAGTCCTTTGCAACTCTTATTCGCATTTATGTTACGATTGTTCTTGATTTATCATTGTTAAGTTGTATTAAATCATTAGAGAATTGTGAATACATGCTTAAAAGTGTTTTATGTTATCTTTCAAAAAGACCAAAATGTTGTTACAAGATAACAGAGGAGTCTCTGATAAAACACTTGTATCGAACTCAATACTGATCAGATTTTAGTGTTTTTTAGCTTTCTGAAAAACTAAGACAATTTCCTATAACTTCGTAGTTGAACATTTTTCAAGATTCGTTCATTTGAGCCTCTAAATCTGGCTGTCAAGACGTCGGACTGACAAAACTCCACTGTCTCTTTTCTGCTACAGAATTTTCATAATAGTGTTTGGTATATTTTTGTTATCTGAAGACTCTCTGCATGAAATTTAGATTTTTTTTTATTCTGTAAAAAGTTAAGACCTAACTCTACATCTTTTATGTTTATAGACTTTATTGAATCAATATTTTTGTGCTCCGAAAATATCAATTTCTGTTAGTGTTATTTTGCTTGGAGTTTTTGGTTTCATGCTCGTTAACTATTACCATTTTATAACTTCAAAAATTCATAGTGGGTTGTAAAAATATTGGAAAATTGCGATCTTTAGTGTTCTGAAAAGGTCTGGATCTGACCTTCGCTTTGTTAGTTGTAAGTTTCAGCAAACTCTATCGTTTGAGGGGTCAAAACTCTTTTTGAACAATCTATTCGTGGAATCCGATAGTCTGTCTTGGACTTGTCTAACAGTCCCGGTTCTGAGTCCGTGGAGCGAACGTTTCTGCTCTGAATCTGGTGTTTCTAGATTCGTTGGAAAGCTGTGCGAGTCGTGCACAACTTTCATTTGGATCATTTTTGTCGAAGTATAGTGCTCGGGTTCCGAAAAATCATTTCTCAGAGTTTTGTCCAGATTCTCTATCCTTTAAGCTTTCGCGTGCGTTTGGATCCTGGATCATGGATCGGTATATACCGAGTCTACACCATACCATTGCATCACTTAGCATTTAGAAAGCCAAGAAAGCTTTTGCTTCCTTGGCATATAAATCGGAGATAACCCCCCTTTGAAAAAAATTAAGAATCTCCCTTCTCTCTCCTCCTTTTCTCTCTCTCTCTCTTTCTAAAACCTCTCCTACCTAGCCTAGCCCTTTTTAGCCTGCCTGACGTGGTCTGAGCTTGCCTAACCTAGTCCAAACCCACTTGACTTGGCTTGAGCCCAGCTGGGTTTAGTCAAAATCAATATCCTCTTTCGTCCTAAACCCAGGTTTGATTCATTTAACCTAGACCTAGCTTACTTGGGCTAAGTCTAAACCTGTCTAACCCAGTTGACTTAGATCGAACCCAGTTTTGTTCAAACCACTTGGATTTAGCAGCTTGGCCTGCTCTTTCTCTTTCTCAACTAGGTCGAACTCAATTGACTTAGTTTGACTTCTTAAATAAAGGTTCGAACCCAGTTCAAAGCAGAAAGAATATTCTAAAGTCGTTCTTTATCGATCGGAATGTAAGTTTGATTCATCAATCACTCTCTCAAGTATTTTTTGATTTGTATTGTGATATATATCGTATATGTTCTGAAGTAGTATCTGACCCTAGTCCTTGGCTTATGCTCTCTAGAATACTTTGGTGTTCATGCGCATGCCTTACGACTATCGCTAGATATTTTATGATAAAAGCTTTTGCGTATTGCAGTATATATGTATTTGAGATTGTCATCACGTCGAACGATGCCAAAGATCATTCATTATGTATATTACATATATATGTATCTACTTATGCTTTAAGATTGTCTTCGCGTCGAACGATGCCAAGGCTCCTGCTTTCTGTAATTTACATTATGTTTTAAAGATTACCATCACGTTAAACGATACCAAGGCTCTTGCTTTCTATAATTTACATTATGCTTTTAAAATTATTGTTGCATCGAACGATGCCAAGGCTCTTGCTTTTTGTAATTTAAGTTATACATTTAAGATTGTCCTCGCGTTGAATGATGTCAAGGCTCCTACTTTCTGCAAATATATATATATATATATATATATATATATATATATATATATTTGCTTTTTTTAAGTTATTTACTTTGGTTTCCTCCACCGAACATTAAATATGCATTCATTTACGCTGCTGCATTATAAAGCCAATGCTCCTGCTTATATTACATGTAGTTGTGAATAAATGAGCGTTCAAATGAAGATCATCTCCAAATCGCCAATACAATTCATTTGTCGCTCATCGATCAAGAATCTGCTTGACAAAAGAAGCTCCTATTGGAAAGGATTTGCTTTTGCATAAAATTATTTCAACGAACATCGATGGATGCGAAGTACACACAATGGTGCGCATCTATCCCCGAGTTAAGCGTAGCGATTTTTCTGTCAAAGAGCAAAAATGTTGATGAATTTTTTGAAAAAATGCTCATCGAGCTTAAAAGAAATGCACGCTTTCTCCATCAAAGAGAGGAAGCGCTGCTGAAAATTCTGAAAAAGCTCAATAAGCTCAGAAAGAATGTAGCATGTTACTTCATCATACAGAGAAAGTTCTGCCCAAATTCTGTCAAATACTTTTTACAAAGTAGAAATGGTCATCACATTTCTACCTTCAAGCAGAAAAGTGTTGTCGAAATGGTTGGCAAAAGAATTGCCTAAAAAGGTTAAATGGCATGAGAATGCCTCATTGTCAAAATGTTGCCAGAATGGCTCATTCCTATGTTTTTCATGTAAGGGCACTTTACTCGTAAGGGCCAAAGAGCCAGAATAGTTGTTGTGCCTTGACTAGGCCAAGTGCTCGTTGTGGTAATATACGCTGAGCAGTCGATCCATTGAGATCGTGTCATATGTATGCTCATAAAAAAATATTGGTGTACAAACTAGACTCGTAAGGGCCGGAGAGCTAGAGTTCTATATCCTCCCGAAAGCGGTGAGGTGCTTGTGATGGTCGTAGATGTTAAGAGCAGAGTCAGGCATGTATATGAATAAAACTTAAGGTCGCAAAACCCCATGATTGGACTGTGCTGAGTAACACTGAATGGGGTCCAGTACATATTTCTTCAGTGTGGGATGCACTGGCTTGCTCGAATGGTATGTGAATATTCGATAAGTAATTGTTAGACCGACAGACCCCTTTAGAACTATTGCTCATCATGGAAGACAGTGATGGTACAACTGTGAGCGACATGTATTTGATCATAAACCAAAAAGTTTAAGGGGCCTCCCATCATTCAGAAGGTATGGAAGTCATGGTTATTCTTAAATATCTAAGGATTGAACCCACCTATTGCAATAGAGGATGCATCCAAATCAGCCTGTTAGGGTTATTCTAGTATGAGTTCTACCACCCTATCATGGACA
Organism: Nuphar pumila; assembly: GCF_984573655.1. Taxonomy (NCBI): domain Eukaryota; kingdom Viridiplantae; phylum Streptophyta; class Magnoliopsida; order Nymphaeales; family Nymphaeaceae; genus Nuphar; species Nuphar pumila. Next base: position 129,415,997 of record NC_143254.1, on the reverse strand, counting down.
GGATCAACATGCCTCTGAGGTATCTAAAATACTTAGAATAATCAACCTCCAGAACATCACGTTGATGCCTGAGTTCTAGCTTTTCTTGCATACCAGGGGTGAATAAGTTAATATCGAAACAATGCATTAGTTCTAGGTTCAACGATGTATGAATGAATGGACGTTATTTTGTCAAGTCCTGCATAACCTTGATAAAGGTGTCAAGATCGATATACTACTAGACCGATAGGGCAAAGACCTGTGTTGTATCTGCATGACTAAGGAGCTCACGCTTGGCTTTGTGGGATATGGATGTGCTAAGTCATGGAGACTTAAGTTTAATGTTTCAATTGAGATCCGAAAGAGTTCAATTGAGGCCTTGAAGAGGCTCACGTCAAGTCATGGAGGCTTGAGCGAAATGTTCAACTCGTAACCCTAAGAAGGCTCTCACGATATACGCTAAGTCGTAGAGACTTGGGCATCATTGTGAATTGTGGCCCTGGGTGGTCTGTGCATTTCTTTGAGTTGATTGTATGTGTGGATGAATGTTTGCTTACCAGACCAGTAGTGGTTCTGACCCCGTTTAACGGAGATTTCAGGTGTTGAACCTACGATGCGATTTGCGGAGCAAGGCGACATCGAGTTCCAGAGTTTCTCTAAACAGTATTGTACTGCTTCCTTTATAAAACTAAATATTGTTTTTTCAAGCAGTGATGTTTGTAATAAACAAGTGGTTTGATAAATAAAAGACCTTGGTAGTCAATGAGTGCTTGGTCACATACCTGTGACTTGCCTAGATTTTTCTAAAATCGATGACTCATTATCATTCATTTTCGTTGCTAAAACCTTTTCCAAGTTTCGCTGCAAAGAAAAAAATATCATGAAACTTTGTTTTGAAAATCCAGGGTGTTACGGAATTGGTATCAGAGTTTATGTCTGAGAAACCTGGTTCAAGATCCGTCATGTTCGTGGTATCTCACTATAAGTATAATTTTATACTTTTTGACTGGGTAAAGCCTTGTGATCATGCATTTTGCATTGTTATTCATCTTATTTTATACATGATTTAGTGAAAAATTGATTTAAAAACTCAGTTTTATCATTAGTTTTGAGAAACTTCATTTAAATTGAATTTATCAAAAAATCGTATTTTTCAAAGCTTGCCCTGCGATTTTCAGTGTTTTATTTAGTTTAGAAATTTTTAATTAGTGTTTTAATTAGTATAGAAGAGTTCCCTTAGTTAGATTAGAAAGTTTTGTTTTATGAAACACGTTTTTCAAAAAACCCTTTTTAAAAATTATTGAAAAATCACCGGACACTTTTTGAAAAATGTATTTAACCTAATTAGTTAATATAAATAGCACACTTCAAGGGTTGAGAGGACGTTTTTCTAGATTGAAAAATATGCCCCCTCCATATTGCCCCTCTCTTTTCTCTCTCCCTTGCTCTCTCTCGCTCTTTTGTCGATTTCTTTCTCTCCTTGTTCTCTCATTTTTCTTCTTCTTCTTCTCTAGAACCCTGAAATATGGGATCGCAATTGGATTTGCCCTGCCTTTAGTTTAGCATTCCATGACAAAAAAATTGAAATCAAAGTTGTTGTAAGACCAGGGGCCTTGTATGTGAAAGAACATCTTTTTTGGTCATTTTGTCCCGAGAAAATGAATCAAATGTTTACAAAGCTGTGAAGAACATTTTCACCTGAGAAAAATCACCTAGTTTCTCATGTGGGAGTGTTTCACAGGTTTGCTAACCTGCTATACTTATGATACTTGACACATTCTAAGGGGCTCACAGTAACTATCTTGGAATTCGACCTTTTTTTTTAGCTAAGCCAAGGAAAGACCTTTGCATCACCTACACACCTTGGCAGGCCTCTAGTTGGTAAAACCCTTGAGGTCCTCCCAACCTACCAAAGTACACTCATCTTCGACCATGCGGCAAGAAATACTACTCGGGGGTTTCGAGAGTGTCAACCTGAATATCAGCAATTTTGCCAATAATTTGACCAATGGGGGCTCCGCTTGTCTGGTAGGAGCAGCTAGTGCATGTCACCTTGTGTTGGGATGTTGCAAGTTCAAATCCCGATGGTATCGCTGTATAACTGATAGGGGTCTGCCCAACCCCAGCTTGCCTTTCAAAAAAAATGCCAATAATTTGCCAGATATGGCAACCCTTTGATTGTTTTCTTTTATGGGCAAGCTGGGGGTTGGGCGGACCCTCGCCAGTTATACACCGTACCATTTTGATTTGAACTTGCAATATCCCAACAGAATCCTGGCAGAAATGTCTCGGTATTTAGCATTTTGCCTTTACGAATACACTACAAATAGTTCCTGTTTTGCACATTTTACTGGATCTAATATGCCAAGTTCAGAACAATCCAAATCCCAACCTGTACCATAGGACTCAAGTTGGATCCAGATCCAGGCCCACTTATGAACATGGTTATAGTGAAGGGTCAAGCATGAAGGGACTTATTCTAACCCAATTAGATCCCTATCTTCATTGGGTAGATAGAACAATCCAAGTCCCAATCAACATATCAGATGAGCCAGATTACCATGCGCATACAAAAAAATATCAATAACTGAAAAGATCCTAAGTCCCTTATAAACATGCGTCAAAGGTACTCATTTAGAAGATTAAATTGTGAAGAGCCAAAACTCTCTCTCTCTCTCTCTCTCTCTCTCTCTCTCTCTCTCTCATATGGAGACAAGCATGGGCATAAAATTCACTAAAACAGATGAACAGATTTCTCTTGGCATTTGAAATATGTAGTCCAGTCACAAAGCAGCCACAGAGAAGCAAAAGATTTACAAAGTTTAATTGCTTGATTGAAAGATGAAATGTAGTGTTTGTCAGGCTAAAGCTTAATCATCAGCAAAGCCAAGATCTGGACTGGTCTACCTTCTTCATTCACCAGCAAACAGCACTCATGAACGATACTTTTGTAACTGTTTTGTGGATTCTGTTGATCGAACTTTACTCTGAGAAAGTAGAAGGTCCTTCATTTCTTTGTAGGTACGAAGTTCTTCCAATGCATCAGCAGCCTTTCGCGACACAAGAAACCCAGATGCTCCAGTTTCAGTAGAAGCGCCTCCATCAAACTGGGATGTAGATGCCTGAGAATAGTAGCTGCGGTCTTGGCGAAGAGGAGGTGCGGTCCTCAGCATGTGCACCAGCATGCCAACAGCAGCATCCTGAGACTTTCTTGCTGGCAGGAACGTCTGTGTTGGATCAGAAGTTTCCTTAACATCCCTGTGGAAAACATCACAAGGCATAACAGCGTAAATAACACACAAGAAGGTAACACCAACAAACACTCAGACAAGCTTGTCAACTATTTCATTTGCAACCAGTTGCTTTCGATCATAACCAGCAATTTACCACCCATGCAATGTTCATGCCTGCACAATGGACTAGAAAGAAATACTAGCAGTTGCTATCATATGGATGCTATGCAACATGGGTACTTTAAAATGCTCTGCATACCAGTGTTAACACTGATACCTCATGGTGCTGGACCTGCAGGTGGAGAGTACTTTAGAGTGCTGCCACATATAGACATACTATATAATATAGCATGTAGGTTGCATTTCCTATAAATATTTGTACTTCATTTTCTTTCTATATTATATTAGAGATTCTCATTTGCAGTAATCGTATCATGTAATTGTGTGTTTAAATATGCTAAGTACGTGTTTATGTGTGCAATATATGTAACCTAGCCGCACTGTCATACCCTTCCTTTATAAAACACCCATATCATACCATTTGTACTTGTATCACACCATATGTCCTAGTATGGATGCCAACAACTCCAAAAATTAAGGATGATACCACACCCAACTAGTATGTATCTTATGCTCCGTGTAACACTACAAACTGTTCAATTTCAACTAATAAGTATGAACAACGATTTGCTTTTGTCATACAATGGTGTTACAGGTCATTCAACATCAACAAATCCAAAAATTAAGAATTGACATTACAACCTATAACAACCCAATGTTAAGCTTAAACTAAGAGACAAGAATGCTTTGTAACAAAAACCTCTCTCTCTCTCTCTCTCTCTCTCTCTCTCTCTCTCTCTCTCTCTCTCTCTCTCTCTCTCTCTTGTCCTCATGCACATTCCCTTGTTCCTCTACCTTTCCCTTGCTTGCATTATGGCCAAGGCGGAAGCTATGTCACATGGATACAGCTGACGATACAGGGATATGGCCATTTTTATGAAGTTTTCAATGTAACTAGGGGATATGGAACGAGAGTCAAAATGGAGTATCCATGTGACATAGGGCAGAAGGTTCTCTCAATCTGGCCTAATTCCTTGATCAAGTTTTGTAATAGCCCCTGCCAGCACAGAGCTCCATTGTTGCATATTCTATTATCAAATGAAAGTGTGTTGGACTATTATTGACAGCAATGTTCATCTAACTTGTCTGAGGGATTCTTAGTCTTGGTAAGGTTGTGATCTTCCAATGGATTCTTACTCTTGATAAGGTTGCAATCTTCTGATGGAGTCTTAGTTTTGGTAAGGTTGCAATCTTGCTAAAGGTCCTTTAGCTAGAACATCTACCAAATTTCAGAGAGACTGGTAACGGGAAATGGTAAAAAATCTAGGGCATGTTTGCTTGACCCTTCAAGGAAATCGCATGAGAATCACTCTCTCGTGAGAATAACTGTCACAAGAGAATTCATGAGAATCAGTCATGAGCACAACCCATGAACCATGACTGATAAAAAATCATATTTGATTCATTCTCTCACAGTGCCACATTTGGGGTTTGTGAGAACCATTCCCTCTCAAAAGTGAGAATGATTCTCACAAGGCCAAGCAAACATGCCCTTAGAATTTGAATGCCAAAAGGATATGCATTAAGAGGATACAACTCACGACCTTATTAGATGCTATTACATTGCTAAGGCTGCAAATGAGCCAAGATTGAGCCTGGCCATGTTGAGAAAGCAATCCAAGGCAGAGCACGGCCACTCCATTTGCCACTAACTGCAACAGAATTGCAGATTTACTTTACTGGTTCATTTCATCAATTATGCCCAATATTTTCAGTTGCTTTATGATCCCAGCATTTAGCTGTGTTTACATCCTGACACTTGGGATTGACGTTGTTGCTCTAAACCCATCATTACCCTTTTTTATGCACTCTAACAAATTATCAAAGTACAACATCGTCCCTGACTGCAGGATCACAGACTGAACTCATTTATTGCAATCAATATATCAAACTACCAACCAAAATACTGGTTTTGCTGTCTCACCAGATGCTCATGTCAAAAGTCAAAGTTTCAGGTGAACCTGTTACATAAACCCTGATGTGTAAACAACTGTTCCAGTCACTGCACACTTTACTCCTATGACCGATAGGGTTTAATGTTCCCAGTCCCTGAAACTACTGAATACCTCACCATTTCTAGGGTCTCTACAAGGATGTCTCATGGGCTTAAGTTGGCCGTAGATTTCCTTAAGAAAGATAACAAAATAACATTTTTATGTTGCACAATTGGCTCTGCCTTTCATGATCAGATTTCAAGGTGTAACAGTATCAAACTATTTCATTGGTCAATTGCACCATATCTATCACTTCAACCGCCACCGTTGTGCTCACTCCCTCTTCATGTTTTTCCTCCTTCGCTGAAGTCTCATAATAAGTACTGACACTCTTGTCTTGGTTTTGTTCTATGATCAGTAAGCCCTATAACAGGGCAACAAGCATGTCAAAGTCTACTGTTACTTTGTTCAATGGCAATTTCTAGTAATATGCAGCTTCCAATTCTTCCATCAAGTCACCATAGCATTTAGCATTACAAAGTCATTCCTAAGATACAGGTCATATTTTTCTTTCAAAAAACATAAAAGACAAAAGAAACCCAAATGTGAGTGGTGCACTGCTTACACCTCTTGCACGGCTTTCTTGATGATGCAAATGAATTACACTTACTGGATCCAAACCTGAACTATTTGTTAGTTTGTACCATAAGTCTGTATCTGTTAATGATCATTGTCCATTCTCAAAGGCCTAACTGGAAATCAGATGTTTTGAGAATATCACGATATTAACAGTTTTTCTTCAACGGTCAAAAAATCATAATAAAAATTGCGATATCTTCAAATGAGTAAACATTTTTTTCTATTCATTATCTTTTTTATATTTTAAGAACTATTTATTTATATTTCTTTAGAAAAATAACTACTAAGGCCTATTATCTCTTATTTGTTTTACTTTTCTTTAATTTTTAAAATTTTATTAAAACTTCAGAGATTTTCTCAAGAGAAAACACTTTAAAAAAATGAAAAATTGCCGAGAACAATACTGGTGACGCCTCAAGTAATTTTCTTTGATGCAATGAGTTTCACTTCAACAACTTTAAAATAGTAAGTGAACACCCCTGATGCTTTGGAAATGGAAACACTATTTCAATTAGGGATGTACAATGTGCGGAGTAGCTAGAACTCACACCCAGTGCAAACCCCTTCCTTTATAAAATGAGCCAAGCCCGTGCTTAAGCGTAATCTCAATTCGATAAATGAGCCCGAGCTCAAACACCGTTTGAAACTCGTTTAAGTGGGGTAGGAGATAGCTTCCATTTTAAGAAGAAAAGGGTCCAACTAGTTTCCTATTCTAAAGAAATGATGAAGGTAAAAAAGAACAAGCAGTTTCCTATTTTTGCGATTTTCTACATATTTTAAGTTTACCTTTCATTACAAAGTACTCATTTCTAGTACATTTCAACCCATGACTTTAGGTATCTAAACATGCAAAAAAATGGGTGAAGAGTCGAATATTGCGATATGACAATATTAAAATATATTATCATAATATTAGATGTATCCAAACATAGCCTTGTTGTATTAGCAAGAAAAACATCGACTGGAAAGTTTTCATAACATGCCATCAACACAAGAATATGAACAAAGTAAAAGTCAACAAACTGGGATCAAATAAAAATCCAAAAGTAACATGGCGATGTTACCCTCTAATTGAAAACTAGCTTGCATCCTATGTTCTTCCACTAATGAATCTGCTATCTTAGAAGCTACAGGTTCACGAATGCTCTCGTCTAGAATCAGTTTAGAAAATGTTCAGATAAATGGTACCAGAAAAGATTGCATGGTTCCACTGTACTACTATAATATAACATACTTTTAGATCTATAGACGCCAACCCATGCAGAAATTGGAGACCTTAAAAGAAATGGAATCTGCATAGTGAAATAATAAAGCCAAGGGAAAAACAAAAATAAAGAGAACAGTCTAGCCTACTACTATCCACAACTAAAGTCACCAAGGAAACCACCAAACCTTAGCTCCACAGTGCTTGGTGCATGACTAACATTTGTCAAAACACCAACAGAGCCAAACCAAGCCTTAGGTCCATAGTGCTTGGTGTATCACTAACATCTAGAAAAGCATGATCAAGCCAAAAAATACCAAAATAAATGTAAAACAAAAGAAGCAGCTTAAGAAAGAAAAAAAGGAAATAAATATGAATTAGTCATCCAGGTCACAATGATACTCCAATGTGTTCCCTGGATTGTGCCCTCTTGCATACTATTCTATTGGACAATTACACAAAAATATTTTGTCCCTTGCCCTTTCAGCTGTATCTGTGTGACAGAAGTCATAAGGGAAAATCTTTCACAATATTCAGGCAATGACAAAATAATACCAGGAAGCCATCATGGAACAAGGGGATGATGGAAAATGAACAGAAATATCAACGAGAATAGCATGATATCAATAAAATATGCTTTCTCATGATTTCTATGATCTAAGACCAATAAGAGAGATAAAAATGGAAAGAACAGAGAAATATCCCTGAGCTATACAAAATGTTAGCTCCTCAAAGGGGCTTATATAAAATAAACAAGAAGCCAATAAAAAACAGAAGTTTCTTGCAGTCACCATAAGCTTTCTCACCAAAGGTCACAGTCACATAGAGTTAATCTGCCAACCAGGTTTATATAGCAGATATGATATTCTAGGATCATGTATTGTTACCTAGAGATTGGGTAATGGATCTACATGCATACACACATGCACACAGAGGACAAGTCTCTGGGAAACATTTGCATACCATATCAGTTAATGATATCTCACATGTTCATGTGTTGGTCAAGCAGATCAGGCTGTGAGGATGGGTTTATCATAGTTCATTTAGCATAAGCCATGTTTTGTGTGTACAACAACAACAACAACTACGCCTTCATCCCAAAACAATTGGGGTCAGCGATATGAACCAAAAAAGAAATTCATTTTGGGTCTTCCACATGAATCCTTTTCCTCCAATCATTTCTATCCAACGCCATGTCCTCGGTGAGGTTCAAAGCATTCATATCCTTTCCTATCATCTCCATCCAAGTCTTCCTAGGCCTACCCCGACCTCTTTTAACTAATATATTTTTGTGTGTAATATGTCAAAATGTGAAAAGCTTTTTTTTATAATAACATTTGGTCCAATTTGAATATCCATATTAACCTACTTTACATTATATTTTAATGCTTAAATGTATTGTTTCAAAGTAAACCAACCATGATAATCCCACCAGGTGCAGTCAGATTTACTCAAACTGCACAAGTAATATTTTACTCATTGATACCAATTTCTCCTTCACACACACACACACACACACACACACACACACACACACACACACACACACACACTATATATATATATATATATATATATATATATATATATATATATATATATATATATATATAACCCACTCACATATGTGACATCATGATGTACACACAAAACACATACACATGCATGCTTTTGTGCATTTGAATCTCATGTATCCACTGAATCTCCCACTCACATATTAAGTCTCATAACATAACATACACAGAACATGCAAATACATGTGCCACCACATCTGTGATTTTCTGTGGGTCAATCACAAGATCACAAAGCGAGCCACGAATGGAGAAGCACCAGAGAGAGTATTCAGGATGCTTAGGCCTGGAGCATCAGACTCAGGTCACACAACTTATAGAAGAGCATGTGTCGATGGGGCAAATGCAAATCAACAAAAATAACGACACTAAAAGATCATGTCAAAATTCAACGCTGAGCAAAACTAAGTACAGCAGTGGCAAAGCTAGGAACGAGGACTACCTTGATTGAGAATCTGTTGTATCAACATCATCTACAGCAAAGGGATATGAAAAGTCACAATCATCTAAATCATCTTGGAAAGAGACCCTGCTTGAGCTCCTTGAAAATCCAACACGTGGTGAGCTGCTAGAAGACACCAATCCAGGGAGTCTGCCAGAATCATCTCTGCCATCCTTGAACACCTGAGGAAGACAATCAAGCACAAGTTCAACAGGAAATGGTTTCAGAACAAAGCCTTATTTCACAATAAGATTCAGAGTAGAATTACCTTCTGACTAGAGTATATCGGAAAGTTTGAAATACCTTGGTAACATTCTCCTGGTTTAAGAGTGTCTAGCTTTCTGATGCTTCTATTTTCGGATGAGTATTCCTGATATCCTGAAATATTGCTAACGGGAGCTCTACAACTATCATCCTGAGCAAAGCTGTCAGGCTTTGAGAATCTAGGGGATGGAGGTGGTAGAGAAAACCTGTTTGAATCGAAGGAACCTGAAGTTGGATATCCTGAATTTCGACTAGTGATTGGCTGAGGAATGCTGACAGGAGCACTTTCTAAATGTGGATGAGACAACAATAGATTACGACCAGATGAATTGGTTGGTGGAGATGGTGAAGAAGATGGTGAAAATGGAGGTGAGGGCCAGTACTCATCCAAACTTATACCTTTCTTATGAGCTGAGAACCTAGAACTCAATGATGGAGATCGTGGAACATTTGTTTGTGAGCTTATAGAAGGGGAATTATCCATAAGAAAATGGTTTCGAGATCTGTTTCGATGCATGTTAAGATTCGAAGGTGAAGCATTAGCATCTGGAAAGGTAGGAGATGGTGAGGGCAGTGTACCAAGGGGACGTGATGGAGGTGAGCTGGCCTGGACATAAGAAGTAGCTCTATTAAGACCACTTGTCCAACTATGAGGCCTCTCAAATGGGATAGAAGGTGGCCCAAACTGTTGTAATGGAAAAGAAGTGTCACGAACACCTCTATCTACAGATTGAGTAGGTGATCCAGATCGGAATATCTTCAAAGGATCAGCAGCAGGGCTACCAACATAGTCTACAATTATCTGTGGTGCTAACATTGTGGAGGTCTCAAGGTTCAGATCTGACAGAGTTGCACGATATGATACAGACAGACAAAGCTGTCCAAATGGGGTCTCTACAGGGGTGAAACTGAACTGCTGCATCAACTCATCCTCTGTCCGGGAGAAAGGTTCACAGAAGGATGAAATTTTATAGCTAAGAATGAAGTTTTTGGTATGGTTTGCTGAATTAAGCATCCGAAAAAGTCGATAGGCAGGCAAGAGCCTTAAAGTTGCATAAAGTGAGCGCACATTTATCGTCAATCTCTTGTACATCCTCTTAATGGCAGGATGTCCATCAACAGAATGTGTAAACGTTTGTGGTGAACCAACTTCAACCCCTCCAGTATTATTCCGAACCTTTCCACTGCTATCATCATACTTCGCATTCCCACCACCTGCCCACGTTTTACTTGATGGAAAATCTTTACTACTTACTTTAAGAGATTCACACTGAAGAAACCATCTTTCTATAACTGTTTGTTTGCTTGTTCTCGATATATAGTCACCTCCGGTAACGGAGCAGTTCAGAGGCTGCCCTCTTAGAGATGAAGAACCCATTGAATTTTGCTTCAACAACCGCCCAACACCCAAAACAGAGCCTTCCCCTTCTGAGCCAGCTCCCTCAACAAGAATCACATCAAGTACCAGGGGACCTCCAACGTTCTTATACAAAACATTCATGCACTCGACAGCCGTCGGACAATATCCAATTGTCAAACTGAACCACTTATCCCTCCGCTTAGCACGGGAAATGCTCGACGAGCTCGACGCATCATGGTCAATGCTCTGATTCTGAGAACGCAAACAGGGGATCCTTGACTCCAATATTATCTGAAGGCTCTTCGAGTAGAACTCCGAAATGATCTGCTCTGCTTTTGCAGCCTCCGAATTTGCCATGTCATGCAAAGCCACAATATGATCAACTAAAACTCATGAACTGTACAAGCTTTATGATGAATGGGAATATTTGATGTCTCAATTGTGCAATAGGTGAACCCCGAACCAGAGCATGTGAGTCCAAAATCCCCCAATAATTTCAAATCAATAAAAATGTTCTATGTCAATTGAATTTCAAATCAATAAAAATCCACTAGAATTTTACCAATACAAATCCCCATGAGATTACCATCTCTACATTCATTGAATTTCTTACCAGTATCTCTGTCTAAATAATTTCAGATTCTTACCAACTGCCGTTTTGATTGTGTACAGATTCAGCAGAAAACAAACAATTCAAAAGCCGAAAACCACCTGCTAGAGATTCACAAATAAATCAAAATACGAAAAAAAAACAGAAAAAGCAAAAGATCAAGCACTCGATTGTGATCGAGAACCACATAATCTGAACAATCGAATCAGTCAAGGCAATCCTTAATCAACATAAACCAAATCCCCAGAGGAAACAGAGTAAGGCCACCAGATTAACCACAAATTCGAAGGAAAAATGAAAAAGAAAAAAAACCCTAAAGTTCAAATCTTCCGATCAAACATAAGAATCCAAATGAAAGAAAAACTTAATCGGATTACCAAAGCAAAGAAAAAGAAGTCAAATTCCGAAGGAATCTAGAAAACCGTTGCAATCATACCTTGAGGAAAAAGAACGCCGAGGAAATACGAAAGCGCAGGAAAAACCGGCCAAAAAGAGGATCCGACGATCGGATCGATCAGAAAACCCGGCGATCGTGGACGGAAACCGGCGACACGGCCGGCGGCTTCCGGCCCGCCATCGCCCCCTGCTTCGCGCCGAGAAGGGACGTCCGGCGGACGGAATCCGAATCCCCCACGTCTCTCATCTCACCGGATTAACGCCACCTAATTAACCCAAATCGAAACCCGAGATTAGCAAATAATCAGAGCTCCGATTGGCCCCTCTCCCTTCTTAAACTCTTAACCCTCACTGGCTTCCCTTCGTCTCTACGTTCCCTCCGGTTTGGGTTGACGTGTCCACCTGCACATTTAATACGTACAGCCTCAGGGAAGAGAGGTGGGCCCCGCGGTTTGCGTGAGGTCACGTTCGCTCGTGCAAGGCACTCCATTCGCTATCCACACGCTTTCTGAGAGCAGAGTGCATGCTTTGTTGACACGTCTTCTATGGGTTTTGTGGAAATGACTTAATTGCCGTTATTTAGTTTTTTTCGAAATGGAAATCTTTGTGGGTCGGATCCCATTAATGTGGATCGGGTTATGGTCCGAATAAGGGTCAGGCTTGAATGAGTGGGACACTCTAGTTTATTTTTGTGTCGTGTCCCTTTGTATACTATTTCTTACTGATCATTATAAGAAAGAGTGTGTCATGTTTTTCTTTTGATGGTGTAACTGGGTGGGGGTATACCTGACCCAACCCAATTTTAGTAGACCCATGGGTTCATGTCAGATCCAAAATATAGACCTATAACCATAGGAGTCGAGTCTTGGGTATCGTAAAATAAAGACCGGAACCTAAACCACATTTCATACTCGACCCAAATGATTCTACATAATATAAAATTGAACCAACCCAAACCCGAACCAATTATATACTTGAACCCATTTTATTCTTGAACCAACCTGACTTCGAGCCACTTCTTACCGGAACCGACTCAAATCCAAACTGATTATGTACACAAACCCGATTTATGCATGAACTGACCCAAACTGAACTCATTTTTTAATATAAAATATAATTGATGTCTTTTTGTTTCAACTTGAAATGATTGATTGATACCCATATTCTTTTTATATTTAGATCTTGACATTATTTACAATATGGTTAACAAACTTTCCATTTGTTAGCATCTAATCTTATTAATCAATAATTGATTCTTGTCATTTTACATGTTTTTTTTAACGGGTAATTAGATCGGCCCCACCCCAAAAAGGCTCCCTAACGGGTAATTAGATCGTGATTACATTGGTTTACTCTTTTTTTGTTTTTTGGTAGTTCATCGGACGGTCGCCCTCCAACAATTAAAGGTAAAAGTATTGAAACTTTTTTGCTATTTAGGTCTAGGGTTTAAGGTCCTATATGGGTCCATGTTTTTCAGCCACACTCAAACCGAGCCTGGGCACGAATCAAAATGAGTCAAGTCTGGGTCAGATTTTTAGATTTGATTAAAAATGAGTTTATTAAAAACCCAAACCGATAGACGCCTCGGACACAAGGTGACCTGCACTAACTGCTCCTGCCAGACAAACAGAGCCCCCAGTTGGTAACGCTAAGTTGTGAAAGGAGTGATCATAAGAAGAGGACATGATCACAAGAGTAGTATGATATCATCAGATAACCTATGCTTTGAGCTTGGCTCAATAGGTCTAGAGTTCAATTCCTAATACTTCCAGCTATTGTACTAGCTCAAGATCGCCTGGTTTAGCTCTAGCTCAGCTCAACTTGCTACCAAAACGAACTGAACTTGAACACCTCAAGTTCAGTATGTTCAGTTCGTTCACATTTTGCTACCAAAATGTCCCTGATCCCCGATACACTATACCAATATAACATTTTGAATGCACCAATTTAAGGGTGGCAGTGGACCGGGGGGGGGGGGGGCTGCCTCACTCCGTTTGGACGGGGGATGGAGGACATGAAACAGGGATGGAGGTGGGGATGAAAGTTAAAATCAAAACCCGTGGGGGGATGGACTTACGTTTTTTCCTACAATGCTTCGCCCCGCCCCATCCCCGATCCCTGTTAGTAAAATAACTAAAATGCTTTTAGGGATGATAGTGAGCCAAGGAGAAATGGGGCCCCGCCCCGCCTCATCCCGTTTGGACTGGGGATGGAGGGCATGAAATGGGGATGGAGGACATGAAACGGAGATGAGGTTAAAATCAAAACCCATGTGGGGATGGAGGGCAAAATTTTGAGATGGAGCGGGGGTGGAAACCTTGTCCCTGCCCCCTCCGCGGTTCACTGCCATCCCTACACCAATTAGAACTGACAATGGGTCAGATTTGTATCAGGTACCTGGCTCAGCCCAAACCCGAATATTCAAGCTGGGTAAAAAAAAATGCTGACCCGAATAATATAGAGGTCGACCAGAACCCAACTGGAGCAATATGCAGGCCGCGTTTGGATTAAGATCTTTTGTCAAGCACCCGACCTAACCTAATCTTTTTACCGGATATTTGACTAACTCCAATGCTTGATATGTATTTTTAGTAAAAGAAAACCTTTTGTAATCATACTGATCAGGATATAGAATTCCAAATCTGCTATTTAGGCAAGCTTGAACCCGAATTCCGAACCTGACAATTTGCTATTTAGGCAAGCTTGGATACACTTTGATCGGTTCGGTACCCGACCCCTTGACAGCTCTAAGCCAGTTATTGCATTCAGTATCTTTATTCATCGTCCCCTTCCTGGGTATGTGAGCATACAAGGAAAGACAAAAAAACCCTTCTACCGAATCTGAATCCAATTAGTGGGTTTCTATAGATAAATCTGGATCCAATTAAAAATTGGATTCAAGTTCAGTATTGAGTTTTGCATTGAAACCCGACCCAAATCTGATTAAAAATAGAATCCTACTAAAACTACAACCTGATTAAGTGTAAGTATCAGGTTTTAAGCTAGTCCGTGACCGATTAAGTAAGATCTGATTAAGAATCAGACCGGTTGACATCCCTAGTAAAACTTCCTTCAAGTGACAGTAAAATTTAAGAGAATTTTACAATATAATAACAGCAAGAATTGAATGACATCCTCCTGTCCATCACATCTTCTCACCGTCAACGTCAGAGATGAATCGATAAGAGAGAAGCACATAACTGGAACAAAAACAAAATGAAATCTCTCTCTTTCTCTCTTTCTCGCGCATAAATGTGCTCTCTGCGAAGTGGTCGAGGAATCTTCGCTGCACCTATTCTGGGAATGTCAGGTCTTTCAAAATATCTTTAAGGTTACCTGAAATAAGCTGGTAGTGTGTGAGCATCAGGTGTCTTTCGTTGTGGAGCTCTTGTGGGGCTCCCCATCAGTTCGTAGATGTAAAAGTTGGTGGATTATTTAAAGAACTTAGTTGCTTTCTTTCTGGTGAGTTTTTTGGATGTCGCACAACAATGCTATTTTTAGGCCGAATCTAATTTATTTCAATAAGTTAGTAAATTATATTCTGGCGGATGTATACGCCTCGTTACACATCTATCTTTTTGATCTTTAGTACCACTTGTCGTTAAGGCCTCTCCCGGATCCAGACTGATCACCTCTGTTTCTGTTTTGTATTATGTGCTCTCTTTTTGTAAAAGTAACCTCGGAGTTTTAAGATGCCGACACGATGGCGGTAAGTATGGCAGGCTGAGTCAGCACGACTGGTATCGGGTGCAGTTTTTTCGGATTATAAAAAAATAACATACCAACTATAAATAAAATAAAAGATAACCAAGCTACCGAAGTTTTCAAAGAAAATAAGAAGCCAAAAAGCAATAACAAAGAAAGCAAAAAAACTTCACTGCAGTACTGCCACCACCCCCCATTCTCATCCTTCATTGCTATTTCTCATCCTCTCATTGTTACATAAGCGTCCAAGGCAAAGCACGTGAAATGACATCACACAAACCAAAACAAGGAACTTGCCAACGTTACTAACATGGAATACACCCAAAAAGCCATAAAAAGTAAAACACACTACCAAATTTCAAAAAACAACAAAAAAGCCATTAAAACCCCGCCACCTTTCCCTCCTGAACCCACACCCTCACAAAAGAAACCACCACCTCCTCCGATATGACAAAACTATCCTCATTATGTCATCCTGCTTTGGTGCTTCTTACTTTCTAGCCCTTAGAGTAGAAGGGCATTTTCGTCTTTTATCAGGGAAAATCGGCAGTTTGGAGCCTCAGGCGTCAGGGACGGCCTTCTCGGTCTGGGCGACGACGCAGCAGCGGCGGCAGGTCGGGCAGGAAGCGTGGGAAGCGAGCCAGGCATCGACGCACCTCACGTGGAAGCCGTGCCTGCAGCCGGGCAGCACCTTGACGCGCTCGCCGTCGACGAACTCCGTTAGACAAATGGCGCACTCGGCGACCGCACCGGCCAGCTCCACCCCCGACGAGTACACCAGCGTCGGTAGAGGCCTATCCGTAGCGGCGGCTGCGTCCGGAGCGAGCTTTGACTCCGACCGCTCTCCGGCCTTCCACCACCGGAGGAAGAAGCGGATGGAGATGTTGATGGCTACGACGCAGAAGAGCGCGCACAGGAGGGCCACCAGAACCATGGCTAGGTTCGCGCCGAAGTCTCCCGAGGCGGAGTACGGCCACCACCTGTCGCAGGAGGCCGCCGGGGAGGTTTGGTTGTGCAGAGTGGCCGTTGAGGATTGGTGGGATGGGTCGAGCAGCAGAGTTCTACACATGTTTTTCAGGGGAGTCCTTGAGAGAGAGATTGGTTTGTTACGTGGGTGACGTGAAGAGAAGAAGATGGGGATGGGGATGGGGATGGGGATGGGGATGGTGGTGGTGGTGGTGGTGGTGGTCGGTTTTTTAAGGGAAAATAGGGAGAGGGTTTTATGTGCAGACCTTTCTCTATGTAACAAGGATGGCTGACGAATGCCAGGTTTTGGTTCTCTCTGCTGCCATTTTGGTAATTGGCGATTGATTTGGAAATGTGGTAAGGTTAAAGATGGCTTGACTGGGCTAGGGCTTAGTTGATCATTTTTTTTTAGACAGAGAAAGCCGGGGGTGGGGTTAAGCAGCACCCTACCAGTTAGTTATACAACTATACCATTGGGATTCAAACTTGCAACGTCTAAATCCAGGAAGATGTGCACCAACTGTTCCTGCCACACAAGCGGAGGGCTTGCTTGGCTGATCATTGAGTTAGATTGAGTTCTGGTCACGAGCGTGAGAGTTAGGGGGAGTTTGAATTGCAGGGCGGGAACATACCAGTCCCTGCTCGGGCTTATCCTGGGTTTGATACGCAAGAGTCAAGCTGGCACAAGAGTGCGTGAAACCTTGCAAGTCTTGGTGACGTGAATTTTATCAAATAGATTTTTAAAATAATATTTTTAATAAAAATGATGTGAAATACATCAAATACTAAAAACCAGCTAGCACGAGTAATGGAGTTCAGGTCGATCTCACTGAACTAGAGAAAACTTTGTATTTCATAAAAAAATAATTTAGTTTTTAGTCTTAAAGAATAAAAAAAATTAATTAATTAACTAAGAGTACAACCCTTTATGGTGGGTTTAAATAAATAAATAATAATAAAATAACCTTATTACAAACCTAATGAATTAAATAAAATAAACCCTAAGCTAAAGATAAAAGAGAAAGGGTCTTCAATGCTTGAGCTTCTAGTCACTTTTGATGTCTTTGTTTTATTTGATATTCATTTGCTTATTGAAGGTTCCTTAAGGATCTTGAATAAGCCTTTTGAGAGAATCTTTTGGAAACTTCATAGGGTTTTTCAGGAACTCGTTTGAGGGCTCATCGCAAGATCAACCACTTCTTTGCAAAATAGAATCACAAAACAAAATCAAAACAAACAAAAAAAAACTAGACAAAAATCTAATATTATTTTTTAAAAAAAAATACAAAAACAAAAATCTAACTACTTATAATAAACTAACTATATGTAACAATTATGAACTAACATATAACAAACTAAAACACTAAATGACATAATGGTAAAACTAACTAATTAACAATCAAGAACATAATTTGTAACAAACTAATAACAATCTAACTAAAAGACAAAAAAACTAATAACAAACTAAATGAATCTAACATGAACTATATATTGTGCGAATTATGAATGTAAGCTAATAACAAAATCTGAAAATAAAATAAAAGCTAACCTAATAACCTATTTAATTATTCATGAAAAAGAAGAAGAAGAGCATACATCGGCTAATGTTTAAATTATTTAATCTATGCAAGATTGAATCAACGTCTGAACTAACTTAATAACTTGAATCAAATATACTACACTACAGACTGAATTAATGAATTAAATTATAAAAAACTAATCTAATGCATTTAATGTAACTAATTAAATGATGAAATCAACATAATAAAGAATCGACTATTGAATTTTATAAAACAAGATCTATATGAAAAATTAAAATTAAAACTAACTACTTACGTGACTAAATTTAAAACTAAACTCTAACTAACTAAATTGAAAACAAAAATTAATCTACAGCTAATCACGTTTTATGAACATAATCTAAACTATTCTAAAAACTGATTATTAAATAAAAAGGCAATTCGGTAATTCTACTTTAACCTAAACTAATTTTTAATTAAACTAATGAAATTAACCTAAGTAATACTAATTTAATTACTGAAAAAACATAACTGAAACATGAATAAAAAATTATAAAAAAACATTAATTAAAATTAACTATAACTATTTAATCGGCCGATAACTGAATGCATCAAAAAAATGATAATTAATAATTTTAAATGACTAATTCTAAGCTGATTGCTAAAATAAAATTTCTGAAACTAACTATTAACTTTAACTAACTAATATGAGTAATAAATACTCTAATCTACTCAGCTGAATTAAAAGAATTCAACTAACTAAATATTTATACTAACAATTTCTAATCTAAGCTCGTAATTAAATAAAAACTAATAAAAATTTAAAAAATACTTAATCAACAAGCAAGAAAAGTAACAAGAATATGATTCAACCAATAAAGAACTAATCTATTAATGTAAATAGTCAAGAACATTCAAGAGAACAAAACGACAATTAAAAAGAATAAAAAATCTACCAAAAACCCTAAATCAGTTATTTTAGAGATATCATTAAATTAAATCTAATTAAAATTAATTAATTAACTCATAATCTAATTAGACTACAACTTAAATAGTCATAAACTAATCTAAATATTAAAAATGCAGGAAAGAGCTTGAAATATGTGATTTTTTCTTTATTTTTAATTTAAAGCAGTTTCTCAAAAACATTGATAAGAATGAGTTTTTAATACAATTTTTCACTGGATCATGCATAGAATAGTATGAATAAAATGTATAAATTATGCATGATCACTTGCATAAATGTCACATATTTTATTTGATTTTATGGTTTATTTATCTTGTAGTTTAGGGCTTTTTGGTTTATTTATGGTTTATTTATGATTTATTTTCTTATATTTTATGATTTATTTTATTATATTTTAGGATTTTATGATTTATTTATGATTTACTTTCTTATGTTTTAGGGTTTTATGATTTATTTATTGTTTTTGTATTTGTATATAAAAAAAATATGAATTCTTATTTTTTTCTCAATCTACCCAAAATTTAAACTTTCTTGGTACTTAGATCCGGTTTGAGATCCATATTTGGGGCTAAAATCCATATTTTTTTTATAAACTTTTATAATTGGATCCAATATGACATTGAGTATGCATTTATATATCAAAAAGTATTAATTCTTATTTTTTAGATTACCCAAATTTTAAATATTTTTTAGTTTTTAGATTCAATTTGATATCCATATCTGGTTTTAAAATAAATAAGAAACATGTTAAAACACTTATGTGGTGGATCGATTGAATAGTACGATCCAAAACAAAGTTATCTGACCTATTACCCATATGTGTCTAAGTTGTCCTCACAAAGTAAAAATCAAACAGCGAATATAACTTTTTGTCCAATCGACACAAACGTTGAATATAGTAAAGTTGTTACAGAATAGATAGGACATGTGTTTTGTCTGTTATGTTGTATTGTTTCATCTAATCTTAGACAATCAATCAAACACACCCTTAAGGGATGTTTGATTGCAGGAATGGCCCCGTCTGCAAATTCCTGCAAGGCGTGAGGGTCACGTAAATGCACGAAGCATAGACAATGCATCATGCACCATTCCATGCCTACCCCTAAAACGGTGGTGTGTGAACGCCACAAGATGCCTCGAGGAAAAAAAATCCCACACACCTACCAATAGGGATGGCAGTGGACTGGGGTGGGGGCGGGGGACAAGGTCTCCACCCCTGCCCCATTTCAAAATCCGAACCTTCATCCCCACCTCCATCCTCGCATGGGGATGGATTTCAACCTCCACCCTTGCCTCCATCTCCGTTTCATGTCCTCCATCCCCGGTCCAAACAGGGGCGGGGCACCGGGGCCCCGTTTCCCCTTAGTCTATAGTCATCCCTTAAAGGATTGGGGACGGGACGAGGCTAAGCGGGGATTGGGATGGGGATAGGGCAGGGCGGGGAAAAGCTTAAGTCCATCCCCGCACGGGGATAGATTTTAACCTTCATCCCCGCCTCCATCCCTGTTTCATGCCCTTCATCCCCAGTCTAAACGGGGAGAGGCGGGGTGGAGCCCCATTGTCCCCCGGTCCACTACCATCCCTACCCACCAACCCTAAATTTGTCTCTTTCTGCTCTCCTTCGTTGTCAACAGCCTCTATCTCTCACACACAATCATCTCTCTCTCTCTCGTGAACCCTAACTCAATTTTAGGGTTAGGGTTTGCTAAATCTGAATTCGAATATGCTTAGATTTTAACATTTTTTTGTAATTTATTGAGTAACTGATGCTTAAATCTAATTCTTTTGGATATGCTTTAGATTTTAGGGGTTTTGTATTTTGATCTCTGTTTTTGCAATTTATTGAGTGAATGATGCTAAATTCGATTTTTTATATGCTTTATATTTTAGGAATTTTGTATTTTAATCCTTATCTTTGCAATTTATTGAGTAAATAATGCTAACTTTAATTTTTTATATACTTAAGCTTTTATTGATTTTGTATTTTAATCCCTATTTTTGCAATTTGTTGAGTGAATTATATTAAATTTGATTTTTTTATTCTTTAGATTTTAGGAATTTTATATTTTAATCCTTATTTTTGCATTTTATTGAGTTAATAATAAAAAATCTGATTTTTTTTTTTTGCTTTTGATTTTAGGGATTTTGCATTTTAATCTATAATTTTCAATTTATTGAGTGAATGATACTAAATCTGATTTTTTTTAGGTATACTTTAAATTTTAAGGATTTTGTATTTTAATTTTAAATTTTGTAATTTATTGAGTGAATGATGCTAAATCTATATTTTTTTTATGCTTTACATTTTAAGAATTTTGTATTTTAATCTCTATTTTTGTAATTTATTAGGTGAATGATGCTAATTAAATCTGAATTTTTTCTGTGTGCTTTAGATTTTAGAAATTTTTACATTTTAATCCCTATTTTTGCAATGCATTGAATGATGCTAATCTAAATTTTTTTGAGGAACGCTTTAGATTTTAAAGATTTTGTATTTTAATCCCTTTTTTGTAATCTCTTGAGATGAATGCATCGGACTCATATTATATATTTGTCAAAGTTGTTCGCAAAGATGAATCAAATGATACACATGGACTGTAATGTTCTAACATGGTTGATGCAAACACTGAATAAGAAGGGTTGTCACTGTCCAAGACCTGGTCAAGACATAACCGAACAAAACAGGATGTCCTTGTCCAGCATTGTCCGTGAATCAAACGGGCCCTTAGGGTTTGATTCCAAACAGGCTTAGACAAGGACATCCTATCTTGTCTTGTCCTGTTCATGGACAGCTCTGAAAGAGGACGTGGACACTACTAAAATATTTTTTTAAAGTGTAGAGAATATTTTGTCCTCTCCTGTTTCAGGGGAGAGGGCGGAAATCCTCTGGATGCTTTTTCAAACTTGTCCTGCCTGTCTGCGCTTTCTGCATTTGCATTGGTGCATATGAGCCCCATGCATTGCGCAAACGGTGGACACTGCCTCCATGCAATCAAACGCCCATGGTCTGAGAAACTTCCTTTGGGTTCTATAAATGTTTCCAGTATCGTCGGCCGATACGCACCGTTTGGGAAGAATTTTGATACGCTGCAGGGCTCAGGTCGGTTTCTATAAGCTCGTTAAGTAGTAATAAGCATATTTTAAATATATTTTGCAAACTGAATATGAACAACCGATCTTTGGCTCAGCTCGGTTTATATAAGCTCGTTAAGTACTAATAAGCATATTTTCAGTATATTTACATCATACAATGTAGTTGTTGTACAACATGTGATTGAAATATTTCGTTTGCAAGGTTAGAGATAAAATCTTGTTGTTGATAACTGCTTTGAAACAATTTATTTTTTTTATATATAATTCTATTACTTCCAGCTTTGAAACAATATATTTCTTTTTTGGTAAATTACAAGCAGCTCGATCTCGGCTCATTTGGATTAAGCTTATTATGAGCTCGAACTCGACTCAGCTCACCACGAGTCACCCACTTTGCCCCCGTTTGGACCGGGGATGGAGGACATGAAACGGGGATAGAGGCGGGGGTGGAGGTTAAAATCCAAACCCGTATGGGGATGGAGGTCCGGATTTTGAGATGGGGCGGGGGTAGAGACATTGTCCCCCGCACCAGTCCACTGCCATCCCTATTAGCTGGTATGGGTGATTATGCATAATTGTGATGAGAAGTGAGGTCTTCTCACCTTTGTATTTACACTAAAGAATGGAATTCACAGCTACCACCTGCCAAATCCAGGATTTGGCGGTTTCCACTTCTTCAAATGGCACTTTCTATCCTAGCTATTAGTTTCCAAACAAGGCCTAAATAAATAAAGAAGAGTTGAGGGCAAGCATATTTTATGGAATCATGTTTGAGTTTGTCGACACCCACTTGTCTTTTTCAATTCCTTTGTTTTAATCTTATGGATGTGAGACGGATAAGCTATGGTACCCTTGGTAGTTTGTTTTCCCTGTTTGAGATGCTTAAGAAAAATTGAGAGCTGGATAAACAGAAAAAACTTTGGTGAATTTTTATGGAGCTGAGTTGGGCATGGTCAATCACTGGTAGCTTGGCATGTTGCAATAAAACAAAACTGTTGTGGGGGACTGATGCAAGAGTAGATATAATTTATTTTAGATTTTGTTTTGGATCTTTGTGTTTAGATATAGGTTAAGTTTTATTTTTTTTTAAAAGTTATCTAAATAAGTTAATTAATTTAATTGTAATTAGTAAACTCTCATCTATAAAAAGACGAGATCTAGGAGCTTAAGCAGTTTTTGAAGAAAAGATAAATCTCAGTTAATTTCTTTTAATTTTCAATTTCCTGTCATTTTCTGCCTTTTTTTAGCTTTTCCTAGATATAATAGCAGATGGTAGATTTTTTTGGTAAATCGAGTCCTCTGTTTACATCAGAGACTTGGAATTTGGTGTCTGCAAATCCTAAACTATGGTTTGATTCTCAAGGGAAAATCCAACTGCCATTTTGGAAGCTGGAAAAAGATTGTCAATTCACCATTTTCTACTGCTATCATGTTCAGCTGGAAGATGATGTGGAATAGCTACCTGCTAATGCCCTTTGGAGCTTTGGCCCCTCTCCAACATCGAGCGAGACACTTTGATTGAATCCTTCTTGTTGGACAGGACAGGTCAACTCACTTGATCGAATCCAAAAGATTGGGACACATTAGGGCAACGGATGCATTTTGTGTAGGGGTGTCAACGGGTCTGTTTTACCCGGACCAAACCCTATAGGGTCCGGGTACGGTGACTAGGGATGCACACTGAAACCGAGCTGGCTCGGACTCGACAGGTTCGATAAGGCTCAGTTCATTGCAAACCCTGTGTATATAATATCTTTGCAAAACAATTGAACTGAATTGTTATTGTAATAGATAGAGCATTAGTCTTATTAAGAATGTGTTAGGTTCGAATCCTTCGGCTTGCACCTTTTTCGTTGAGAAGTTTTAGTATTTATAGAATTTTTCAGTAATAATAATTAAAAGACATGTTTTAGCTTAATGTTAGGTTCTTTGGATAGTGGTAACGAGCTTGAGGAATCAAATGCCTCCTCTGCAATTTTTTTTTTAAATAAATCTTGTTTAAATTCGGCTTGGCTTGAGCTCAGAACCGAGCCAAGATCGAACAATGCCTTACAAGCTCGGCTCTAAGCTCAAGCCGAGCTTGGACAAAGTGATTTTGAACCAAGCCGAGTTTGAGCAGCCCAGGCTCGGCTTGTGTGCATCCCTAATGGTGACAAATAAGAAGACCCATGTTCAGACCGGAAGATCCGATTAATAAAATGGACCCGGGTATAGTTTGTGAAATTTTATACCAGACTCGGACCTGACCCGAATTCTGTTTAAAACCCGCAATTTTTCAATGTAAAAATGATAAAAAATATTATTTTACCGGGCATGGTCTGGGTTTGATTCATGTAGTTCTTATTGGCTTTGGGTATGGTTTCTCTTATAGTAGATCCGATTAAACCCTAATCCAGACCCAAAAATCTGATCCAAGTCTTGTTCCACCTGGATCCCAATCAAACCCAACCCATTGACACCCTTAATTTTGTGCTTGCAAGACGAGGAGAATGATACCCATATATTATGATCTTGCTTTCAGATGCTCCTTCGCCGCTCTTGGCCGAACATCGAAATGAATATCGACCCACAATCATGCTTCAGGCAGCTGATCATTGAACCGCTATGTCTATGCCATCCTGGGAAAACATTTCTTATGGAAATGGTGGAGAATTGGAATAAAAGAAATTAGAGGTGGGTGAGTCCATTGCTCAGGTGCACCGTTTGATTCATACAGATGTCTTCCTTAACTTTGTTGTTGTAAATGGATGACTTCTCATCATTCACTGATTCATTTCATTAATAAATTTTTTTATTCCTTTAAAGAAATTTAAATACCAAAAGTTAAAAAAAGTAACCATGAAATTTTAAAAATATTTTTTTTTTATAAAAACAATTTACAAAATATCTTTACTTTTAAAAACATTTTAGTCATTTCAACAAATTGAAAGCATTTAATGTTAAATACAACTAGCTTAACGTTAAATAAACACCCCCACCCACACACAACTTGAGAAGAGGGAAGTACGACTGTTAAATAATGGATGAAGCCAAGCATAATTTTGGTGACCCAACCCACTTGTAAAGAAGAGGCAATGAGGATTGGAGAAGCCAAGCATAATTGCAAACCAAATGTGACCATTTCTATATTCTGAAGATGCAACTTGCGTGAAGGGTAGAATTTAGGCATTATCAAATCGGACATAATTGGATCTTACCTAATCAGATTCAGCGTTGGAAGAAAAAAGATAGAACCGAATCCAGATTCAACTAGTCTAAAATCCAATATTTACTCTTAATCTGATCCCATTCGGGTTTTAGTCATATTTTGATACATATTTCAATGCGAAATTAATACTGAATTCGAATATGATTTTTTATCGGATCTGGATTAGGCTACGAAATTTGTCTAATCGGATTTGGATTTGGGTCGGATATCGAGTTTCATTGATGCTTTTATGTCCCTACATAAAGCCTAGGTTTTGCATTATCATTCCCCAAAATGGGCAGTCGAGTATAGGTTAGCCCATGTTTTACTTGCAACTGGATCAGGCTAATGCGTTAAACCCTAGATTCTGAAATTAAAAATTTCAAATATAAGTCATGTTTGAAATCCCAATTCCATAATCCATAGACCAGGTCAGCAAGCTTAGAAGCCCATAGAGGATCATCTGGACTTTGGATTCTGAGATCAAAATAAAAGTCTGGCAATGCAAATGCCCTTTCATTGTTCGAAATTCTAATTTCAGCACCCACAAGTCCAGATAATCCAGGTTTTTACAAGCCAACTTTGAAGTCATGCGCTTAAAGGTGTCAAACAAGGGTGTCAACGGGTCGGGTTTGGTTTGGACCCTGGTGGAACAATATTTGGACCATATTTTGGGTATGGTATGGGGTCCAAATCCAGGTCTAATTGAATCCACTATAAGAAAAACCATACCCAAACCCGATAAAAAACTACATAAACCAGACCCAAACCATACCCAGTAAAACCATATTTTTTATCATTTTTACATTGAAAATTTGTAGGTCTTACTCGAAACTTGGGTCAGGTATGAGTCTGGTATAAAATTTCACAAACTATACCCGATTCCATGTATTAATCAAACCATCAGGTTCAGACTCGAGTCTTCGTATTTATCACCTTAACCAGACCCTATAGGCTTTGGTTCAAGTCGGGTATGGGTAAACTAGGCCAGCTGACACCCCTAATGTCAATGTAACACCCAAATTTTTTAAATAAAAAATTTAAAGATTTTTTTTAAAAATCCTCTTTACATGATTTTTAAGAAATAGAACAAAAACTCTTTCAAATATGGTTCAAATCTTGAGTGGGTTATAGTTCTCAACTCACACATGTAAGACTAGAATTAACCAAATAAAATTATTAATTAAATTAAAATAAGTCAGCATTAATCTCACTTACTCAGAGTTTATAAGTTTAGTGAAATGTTCAAATCATAACTAATAAAAATAAATCAAGTCCTCCCAGAAGCCTAAAAAAAATGTGACTCTCTTGACACTACCCTCAGTCTCCCACCATCCCCAGTCAGCTTACTCGCTACCTGAAAATGGTAAAAGTATGGGCATTAACAACGGCCTCAATAAGAAACATCACACAATATAAGCATAAAAGAAACACAACACATCCCATACATCTTTCAATAATCTAAAACATTTACAACATGATAATTGCATGGCATACAAACAAATATAATATGAGTCAAGATTTCACATAACACAACAAGGATACAAGCATCTCTAATTAACTGATCTTACCCACAAGTAAGAGCACCTACAACTATATCCGATAAAAATCCAAATCATAGACAAATACAGTACAAAGTATATCAATATTCACCACCTATGCATATCATCACAAAAATATGCATGAAACGCATAAACATACATAACACTGATTTACTTGTAAACATTTTTATTGCATTGTTATATTATTTCTCTTTCCTTACCCGGGAGTATACTCTCAAACCTTAACTTTCACTCAACAATCATTTGTGAGGTTTATTATTATGTGTATTTTAATTACCCTAAAGATTCGAAGGGTATATAAACTTTCACTAGGATGGTCTATAATGGTGAAAACCTATAGTGAACCATACGGAATCCTGATTCCCACTCTGCCGAGCGATAAACTACCTACCTAAGCCTTTTTGATAGCTTGGATTCCTATGTCCGAGGATGAAGAACTCTTTGCTCTCTAAAAGCATTAACAATATTTTTTCTGATCGTGTGTACACCGACTATCCTCTCCAAGATAGTCACGGTTTGAATAGGCTACTAGGTGTTCTTTATTTACGGTTGTTGAAGTGCTCTCAACACTAAGGATCTCATAGCTCAAACCCCTTCGAGGACTACAACATAACATAGGTTTTTTGTAGTCATTCAAGATCGAGCTCGCAATCATACCCCATATGGATACCCTTGAGGTTTAAGTGTGTATGTGCATGTCAATCATATATTTAACTTGATGCTCATTAGCACCCATGGTTCCACTGGACCTAGCTCACTCACAACCTGAGTGAACGCATATCTTACATAACTTACAACACATCACATGTCACATACCACTCAACATGATGCATAAGACTCATTTCAATATAGTATGAACCATGAATAATATAAAACATCATATGTATGCCAATGCATATTATATGACTCATCTATAATGCTCAAAACTCATATGCTAACATGCAGTCTCTTATGTCATCATGCATAAATCATAAACATGCTTGTATACAACATAAATATGGAACATCACATATTACAAAATACGTAATTAACAATCCATATCATAAGCAAGCATAAAATATAAAACAAAGCAATTTCACAAGACATGACATGTCCCAAAGAGAGACTGTATATAGTAGAATTTTAATGTTGTTCTCGAGTCTGTTAGACCATCTTATAGAACACATAAGAGCCCTAATCATAGATACACCAAAGGGTGTTAGCTTTCCTATCTAAGTGATAGTTCAAAGAAAACCAATTTCATTGGACCATAAAAATTCACGAACCAGAAACTGTTTTTTAGTTTTGTCAAAATATGATAAAATTTTGCTTCATAAAGAAGCAGTCTCCAAACTCAATCTGGTTGGAATCTTGGCCTATTTTCTAGTGATAGCTATACTTGTTACCTTTTAAATGAATTTGATTTCATTAAAAAACTTCATTATATGAATTTTCAAGATTTTCTGGACTGAACCCTGTTTGAAACAGTTTCAAATCTAAATTTTTTGCAGAAACTTGAATTTTACTCGACTTATGTGAGATTCTAGGATTCAGAGATAATGAGTCTAATTTTTTTGTTATTTTTCTCAGATTCATTCACATAACAACCATAATACATCAAAAATCAACCATAAATACTAAATCATTGTTTTATTAGATTTTTCACAAAACTGATTATCGAAATTCACTTTGTCTTGTGTTGCAACAATCATAACCAGCAATTTCGTATCACAACTTGGACCAAATTTTTTTCTGGAATACCTTCTAGATGTCTAGAAGGTCATCATAAAGAATTTGGCCAAAGGTTGTTCGATTTGAGAGTTATTATTTTTTTACCGCAACCGGTCAATTAAGAAAATCATGATAATATATGCATCATAAGACAAACATGCTTTAAAAAATGATACACATGCTTCAATGTATAAAACTAATTTACAGCCATGCAACAATCATATAAACAGTATCTACACACCATGTAGGCTCATGAAAATCATCACATGATCATAAGATATACAACAAATCTTAAATTATTCATATAACTCATTATTTATGCAGAAAATATATAGTTTAATATGCTAGGATGATAAATCATCATAAAATACATGAAATAAACTTGTAAAACCATGATTCATGTTGTAAACACATGAAATATATCAGATATTCATTTGATCATGCTGAACCAAAAGGAGATCTATCATCCTATGCCAAGATATAGCATTAACCAGGCATGAATATGTGATTTTTCATAAAAACATGTATTTTTCCTCTTTTAATCATGCAAGAATACAATAAACCATAAAAGAAAGTTTTTAGAACATAATACATGTTGAATACATCAAGATTCATACAACACCTAATCTAGAATTACATAGGAACACAAAATTATACGTTCTACACTACTCGATTTTCCGATTTTGGGCATTTAGGCATAGTTTTACCGAAAACATGTTTTTCAATCATTTTCAAAGCATGATATTGATTCAAAAACAATTTTAAAACACTTTTATAACTTGTTTCATGTCTGATCTACCATGGATCAGCTTGTAGAATTGGCAAGACGCACGATCTATGCGCTTGTACTTGATCTATGATTATGGATGAGATGAATCTTACCTTAATCATTTTTTCAAATGTGCACTCGCCTTTGTCACTCATCGTGACACCTTAAAGCAATATTAATGGCTACTAGAAATTCTTCACTTAGCTTGAAGAAGGAGAAAAAGAGAAAGGGAGAGATAGATAAGGCGTTGGAAATATGAGAAAGAAGAGAGAGACTTATGAGAGAGATCTCATATTTATAATGGATAGGTGGTTTCCCAAACTTACCAACTTAGGGAAAGAGAGAAAGAGGGAGTTACCAAACTCTTAATGTTTTATGAAAACTTCTCTAATTATCTTAATTTTTAATTATTAGATAATTACCCAAAATTTTAAATATTATGAGACCCACTTGTAGAATCTTTAAGCATTCTGAAATCACCACATGGTGTAGAGAGGGTGCAAAAGATTATAATACTCATGGCTACCTCTGCAGCCCCAGGGGGCCCCTTACATTGACACGTGGTGCCCCACTGAGATGGGTGTGACCCACTGAGCCCCATATGCCACTCATGTTATCCTATTGGGACTCTAGGTTGGGTCTGTAATTATTAACATAAAAATTTTTGAATGGAAAAAGCTCGGACTCACCCGGATTCACAAAATCTTTTTTTTAAATTGTGTGAACATCGTATGCAAGTCTTAACCATCGTTTGCCCGAAAAAAAAGTTAAAGTCAAGACAAGTTTTAAATTTTCATAGCTCGAAACAGATCATCGCAGATTCAGATATGTAAATAAAATAAAAACGTGTATAAGTACCAATCAAAAGAATAAACGAAATTGAAGTAAATAAATTAGGGATCTAAAAAATATATTTTTTGAACTCGGGGGTTCATTTAACTTTTAGGCTCCTTTAGTTCCGACAACACCTCTACGTAGGTACGGGGGTTCTTCAATGGCATTAGAACAAAGTGCCATTAAGGCTTGAGTAGACTTGTTCTATAAGGCCAACACCTAGTTAT
Organism: Nuphar pumila; assembly: GCF_984573655.1. Classification (NCBI taxonomy): domain Eukaryota; kingdom Viridiplantae; phylum Streptophyta; class Magnoliopsida; order Nymphaeales; family Nymphaeaceae; genus Nuphar; species Nuphar pumila. The sequence continues at coordinate 129,385,705 of NC_143254.1, read as the reverse complement.
CTAGTTTTCAAATCCTCCACTTCTAGGAGAAGGGTCCTATTTATAAGTTTTTTGGACGGGATATAGACTATTGGATTCTTGAATCTGAATCCAACTCAGATGGGTTCAGGCCTATCCCAATGAAGATAACACCTACCTAGAATAGTCTCCTATTTTTTAAAAACCCATGAAGAGAGGAGAGAACAGTTAGGGATAAATCAAATGGCTTATCTACACATTTGGTGTACTAAATGATAAAAGGCTTTTGTAGTCCACCGATCGAAAGACAAAGCTTTTTTGCCATCCCCAAACCTGGATGGGTCAAACTGAGATAGGACTACACTATGTTGTGTCGTCTCCTAACCTAAACGACATTAATGAAGTATCATTACGAGGGACAAGACGGTTAGACAAGACACTTTGCCGTCCCCAACACTAGATGACATTTCTAGAAAACCACACTCCTACCATACAACAAATTTCTATCGGACAATAATTCCTAAAATTTAGGGATTTTTTCATATTTTGGGTATTTTTGATATTTTTATAGGATTTTCTTAGAATTCTAAAGGTTATACCCAACCTTGAAACAATTTTTTCTAAACTAGGGTAAGAAATGACTCGATTTTGGGATTTCCACCTTAGGACATGAAAAAAATACTTTTTAACAATATCATTATTTGAGCATCTTGAAAAAATTAGGTGTCTATAATAATACGGCCCGATCAATTTTGAAAAATTTGCTTTTATATCCAATCTAAGTTTAAAAACCTAAAATGGATGTCGGTTCATTTTAAAAAATGTATTTTTTGAATCAACCTAAATCCAAAATTGTCAAATCCGATCTCCTAAGAGATCTATGTCTCATAACAAATCTAACTAGTGTTCCAATTTAATTTAAACTTTTGAATTTCACTTGAATTTAACTTAAATTTTTCTCAAATTTAAAAGTTAAAAAAATAAAATTTACAGGTATTACAATCAATGGGTCAAAACTGACACGGACCGAACCCTATAAGGCCTAAGTTTGGTGATAAAGAAAGAGGTTCAATTAGAATCCGAGTCAGACTCAAAGGGTCCAATTAGTAGATGTAACTGGGTTTAGTTTGTGAAAATTTATATCTGTGTCTGACCCAAGTTTCAAATATTGCCAGCCTTAATGTAAACGGTTTGGAATTGGTTAGGATGTGTCCAATACCAGATCCAACTATTCAGATATTGGTTAATTGAAGTCGGATTCAAATTCAGATGGAAATAAAACTTTACTGAATTAAATTTTTTTATATGAAATTGGGATTGAATATCCATTAGATTTGGTAGCAAAACTCAAAACTAAATTCAAATACAATTGTTAATCATATTTTATTTGGCATACTGAATCCAACTAATCAAAGTCAGGTTCAGTCAGATCCTAGAAAAAAGCTAATCCATTGACATGAGATACTTTTTCATCCATACCCAAACTCGACTTGTTTACGACTCAAGCCGGTTAGGCCCGACTTTTATCGGGTTTGGGGCTGCACAGGCTACCCCAGCCCAACCAATCTCGGGTTGGGCATCCGATTACATATCGGAGTACCCAATGTTAGCCTCTCTTATAGGTAGGGCTGGAAACGTATTGGATATCATCTGATATCCAATCCAAGTCCAACATGTTATTTTCAGATCTTTTAAGTAAAATCTGAATGTGCATTCAAATTGGATTCAGATATGTTCAATCTGATTACTTTCAGATTCGGGTCGGATTCAGATCAGCATTTTAAGGCAGATCTGGAGTTGATCCGAATAAAAAAACTGACCTGATTGAATTTTTTACATATAAATAGTTTGTTTTTGTTTTATTTTTTTCAGATCCAGTATTACCACATGTATTTTAGATTGAGATTCAACCTTACCTCTCCAGATCTGATTCGGATTCGGATTCTGATTCAAACTTATTGTTACTTTAGGATTCGAATCTGATAAGATCCGGCCAGAATCCGACCCGTATGCACCCCCCCCCTACTTATAGGCCCTGAATTGAGAGAATTCAAAATGGTTAGTGCCTTGGGAACAATTGGCTCTCTCTCTCTCTCTCTCTCTCTCTGTATGTTCTTATCAAAATTTTGCTTTAAACTTTTTGGGTTTTTGATTTAGTTCCTTATAGATGGTGATGGTGTTTATGTTTCTTGTTGTTTTGCGTATTCAAATGCTGTGATTGTTTGTATTATGACAACGGTGATGATGGTGATTGGATTATATGATTTTGATTTAGAGTTTCACCTTTTAATCTGCCCTAAACTTGTAATGTATCACGAGAGCATGTATCTTGTTTTTCTGCCCTAAACTTATAAGTTATATCGGATAATATCTAATGAATACCAGATATTGGTATTTTCTGATACTAGTCTCCTGTAATATGATATTTTGGCCATTAGCGATGTTGGTTGCCTTTGCATCTTATCAAACTCTTTTGTGCTGCATGACAGTCTTTCAGCTTTTCCCTGTTCTGCTATATACTTTATGCCATGATACTGGATACTGCTTAAGGCATATATGGAGAATGGACATGAAGAAATTTGCTTTTCTGAAAATATTCAATCAGAGCATGCAACCAGATGGTTTCATTCCAAGGCCTGTTTGTCTCGTGCAGAAGGCCTCAAATGGGGTTCCCCGTCCGGTTTTGTTTCCGCAGATTGTCCAAGGTTCTGTAGAAACAAGTTCATGTTTTAGTTGACACAGGTGAGGCACGCAGAAACAGCGCCATCCATTTCTGTGCCACACAAACAGGTCCTAAATGCAGCTATTCATCCACATGCGGATGGAGCAGGTAGGCATGCACAACGAACCTAGCTGACCCGGGCTCGGCCCGGTTAAGCTCAGCCCAAAGCTCGTCCGTTCTTTTAAATGAGCCGAGCTCGGACGAGGAAATGAGCCGATCTTGGTACTGAGCTCGAGTGGTCGCAGCCTACTCGCCTTCTCCTTCCCTGCCACCACCAGTGTCCTCGTTGCCCCTCGCCCTCTTCACTCCAGTCGCCTTTTCACCCCTCACTGATGAGTTGTGGAGCCTGATTCACTGTTTTTGCCCTTGCAGGAAGGGGGGTCCGGGGGCTCCCGCTGCGCGGTCAGCGGGCGGGGGTCCATGGGGGGGCCGCCCCTGGCGGGGGGTTATAGGGGGGCAGCGCCCCCCCCCCCCCCCCCCCCCCCCGGAAGATTTTTTTTTGGGACTTATGTTTGGGACTCGGTTTTCAGTGGATCCGACCCGATTTGGTTAGGGTTAGGGTTGTCGCCCTTGCCTTGTTTATATTCTCGATTTTCTTTCCCTAGCTTGTAACTGTCTGATAAGAGTAATAAGATTTCTCTCTGGGCGGCCGTGGTTTTTTACTCTCTCTCGGATTTGAGAAGAGGTTTTTCCACGTAAATCTGTGTTCTTCTTGTGTTTCGTTAGATTGTTTTTTGTTCTTTGTTTCCTTTTGGTTGTTTCTTGCTCGTGGTTTTCCTAACACTCACCACTCGCCCGTTCGTGATTGTGACTTCATCCCCTTCTCCTTTCAGCTTCCGCCACCTCCAGTCCTGGTAAGAAAACAAAATCAGCTTGCCAGTCGGCTCGGGCTGAGCCCATAGCTCAGAACGAGCTTACGAACTGGGCCGAAAAAGAACTCGATACTCGGCACAAGCCGAGCCTGAACACCAGTGGTTCAGGCTCTGGCTGAGCTCAAGCCAAGCCTGTACATCCAGTTTTTTGGGCGAGCCGAGCTCGTACATGCCAAGTTATCCATAATCATTCATGTTCTTGAGTTTGTTAACATGCCAGTCTTGGCGTTTCAGAAAAAATTGTGGGTTGGGCTGAGAGTTAGAGCATGAATGGTTATGGATAACTGGACAGCTTCATGGTTAGCAGTACCTAATGCTTGTTGATCTATTCTGTTGATAGATATTGGATTTTTTGTGTCATATGACCATGGTTGATTCAGTGCTAGTTGGTTCTCCTCTTGAACTTCATCTAGCCATGGGCATCGGGTCGAGCAGCCCGCAGGCCGCCTATGGCTGGTGCTGGCTCATGCGAGCCTGATTGTTCATCTCGGACTGGGTTGGACAACCCCATGACCTGTCATTGGCTGGTCAAGCTTGCCCATATATGGACCTGTGCTGAGCCGGGCTGCTCCTGTCCATTGGTTTGGGTCGCAAGGCTCACAGTTCAGCACATCCACAAACCAAGCCAGGCCGAGCTGCTCGGTTGCCTACCCATAAGTGCTGTTGTCGAACATTTTGGATATGCTAGACGCTAAAAGGTATCAGATACTGTCCCAGATCATTGTTGATCCAAATCTTGAATTTTAAGTGATAAATCTGAATCCGTATATGAATCCATATAAGATCTGATGAAGTAGGATCCAGATAATTCTATATGGCAGTACTGGTTCTAGGTAAAAAGGTTGGAAACAAGCTTGTTTCGTACAGAAATAGCAAACGAGGATTGAATTTGATCCTGATCCAAATATAGATCTAATAGAAACTTGTGACCTTAATCCGAAAAAGTCCAATCAAACGAATTCAAATCCTATTGCATGGTGTATTTGGATCTTATTACAAAAACCTTTTAAGAATAAGGTGTTCAGCGACATTGCTTGGTACAATGATAAAGTGCTTGTGCTGTTTTTAGAGTGGGTCCAGTTTACAGCTCTCGGCGATCCGGTATCTGAATATCTAGTGCAACATAATGGACACGGAATATAACACTCAATTGTATGTTTTCACACATTATTCTTGAATTTGGATCTAAATGTATTTTCTGAATGGGTATTCGGGCTGAACTGATCGGCAATTATTGGATTTGGATCCAGAATTCGATCAGTATTTTTGGTCAGATTTACATTTGGATTTGAATGAAATCCAATCTATTTCTATTTTTTCACACGCAAGACCTTCACTCTCAAATATTTTTCTACCGGGTCTGCTTTTATACATATCAAAGCATATCCATATTCAACCCAACACTTTTGGAGTTAAATTGAATATGGATTCAGTATTTAATCTCTACCATATAGATCGAACTCATTAAATCCCCAGTCCACTCGACCCAAATCAGATTTTGTGCCCTCTATTGTTATCCAAATGAATGAGGATCTTGAAACCTCAGGGGTAATATACCCACCTAGCCAGTTAAATGTGTGGAAGTCATGCTCTAAAAAGACACTGATTTGGGCTCCTTTGTGGACCTGTAGTCCGTGGATTTAACAGGCCTCTGTTTGTATTAACCATAGCTTCAAATATCAGCAATATTTTGAAAATATCATGTTTTTTATCAATATATTTGTAAAGCTGATACATCTTCAGAGAAAACGTGATATTTCTAAAATATCATAATTTAGTGTTTTTAATTGTTTTATGTTTTTTACAATTTTCTTGTATATATAGAGAAATGGGTAGGTGCAAAATTGATATTTGCTAAATGGATTTTTCTGCCCTTCTAGTGTTTTTTTCGCAGTTCCAACCCCATTAATGTGCTGGACATGGTCGATTTACGAGGAATCCTCACCTGGATCATGTGTTTTCGATGAAAAAATAATATTTGGAGCCTTAAAAATTTATAAAGATTTTGGACCGATGATTCTTTGAACCTTATAAAAACCCACCTGTATCAGAATTGAACACTTCAAGTGCTGATAAATCAAGAAAATATATCACATCTATAAGGTTAGAATTTAAAAATAAAATAACTCAAGAACTCATTTAGCATGTATCATTTCGCACCTATATATATATATATATATATATATATATATATATATATATAGAGAGAGAGAGAGAGAGAGAGAGTCACTAGTCACTAGTCACTAGAATATGAGAACTAATGTGAGCCATGATTTTCATAGATTTTTTGTACTTTTCTCTTGAATCTAACAATAAGAATGTGATTTATATGGTTGGTTAATCATCTGATTTTGATGCATAAATGAGATTTTTTTAAGGCGTAAATATTCAAGCATTCAAAAATTACATGTTTTCATCTCAAATAGATGATCCAATGTTTATTTCCTAGCAAATTCACCGTGCCAAGCACATCCACATGGTTGGATTTGCGAAAAAATAGGGTTATAAATGTCCATATTTCTTTAAAACATATATATATGTGTGTGTGTTTTAAATGCCCACAAAGGCTCCCTCATTTAGTGGGGGAGACTTTTGAACGTCACCTAGTTGACCGGACATCCCAAGTTCAAAATTCATCAGTGACATCCCTTGTCGCATGGTCAAAGCTGAGCATACTCCCTGGCGGGGGGACCTCAAGGGTTTATCAACGGGAGGCCAGCCAATGTGGGTCGGTGATGGGTTTTTTCTTTGTATTATCCAAAAGGTTATATATATTTTAAATATGATACAAAACTTGTTTTTAGAAAAAAAAAATTCAAAAACATACGTTTCAATATATCTCAAAAGTTGACTTCCCCTCATCGGCAAAGAAATCTCGATATAGATGCATTTGACACTGGCACAAACCAGGACTCATTGGGTCTAAAATCTAAACCCACTTCATTCTGCTTGGGGTTGGGAATTGGGATACCTGATGCCTAGTCCGAGTAAACTGGAGTGAGAGATCCAAAAATCTAAACCGTTTATGTCCAGTGGAGCCATGCTACAAATGGATCGGATTTGGTCGGATATTCGATCCAAGTCTGACATGTTTTTTGGGATATGGATGGTTTAAATAAAATCTGAATGTAGATTCGGATCGGATTTCTATCTATTCAATCGCTTTTGGATTCGAGTTGGATTCAAATCAGCAATTTAAGTCGTTATAGAGTTGATCCGAATCAAAATCTGACCCGAATGCATTTTTTTTACATGTAAATAGATCGTTTTGTTTTGTTTTTTCAGATCCAGTATTATCACATGTATTTCGGATTCGAATTCGAATTCGAATTCATTCTAACCTTCTCGGATCTAATTCGGATTCGGATCTACTGTTTGCATTTCGGATTTAGTTTCGGATCTGAGGAGATCCTGACCGAATCCGACCCCTAGGCTGATAAAAGAACGTTTCTTGCCCCGAAAGAAAGACGGGACTCCATCGAATCGGGCGTTTGCTCTTTTGCGTTTTTCTTCGTTTGGGGGGAGACGACGATCGATTCACTTGTGTTGCCTTCAGTTTCTGCCCTAACAGAAGAGATGAACGTCAGCTCTCTCTCTCTCTCTCTCTCTCTCTCTCTCTCTCTCTCTCTCTTGCCGGAGGATGGCTGTTTTCCGATCTTCGCCTGAAATCTGTTGTTTTTTGGGTGTTTCAGATGATGGCTTCCAACTCTTCCGGTGAATCCGTTGGTAAATTCGACGCTGATTCACAGAGAACTCTGTAAGATCTCCTCTGTTTGCTTTTTCTCTTCTATGTTTAGGTTCTTATCTGCACATGCATGATCGATTCCTGAGATCTTCACGGTGATGGCTTTATGTGGTCTTTCTAAGTGCATTTTAGGGTTTTTTTGGCAGCGTTTGGCCTCTGAGATATTAGGGTTTGATGATACTGGAATGCGACGAAATGCTTCTTCTTCTTGTTCATACCCTAAATTACGTGTCAGTGGGTTTATTCGCGTGGGAGAGCGTTTAGTTAAAATGGGTTTTCTTGTTGATCGCCGGAATAGATTGTTTTCGCGATTGGGACGAAAAATCCAGTGGGATTCATGGTATTTTTGACATGGAGAAAGGCAAATGGCTGGTGGGTTGTAGTATGGGCATTCTTAAGATCATGGGTTAACAGTAAACAAGTTGCTTTCTTGGCGTCTTCTGATTTTCGTGGGAAACTTAAGCATGTCAAAATCAAGTCAAATTTGTTTTATTCGGAAAAAGATGGAGGATGTAGAGCTTGCTGGAAAATTTGTTGGAATGAATGGACAAGGGGATGCTAAATTCACGAAAGTGCTTGAGTGGTTCAGTGTTAAATTGTCGAAACTGAAGGTACCCATGTTGGTAATGAACACAACACAACAATATTGGGCTGGAAATCATAGGTGTACCTATATAACTCAATTTGGCCACATAGATGTGTCCAGAATGGTTTGTTTGCTAGGGTTTACACCTTGAATTATGTTTTTCTGAAGTAAAAACATGATTGCGGACTGATGATTTTTGAAACCTTTGAAAGACATTCTTACACATGATCCAAGACCCGTTTTCTACTAAGAAAACCATGTAGAATGCCTGTAGGGTCTGTTCTAAAAACGATCAAAAGTGATTTCAGTAGTGCAGTACCTTGAAAGTTTAAGCAACATTACTAAGATCATAGAGAGTGACCTGTTCATGATAGTATATATGTTTATTTTTTTTATTCAAGGATGTTCGTTACCACTTTACATATGATATATGCTAGATGACAACATATATGCTATGAATATGATTAGTTTTGCAAGCCAACAAAGAGGATATCATAAAGATCTGAGAAAGTTATGTCATTTCTTTCTTAGATTGTTTATCTGTTTCCAACATTTCTAATTTCCATGCCCTTAAAGTTTGAATCAGTTCTTGTTGGAAGGACTCTTCATTGGTTGAATGTCTAATTTGGCTTTTTTAACCAACGGGAACTTTGCTTGTTTGGTAGGAGCAGTTAGTGAATGTCACCATGTAATGGAACATCGCAAGTTCGATACCCACTGGTATGTAGGTGGTTGTGTAACCCTTGTAAAAGGAGGGGCACTTAATTCCCCCAGCTCTGCTATGGGAAAAAAATAGGTTTGTTTATTATTTAGAGCTGACACAATAAGATTGTCACATTTTTTTGTGTAAAAAATTAAAACATCTTTTGAAGAAGAAAAGGGAGAAATAGAATTCAATATTTTGATTTTCCATATGTCCTGCTCCTAATGTCTTCTTGAACCCCAATATCAAAGAAATGTTTCGTATTTGGTAATTGACAGGCTAACATATATGATTTCTAAACTTGACTTTGAGACTTGGAGTGATATCTGTAGTGAAGGACACACTTATCGGAAATCATCTGATTGATCAAAGTCAGCACCCTCATTGTGTAATTTTTAGTTGCTTCCTGAGTATAATTGCCGGCCTATGTGCTATGATCAACTGTAGACTCTAGAGAAGGAAATTTAGTGGGTCATAGTTGTGGACGTCAATGTACAGAATGTTGTGGAGTTTTTATTGGAGGCTTTGGATGGACTCAAGATTCAAAATCATATTGACAATTTGGGCATACAATACAGAACATGAACATGGGGAATTAATTTTCATTTTCATTTTTAACTTGTTTCCTTGTAAGCTTGTGGGTAGTTATTGCCTTTGTTTTCTTTTTATGCTTCCACTCTTCTTTTCTTATTTTGGATGTTTCATTCTGTTGCACATCTATTATCATCTGCAATGGTGTTCTTTTCTTCAACAATCAGCATAATTCAACCGGCGTCCCATGAGCTTATTGAACTTCTAAGTTTCTTTTGGGCTACTGGGCTGTTGATTTCCTTGAGAGAACTTGCTTTTTTCTTGTGACATGTTGATATGCTATTGACACTTAGAATGTCTTCGTGTAATTTCCAAGTTCTAACTTTGAATTTGCGTTCTTTGATTGATATTGCTCGAAATGGTCTCTGTTTGTTGTTTAGTAGAACTGCCACTTATGTTATCTTGCAACTAATTACTTTAAACTCCTAAATGTTTCATGGAATATTTCTGCATGCCAATCATGATGCTACTGGAAGATCTATGCATAATTATCCAAATTGGTGTATCTTTTGTTAATTGTATAATTAACCAATGGATGGATCCTTTTGATGGATCTATTATGGTGAAATTCCAGTCAGGGCTCTACTGAACCTCATGTTGGGTGATGCCTTTAGTACTGGAGCAGTTTGGCTGAATTGTATTTGACTAGTATAAGTGGGAATCAGTCCTGGCTGTTTGAACTCGAAGCTCCTTGGACTAAGAATTGTCTGAGCCTTTCAGGAGTTGCTTGGTTTTTATGTCTTGCATGAGGCTCCATCAAGTTGATGTGAATCATGTTTCAGATTTAGGCTCTTCACTCTATGATGTGATGATATCTCTGTTCATTTGGTAGCTAATGTGATTGCTCAACATCTGAATTTTTGTTATTTTGATTTTCTTTCTTGATTGCCTTCAAAATGGATTTTGAAATTTGAATTATAACATGCAGAATCCTTCAGAGTTTATATCTCATTAAAAAAAACTTGTTCTGTTGAATGCATGAAAAGTAAAATAGACTTGTGCATCTGCAGTTGTCCATTTATGTGTTTTATTTCATTTACGAGAGATTCAATTGTCCTATTGCTTCTGCAGGTATCCATATGTCACTGGTACATCTGTTGTTGCTGTTAAATACAAGGATGGAATTCTTATGGCTGCTGATACGGGAGGTTAGACACTGAACTCTTTGTTAGGATTCAAATGAAGTTATCTTCTTATCCAATGAAAGGCAAAGCAAGATGCTCAGTACTTTTTAAGTAATCTATGGTCTGATGATGGCTTATAACTTCCTTGGTTCTGTTTCGATTCTGAATCTGAAGGGCACTAGCATTGCGAGAACAAAAATGATTATTGTAAAGCTAACTGAATGTATTTCTAAGCTGAGTTGAGGCCAAGATGCATATGCCACTATGCCTATGCATTTTGTCACTTGAAAATTACCTTCTTTTTGGTTTATGTTGTCATACTTTTTCATATCACCTCTTTTCTCCTCTTGGATTTTCTTTTCATGTTTCAGTGATTTTTTCACTTTGTGTATGTTTGCATTCAGAAATTTCCACTACCCTGATAAATTTCAAAATTCCATGGAAGTACTGTCTTGTATTGCACCACAAGAAACATTTTTTTGTCTTTATTTTGAAAACTACAACTAAGTTACTAATGAATTCAATAATTCTTTATATAACTCTTGGTGCTGATGATTCCCCCTTGTATACTGGCAACATGTTTGCCTGGACTTCATCTAATAGGAAGATCATTGCTGACAAAACTCTGTTTTTTATTACTTGCTTGCTGCTAATGTTACCTGTCTTGGGTATGGTTATGGATGAACCTCTTGTGGCCGGTTCTTGTAGAACAGAAACCAAATTTTTACCTCTGATAAAGTCCATATTCCTTAATTTGATGGTTCTTTCCTTTCCTCATCTTGCTTTCATTGCACTCAAGGGCTGTGTCATATTGAAAACTCAATAAAAATGGCCGTATCCCCATGTCCGCATCTGTATCCATGTGACATAGCTTAAGGGTGATTGCTTATCACCCTGCTACTATATTTCAATCAAAGATTCCATCTTCCATTTCCAAAAGATGATGTAACTGTTTGTGTAAGTAAATTTGTTTAGGCAAATCAGTTTAATGTTTAACATAGTAAAAGACACTTATTTGAATTATAAGAGTTAACAGTTTCCCTCTTAAAGGCCACAGAGGTATTATATCAATAAAAGAGTTCTAGACTCGTTGTACATTTGGATATAAAAAGTTCTAGATCCATTGTATACCTGGATAATTTTCTTTTGATATGGTATATTTTTGTTGGCAGGTTCCTATGGATCTACTTTACGATACAAGAGTGTGGACAGAATTAAACCAATTGGTAAACATTCTATTTTGGGTGCAAGTGGGGAAATAAGTGATTTTCAGGAGATATTGCGATACCTTGATGAGCTGATGTATGTATTCATTCCTGTGATTCTCCCTTTTCGTGATAAGAGTAGCCATATTATGTTGGTGCAAACTTATACTTTTCTCTGCTTTATAGTCATTAATGGTTCAAATATCCGCAGCTTGTATGATAATATGTGGGATGATGGGAATTCTCTGGGGCCTAAAGAAGTTCACAGCTATCTTACTCGAGTGATGTACAATAGGCGCAACAAATTTAATCCCCTATGGAATTCACTCATTCTTGGAGGAGTGAAAAATGGCCAGAAGTACCTTGGCATGGTAAATAACTGTTTATGATCTTTCGTTACTTTACAATATTGACTCTTTTGGTGCGCGATGATATTTTGGCTTCAATTTGTCATTCGTTATCATCCAGGTCAACATGATAGGGGTTCATTTTGAAGACAACCATGTTGCAACTGGGTTTGGAAATCATCTTGCCCGGCCTATCCTCCGTGATGAGTGGCATGAAGACATGAGTTTTGAGGAGGCTGTTAAGCTGCTTGAGAAATGCATGCTCGTGCTTCTATACCGCGATCGATCAGCTATCAACAAGATTCAGGTCGCTATTCTATGTTACCTGGTTGTATTTATTACTTTCCTTTTAGATAGCCAATGGGAAAATAGTGACTGTGTAGCAGTCGTTGAAGGTCTCTCCCAAGGGCCCAGGGGGCTAGCCAATCTGGCTAGATCGGTTGGAAAGTTCATCCTCCAATGGGAAATAGTGACTATGTAGCAGTCATTGAAGGTCTCTCCCAAGGGCCCAGGGGGCTAGCCAATCTGGCTAGATCAGTTGAAAAGTTCATCGTCTGAGTGGCATCCTCTAACTGAGGTGTAATCACCTTGAATAGATAATTACATTTTCTATTAAACTGGTAGGGGTATGCCTAATCCCAGTTTGCCTATCCAAAAAAAAAAAAGGAAAAAGTTCTCTCAAGGGGCCATCTTAACCACTGAATCATGTTAACTAATTTTTTTGTTACAGATTGTCAAGATTACCGACGAAGGTTTCCAGAGCTTCCAGCCTTACGCTTTGAAGACGTTCTGGGGGTTTTCTGCATTTGAGAATCCAGCAAAAGGAGCTGTAGGGACATGGTAGATGCTTTGGCAGTTCGAAGTTGGCACTATCTAAAGGCAAAGTCCAGAGCGGTCTCCAGTGTGTTTGCTCTTTCTATCAAAATCAGATATCTGATGTATGATTCCTTGCCCATCTGTTCACAATGATGATTCAATTCCCAGGAACTTTAGCTGTTCTGCAATTAGCCAACTTCTACTGGAATCTCCGTTTACCTTTTTCTGGCAAAAGTTTAACTTGCTATTGTTTTCTACTTTTTAATGCATACGTTGAAATTCACCTTTTGAAGTAGCATATTGAAGATTTTTCTCTGATTATACCTGGCTGTTGCTCTCACAGCCATGGAGGTGTTGCCGAGTCCCACCTTACTCTGCCAAGATTGCAGCAGAATGTCCCGAATAAGCAGAAACTTTCGATGATCTGTTTGCCAATCCCATTTGAGCCATTTCTAGGCGTTGTGGTTGATGTTTTCATGGAGACCCTGGAAGTATTCGGTTCCCTTGTGTTCTTTACAGAGTTGTTTTTCTCATTTGGAGAAAAATCATAGGGTCCAATTGCAAGACACACACACACACACACACAAAAAGCAGATAAAGTGCATATCTTATACTACACGTTCCTGCACGCACGTACACCCACAACCCCACAGATACAATCAGATAAAGTTCCTAGATTATACCACATGCAAGCATCACACACACACACACACACACACACACACATGGATGCTGAGGGCATGAGCTATGAGCAGTCAGGGAACTAGGGCTGGGCACAGTCGGGCTACCTACCCATGGCCAAGCCATTTGTGTGGGCTTGGGCTGTTTTTTTGGGCCTCTACCAAGACAAGCCCCGCCCGGGGCTAGGCCCCAACCTGTGGCTTATCAATGGGCTGAGTGTTACAATCTATGCACAGGCTAGGCTAGACAGGCTGCCCATGCAGAACGAATGTGTAATCTGGCTTGCATGGGCCAGGCCTTGGCAGGGATTTTGAGCCCCTGCACTTTGTCGGACTAGCTTAGCCCAGTCGATTATGGGCTGTGGCAGGCTGTTTCCCACCCCTACCGCACAATAGCTGGTTAAGAATTGATATTCCAATCTAAGTCTAGATTTGGTATATGATAACTGGACTCAGGGCTATCAATGGGTAGGGTTTGTGTCCAATGCCTGACCTGAATATCTGGCTATAGGAATGAAAATTACTGAACCAAATGTTATTTGGGTTGATCTGAACTTTGGCCCAATTAACATGCAGGTTGGGTTTAAGATATGCTCCAGTTAACCGATCTGGTCCACCTGATCCTAGCATTATGGATGTATTTTCAAGTGTAAACATAAGTATTGAATTTTCTTTAAATTATATGAGTTGGGTTTGGATTCCATTTTCTTGATTTGACGTAATCCGAACCTGAACTTAACTGTTTATTCTGGGTGGGTTTGAGTGAATAGCGATGAGGCAGATACCCTACCAGTTGACAGCCTGGTAGATTTTGGTTTCGGATCCCCCACGTTTTAGCAAAAAAGAGGTCTGGAACTGACTTTCCAATTAAGGCAAAATTTGGTATGTGATAGTTGGAGTGCAAGTGTCTTAGGCTCTGTTTGGGAGCCCATGATGGGGGTTAACTCCAACTCCCTCTTCCATCTCCGTCACTTAGTTTCTCGATTTTGGGAGGGGCAGCCGAGATGAGAGCAAAGTTAAGAGGGGTGATGCAGTAGAAATCAGCAGATTCAAACAACATTCGCAAGAGGATATTGTTACGAAATCTGCCGATTTTGTTCCCACCCCTCTTAACTCCGTTCCCATCACGGGCTCCCAAACAGAGCCTTAAACAAGCTGGAATATCCTGAAGTTGGAAAGATTAGAAAACTAGTAGACTAAATTCTTTTGCGTGGGAGCACTTCCAAAATGCTTTAGAGTGGAATGTGAATAAAACCATGGCCCAATTTGTCGACGGTAACCCACTTGGCCAATTTTGGGTGGGCAGCGTTTTGAACTATCAGGTCTGAGAATTGAAGAGTTGACATCATTGCTTGTGTATTTTCAAAAGTTAGCAGTAGAATGTTGAATCAAGGACCACCTTTTGGATACATGAACCTGTATACAGCACCCAACCATTTCTTTGACAGAAGATGGTTTGACATATGAATAGCAACAAAAGACTTCCAGTTGTGCTCGCGACCACGAGATTGGCAAGAATTCTTTAGAACCTTGGGCAGGATTATAAGTATTCCATTATAATAAGGTTGAGAAATAGGAAAGTATATAAATTTTTATATTCCAAGTTTGCCACAGGCGGAAGCCTGAAGTTGTAATAAATTCAACTACATCATATCTCAAAACAAGAGGACTCGGAGGTAAAAAAAAGGAAGAGTACACGTTAATCCACTCCAACAAGTGGACTACAAAAAGGTGAAGGGGGGATACAAGGGGGAAAAAGAATCGACCTCATAAGGTTAGAGAAACACATTAATTTACAAGAACATTGAGAAGAAAAGGAGTGGAGCAAAAGGAAAAAGAGGTACAACACATTTGATGCTCTGGCCATTCCGCTGCCACAACCTAATGGTTCTAGGATGTGGAAGCAGAGCACACCTCCTTAGAAGCAAAATACTAGAAAGAAGATGACTAAACTATACACGGTCCCGGGGTGGACGGCCAATTAGCCTGCACTGTTCGGGAAGCAATGAAGCAACAATATGACCATTCATCGGAAGAAGCTCACCGTCAATGCCACAGCCATTATGGGCATTCTTCCCAGGTGTAAGCCGCAACGATTTTACCTGCATCACCATTGGAGCTCACAATAGGTTAGCATTAGTTTCATAAATTCTCAAACAATGCAAGCTCATTACATGTCTTTCCATCAGAATGGATCGTGTGCAGTTTAAATGAGACATACCTGTACATACTCCACATAGGGCAGTGAAAGGTGTTTGCCAAATTGCATTAGCAAAAAGAATCTCAATAACTTTAGCCTGCCATTCCCATGAACTAGCAACAAGTCCAATGCCTTGTCGTCATGCTCTGCTTTCGGCGCAAGCACTTGCGAATTCAAATTCTGCACCGTCTTGCATGCGTGGTTGCAGAGCAACACGCCAAGGAACTCTCCTTTCTTAGCAACCCACTTCTCTTCTTGTTTTGGAACTTCATTTTTCTTTCCTGTTTCTATATCATCATCTAGTCCCAGCAGCTTAAACGGATCCTCAGGAATCCAGGTGGTCTCTGTATTCCACTTGGGCTCAGTGTCCCACTTCGGTTCTGAATCCCAGATTGGCCCTGGATCTGACATTGTTGATGAAATATCTTCTTTGTCATTTCCTGATGAATTTCCCCAAGGTCCCCGAGAATCATTTGTGGAAGTCAAACCTGTCCAACCTTTATCAGTCCTTGATTTTGATCTTGTCCTTGGCCAGTTAGGGTTTGCTGATAACTGCAGGTGAGGATGAAGAACTTCTTCTGGTTCATGCGTTGCATTGTTTCTGCCAGAAGACATGCGCTTCATTTTGGGGTCTATACCACGAACATAATCAGAAGGTTCACTGCCCGCAAGAGTACTGCAAGTTGTATCCAGATCCCCTGACATTCGACTTGGAGTCAAACTGGAGTCAATACTTGATAAACTTGATGCCCTAGGTATGCCAGCAGTTGTAGCCTTTCTCATTGTGTCTGGATAAATTGATGAATCTTGGAGATCTCCATTTGCTGGAGCAGTTCCTTCAACATCTGGTGTGTCCTTTGACACAGGAAGATATTCCACCTCAAAGCTATACTTTGGCAAACAGAAAAATTTGAGTACTCCAGCCACAAGGTAGCGAAGAGGTCCAAAACGCTTCTGATACTTCTCAGAAAGCTCCAGTACTGCAACAAGAGAAACCAACAAAATTGCTACAACAGCACTCCTTTATCCATGAAACTTGAAAAAGTGAACACAGACTCAACAGATGAACATTTGAGGCAACACACACACACATTTTTTTTAGGAAAAAGTCACTAGTTATCCACTATGAAAAAAGCAGCACCATCCGTTGCACCAAATCCAGAATGTATGGAGTCAAGACACATCTGAGCATTCATATCTTTCCAGAGCTTAGCATGTTTGCATGTGCACGTGAGCACACACAGGGACACTCCATGGCAAATTACATTGATAGTAGTCATTTCCACAGGATATTTCACAAGGACAATGACAACCATGGAGGTCCATATCCCAGATATTCCAGGAATTAACATATGACTAACTTGAAAGTCTTACTAGATGACCACAATACCGTTCAGCTTACCAACATTGATGCATCATGCATGTACAGGATAATCAATCCATGCTGGTGACAAAGCATGCTAGTTAAAGTGACAGGCACACTGGCTTGAACTAGGGGCGCCCTGAGAGGGACCTCCAATGTTTTCTGTGTCTACTAGGTAATAGCAGTGGTTGCTGACAGAGAGCAGATGTCACACTATACATTCAGTGACATTGACATCAGAAAAAAAAAAAGAAACATGGAAACGGAAAGCAAGGAGGAACACAAAAAAGCATGACATTTAGGGGCAGACATTGGACTGACCCAACCCACCTCACCTGATGCCCGCTAGAGCCCAATGGGCCATGGTCTGCTGACAGCCTAACCCAACCCTTGTCAGGCTCAGGCTGGGCCCAGGTCTTAACAAGCTTGGGTTGGGCCTCAATGAAATTTCTTGCACCCCGGCCCCAGCCCAGTTTAGTGCCCAGGACAGGTAAGATCTGGGTCTTATTGAGTTTCCGGATGCACAGGCAGACAAACCCATCCCATCTCAGAGCAGGTACCCAAAATCCCATCCAGCACCTGACCTCACCCTTAGTGACGTGCAAGATGATACCCATTACTTTTTTTGTTATGAATAGGAACCCTTGCCGAAGTGAGGAAAACCCCAGGTGGGGCTCCACAACCACCCTGCCTTACGTGGCCCACCTCTGAAAGCTACGGACACACCTGTGCACCAGTGCGGTTTGATCCGGTGCCTTCATCTCAGCACCCTCACAACCACCCCGCTAGCCACGTGGGCAACCCCTGCGGCGGTGATGATACCCATTACTGAAAAATCATAAAAAACCATACCAACATATTTCAGATGCTTATGTACAGACCTTAATGCATGGTCTAACATGACATAAACACACTTTGGAATAGAGTAAACTGGTTGCCATATCATCTATAGAAAACTAGGATAAAAAAGAAAAGGAAATCAAACAAGTAGCTCACAGCATTTGCAGAAGTGGCAACAATGCACCAGAATTGGCAATTCCACATCTACTGAATATGTTCCACTTCAAGAGAAGAATCATCTTACCATCAAGAACAAGTGCTTTTTTATGCATTGAAACAGAACCACATGCAACAAAACGAGGAGATAAAATGCCTTCAAAAGTATTGTTGTACTGAATGGAAATGAAATGTCTAACAAAAGGTTCTTGTTGCAACAATAGAATATTGTCTTGTGTATGCTTATGGCAGAATGATTTTTCCTACAATTGCAACACAATCATCTAAAGCACAGTTGTTGAAATTACCATCACTGACAAACCCGTAATATGCAACAGTTATGCCAAAGTGTATGGCACCAGTTTGAATCCACTCCACAGCAAAAACATCTGTAGCTGTGAGCCGCCCCTTCATACAGCAAACAGAAGAAAGAGAAGTACATAAATCAAATCAAAGGAACACGTCTTAGGAAAGAAAAATAATCTAACAAGACACCTCAAAATAGGAAGATTGTCCAAACAACAAAAAAAGAATGGTTCCATAATTTTCAAGTATTACAATGGTACAAGACATTAAAATCAACTGCATTAACCATACTATAGTTTGAGTTTTCAAAATAGATTTTTGAATTACAATCTTAATGTTTATTCTTATATGGCAAGGAAGTAGATAATGTTTAAGAACTTTTGTTTGAAACCCATGTGCTTAATGAGTAGAAGCAATAACAAAGTGGTAATAGTTAAAGAAATTAACAATGAAATGTAAGTTTGAGGAAATAAACCAAATAGAAAAGCACAATGGAAAGATGGCAGAAGACCATCACTGATAATAGCATTTGGTAGACAAAAAACAATTGGGAAGTTGTATTATACAGCACTGCACCCGGATCATGTTTGGGTTGTCCAAGCTCTCTCGTTAAGAATAACGACAAGCTCAAACTGCGCTTGAGATCAGATGTTTGAGCTTGCATTTGATATATGATTATACAGTATATACACACATATTATTTACATATACATATATATGCACATTATTTATAACATATATTATATACAAAAGTTATATAATATATAGTATAATGTATAACAACCATATTATATATGTTTCATATTATATAAAATCATAAAAAATAAAGTTGTCATGACCCCGCCGAGTCACAAGTCAACCCATGCAGAGTCGAGTTGCACATCATTGGGTTTTAAAACACTGGTTCTTGGTCTTGACTAGATTAACCTAACTCAGGATTACATCCTAAGATTTTCCTAAATAAATAAAAGCCATATGCAACTTCTTTCTCTCGACTTCTCAATAAGATGTCATTGCAAGAAAATGGTTTCTTCGTTGGCCATACAGACATAAACCCTAATTGGATTTAGGAAACCGCTAATTCTCTTCTTGGTTGTTGCTCCATTAATCTTTTGCTGATAATGATTTAGTTTTATGTGCAGCTTTCTATATCTCTTTTATTTTATAAATAGAAGACAACATGATTTTCCTCCAATTATTGACTGTTCTTACGTAAAACCTTGTCGAACAATCTAGCCAGCCATGAAATCTCCACCTTCATCCACCAAAACGGATGACTCTTTAGGAACACAATTAGTTATTAATGCTTCGTTTTCATCATTTTTATGGAAATAATTTTAACTTCCACTGAAACAAAATTAACTCGACCACACATTCCTTGACCATCTTCTCCTTAGTTATCTATGTAACCACCACCTCCCACTTTACATACTCTCCTAACCACATTATTCTTTATCTAACATGCTTCATCTCTCTTTTATTAAAACCCTTTGGTTTTGAGTATCCTGAACACATCTTAAATAGTAGGACTTTTGGCATTCCTTTTCACTAATTTCAGCAATGTTATAGAAATATTTTATGCCTTCATCTAACAAATCTGATCTAATCTTATAATATATTTCATATTTAACGTCACTATTATAAATGTTAGCTCCTTCTTGCTAATTTATATCTCTCAAGGTTTATCCTATAAATGTTAGCTTCTTCTTGCTAATTTATCTCTCTCAAGGTTTATCCTATTTCATATCTTATGCAATTCTTTATATGTTCCTTTTAGTGATTTATATAATTTTGCCTTTTCACTCTTCTTGAAAGCCTTGCTTTCCTGAACATATGACCCTCTCCAAAATACTTCTTTTTTCTCTTGTTTTGTACAAACTGACTTGTCGATAGTTCATTCACATTCTAATCCCACTATCCCCACAAATGTTGCAAGCCTTACACATTCTTTGGGATTCTATTCTTGCCAACTGACTCTTGAATTGCAAACCTAGAATCTTAACATATTTGTACAATACTAGTACTCACTAGATATGGTCTTTCAATTCCTGCATGTTTCCCACTATCTTCACCATCATAAAAACTTGGGAGTATATAATGAATGGTTTTGACAATGATGATGATGATGATGTGAAATTACAGGAGCCATAATAACATTTTTGAGTTTTGTAACTAGGGAGATCCTGTATAAATTACAAACATATCCAGGTTCCGGTTGTTGAGAATATTAAGGATTAGACATCTGAAACTTAGTGAAAATGGTTTGAAACTAGAAGGAAATGAACATGAAGAAAAACAGGAATGAATCCAGCTAACTTTCTTAGAGAGGATTATATAATAAAATTGATAAAAAATAAGAATCTACTGCCCAGGAAGGAAAACATAAATACCTTTACTATAGCTATTGCAGCCGATACAGGGTCTCTAACTCCTAGAACAGTCCAAACAAGTGAATTATCGGAACCAGCAGGGATGATGCCAATTGGAATTGAAATAGCTTCTTTTTGGTCATTTCTACTAAGCAAACCATTTAAAACCTGAAAAAATCCATGACAAGACAAAACATCAGTTTGCATCTTATCAGTCAACAGCTCAAGACAGGTCCACAGACTGCATACGCATTAAACTAATATACAGAAAACATTAAATTTAAAACAACACCAAAACCAAGAAATTGTTGGGACTTCAAAACTGTCACTAGAAAACAATATGATCTTTGTTACGAGTGGACCAGGATGGATGATTTCACGGATCAACATTTGAAAATGTAAAAGTAAAGAAATACTATGAACTAAGGTTGACTGACTGCATCACTGGAAATAGCATGAGTGATGATGAATCTTGTTCTCAAATATGCTATTTGACACAACATTAAAGAAAAAGATAAGATAACCTTTTTTTACTAATAAATATCACAGCAATAAGCAACCATTTAGGCCACCAGGTACATCTGTTCAACCTGTCAGTATGCTAATCAAACAACTGATATTTAAGCCACAGGCAGATACTTAAGAGCACAGCTTCCGAACTCCACTAGATTTTTTAATAATTACATGGTTATTACAAAAGCATTGGTTTGATTCACAAATTGGTATCCAGAGATACACTGCTTTTTCAGGTTAAAAAAGCTATCAACAATCAGGTTCCTATCAAGAGAACATAAACAAGTAATGCACAGCTGTAGCACATCAAAGTTAAAAAAGAAATAGCCTTCAGAGAAAAAATAAAAAAAGTATCATAATTCAACAGCAAACTGACCAGTTTCCATTCATATCAAAATGTTTTCACAATAGTCACCAAAAATAACTTTGAAGCTCTAGGAGATTTGTGTAAGGGAGGGGTGGGGTGGGTGGTGTGTGCAGGCACTCTGATGAATAAGATATCTCAGTGACAAAGTTGCTATTTGTAAAATATCAGCAGTTAGCTTTCAGCTCATAAGAACCAGAATTCTGTGCATCCTATTATCACAGTCGGAAAATAGCCTCACTAGTTGTGTCATTGCCCCAAGTGCAATAATTCCTCTTTAACTGGTGGGCTCTGTAAGGGCTTGGATGTCGGTAACCCCACCCCCCAGGTTTACCTTGCAGGGAGGCGGGCCCATTAAGTGAGTCGATTCTCGGCAAGGATTCTTCATCATAAAAAAAATAATTCTACTTTTTTAAATAACTAACTAATTCCTGGGGAATTTATTGCCACAAGAACCTGTTCTCCATCATATTTCCAAGGGAAGACTCAATCTTAGAAAAAGCTAAAACTAAACATGGGAAAACTAGTATGCATATTATATATGTGTATAGATGGATAGATTGGAGGGAAACTTGAAAAGGCAAATCAAGAAAATAATCTCTGATTTTTTGAAATTCCCAGGGTCATGAGAAAAAAAACTCAACCTATTGAGAATTGGCGCTTAATGACAGCTGGGAGAAGGAAGACAAATCATATGGCCATCACTGAGAGGATGCAAAAAGAACCTATTGTCTCTAGACCTCTCTTGAGCTAAATAAGTGGTGTATGGCATCTAGTTCAGTGATGCATTTTGAGATAATCTATTTGCCCATCCACTGGAAAGAGTGAATTTTCATGCAATAATGAAAGCAGCAGCATTTGCTTAAAGATGACGTGGAAAACTAAAGCCTACTTTTCAAGGAGACAAATTTGAACTTGCATAAACATTCAGATATAAGAGAAATATCAGCTTCCGTGATGAGGATCACTGCCATAATTTCCATAATATTGGAATAAACATTACGCTTCAAGAGGAGCTTCACCAGAACAAGGTTAATCTTAAGTTACATTCATAATCCAAGATTAAGTTTCCAAGAGTGCATATGTTGCAAATGTAAAAGTAGCATTCCTAGCTCATCTAAAAGTATATTCTAAAGACTATATTCAGCATCTATGATTACTGGAGGATATCAGGATGATTTCCTTTTAACAAGGAAGAAAAACAATAAGTACTGCAACTTGTTCTCAAAGAATTTCTGACTTGTAGTGTGACAAATAATCCAAATATCATGCAGCATAGATAAACATTTTGTTGTTCCAACATCAAACTAATATGTCCCTTCATATCAGATCCAACAAGACACTCTATATCACCTATTGACTGCATTTCCAGCAAAAATGCTTACAAAGATCAGACCTTATCTTTATTCAAATCTGGACCACGTGCATTAGGGTTTCACAATGAGAAGCACAAAGAAGTGAAGAAGAAACTTCATTAACAAGAAAGAGAAGAGAAAATACAACATATAAGGGTCCACCCCCTCATTGCACAAAAAGACAAACGTAGTTGACCTCTAACCTCCTAATAGATTACATTGATGCCCCTAATAAATAACATGGAGACTTCTAGTGGGGTAGTACAAATGAATATAGATACATAGAATACATGTATATACATGTATATTACACTGTTCAACACTACCCCTCAAACTTGAAATGATGCAAGAGGAATCATCCCAAGTTTGAAAAGAAAGGACCGAAGGTGTAATGAGGCTAAACTCTCTTAGTAAAAACATCTGCAATTTTCTCTTTTGTGTCAACATGCTCTAGAGCTATGTCTCCATCCTCATAAGCTATTCTGTTGAAGTGATAATCGATACCAATATGTTTCGTTCGTTCATGAAACTCGAGATTCTTAACAATATGGATAGCACTAAAATTGTCACAATATAGAGGTGTCCTCTAAAAAACTATCACTCCAAGCTCTTTCAAAAGTCATCTGATCTATATGATTTCAGCAGTAGCTTGAGTCATAGCCCTATATTCTTCCTCTGCAGTAGACAGAGCAACTCACTGTTGCTTTTTACTCTTCCAAGAAATCAAAGAACTCCCAATAAACATGCAAAAACCAATGGTAGAGAGACGATCTCTAGTCGATCCTCCAAAGTTTGAATCACAAAAGGCTCTAACATCTGTAAAGGATGAGGAAGAGAAAACATCCCAAAATGCATAGTCTCTCACATATCGGATAATCCTAAGCACAACAGCCGGACGTAGATGAACTCATAATCATGCACTGCATGGGTAATGTCTAGTTTTGTGATGGTTAAATATATCAAACTGCACATTGCCTATACCACAAGATCTTTAAGCTTCTCACCATTTGAACTTCTCAGCTTAATATTTCTTTCCATAGGAATAGAAAGCTTTTTGGAATAATCTACCAGCCCCACTTTAGTTACAAGAATTGCTGCATATTTGTTTTGTGACAAGAAAATCCCTTTTCTAGAGTAAGCAACCTCAAGACCCAAGAAATATTTCAAATATCCTGGGTCTTTCATCTCAAAGTTACCAAATAGTCTACTTTTGGTATCAAGTATTTTATGCACTCATGCCATGTAATAATCATGTCATCTACATACATGAGCAATATATATTTCCCATGAGCAGAGGAATCCATAAACAAAGTAGGAACATGAAGACTCTGCTCAAACCCAAGCGACTTTACAACAATGTTAAACTTCTCAAATCAAGCATGAGGCAGCTCGTCTCAACCAGCACACTCCGTCCTGAGAATAAGAATAACCAGGTGGTAGTTCCATATACACCTCCTCCTCCAAGTCTTCATTCAAAAATGTGTTCTTCACATCCAATTGCCAAAGATTCTATTGCGTTATTGCAGCCACAACAAATAATGTTCTTATAGCAGTCATGTGAGCAACTGGAACAAATGTCTCGACAAAGTCAATACTGAATTTCTGGTTATATCCCTTAAATACCAGTCTGGCATGATATCTTTCAATGGACCCGTCTGTATACCACAACTCACTGTTGCTTTTTACTCTTCCAAGAAATCAAAGAGCTCCCAATAAACATGCAAAAACCAATGGTAGAGAGACGATCTCTAGTCGATCCTCCAAAGTTTGAATTACAAAAGGCTCTAACATATGTGAAGGATAAGGAAGAGAAAAATATCCCAAAATGCATAATGTCTCTCACATATCGGATAATCCTAAGCACAACAGCCAGATGCAATGACGTAGATGAACTCATAAACTGGCTGACAACATGAACTGCATGGGTAATGTCTAGTATAGTGATGGTTAAATGTATCAAATTGCCCATTGCCTGTATACCACTCACCATTTGAACTTCTCGGCTTAATATTTCTTTCCATAGGAATAAAAATCTTTTTGGAATAATCTACCAGCCCCACTTTAGTTACAGGAATTGCTGCATATTTGTGTTGTGACAAGAAAAGCTCTCTTCTAGAGTAAGCAACCTCAAGACTCAGGAAATATTTCAAATATCCTAAGTCTTTCATCTCAAAGATACCAGATAGTCTACTTTTGGTATCAAGTATTTTAAGCACATCATCTCATGTAATAATCATGCCATCTACATACATGAGCAATACATATTTCCCATGAGCAGAGAAATCCATAAACAAAGAGAAATCCATAAACAAAGCAGGAATGTGATGACTCTGCTCAAACCCAAGTGACTTTACAACAATGCTAAATTTCTCAAATCAAGCACGAGGCAGCTCGCCTCAACCTGCACACTCTGTTCTGAGAATCAGAATAACCAGTTGATAGTTCCATATACACCTCCTCCTTCAAGTCTTCATTCAAAAATGTCCTCTTCACATCAAATTGCGAAAGATTCTATTACGCTATTACAGCCACAACAAGTAATGTTCTTATGGTAGTCATGCAAGCAACTGTAACAAATGTCTCGACAAAGTCAATACTGAATTTCTGGTTATATCCCTTAAATACCAATCTGGCATGATATCTTTCAATGGACCCATCTGCATTAGTGTTGATATTGTAGACCCACTTGCATCCAACAACATTTTTTCTTGGTGGAAGTTATACAAGATCCCAAGCATGCATCCTCTCCAGTGCACTCAACTCTGCATAAGAATTAGTCTCAACATAGGAGAAGATTAGAGCTAAATAGACACAATGTTGAGAAAAAAAATTATAAGACACAAAACGAGTGGGAGAAACAAATATTTTGGAGCTTATACGTACCTGAGGAGGTGAGGGAGATGAGAGTGACTCTAGACTCGTGCTTTGGATCAGCCAGGAGAGAATCAAAATTGGCCTCTAAGTGCCCTATCTCTAACTCTATTCGATCCAGAAAAGGTATTTCCATTATATTTTCTTGTCTTCTAATATAAGTCTGCCCAAATCTGTTACACTTCTTAACAGATTCCTCCCCCTCCCCCTGAACATCCACACTCTTTTTAGCTACTCTTTTTTCAAGGAATGGAACTAAGAAAGAAAAGTCGACATCTTCTTTTTCTTTATGTTCTCCTTTACCAAAGTAAGGTGTGTCCGCGTGAAAAACATGCCTTGATACCCAAACTCTTCACTTAATCGGGTCATAGAATTTATACCCCTTTTGTCCATGAGAACCCCAAGAAACAACACTTCACTGATATTGGCGATAGCTTGTCCCTATATCTGCCAGGCAATAGTACAAAGCAAGTACAACCAAAGACTTTCAACATCTTATAATTTGGAGCAGTTCTATACAACTTTTGGAATGAAGATATACCTTTAATTACCCTTGATGACATCCGATTTATCTAATATATTGCCATACATATTGCACCTGCCCAAAGATGTCTAGGGGCACATCCACCAAAGAGCAAAGCTCTAGTAGTCTCTAAAGTGTGTCTGGTTTTCTTTTTTGCTACACCATTTTGATTAGGTGTATATGGACAAGTTTTTTTATGTTCAATTTATTTTTCCTATAAAAAAATTTCAAACATACCATTGACATACTCCCCATCAGAATCGGTATGGAGCACTTTAATTTTAACAGAAAACTGAGTTTCAATCATCACACAAAAATTTCTTGAAATTACAAAAAGCTCACTTTTATTCTTTATGAAATAAACCCAAGTAAATCTTGTACAATCATCTATAAAAGTGACAAAATATGATGAACCACTCTTAAACAAAATGGGTGAAGGGCCCCATGTATCTGAATGTACAAGCTTAAAAAAAATATTAAACTCTTTCTCTCTCATCCCAAATGGCAAGGCATGACCCTTTGCCCACACTCTTGAACACACTTAGACACTACTAACCAGGATCTACCCAAAACTACTTGAGGTAATCAAATGCTGCAACCTAGAGTTGGAAATAGCCATAATCTCTCGTGCCATAAAACTAACTCATCCACCACAACTCTACTCAGGCCGGCTCCACAACTCCTCAGTTCGCTCATGTCCAGCCAATTTAAGTAATACAAATCTCCTCTTCTATGGTCAATCCCAATCATCTTCCTGAATAGTTGATCCTACACAATACAATCAATAGGAGAAAATGTCACATTACAATTATACTTAGGCTCTGTTTAGGAGCTCGAGATGAGAGTGAAAATGGTATTTAATGAGGGTGTAATTGTTAAAATATATATCTCTGTATATATACATATTCATATATATATATATATATATATAATATATATTTTTTGTATTAGTTTGCCCGATAAGGTAGAGTTAGTAGATGTTATGTGTAGGAGAAAGATTGATATTTTATGTCTACAAGAGACCAAATGGGTAGGTGAGAAGGAAAAAGTGATAGAACCTCGGGGATATAAGATTTGGTATACAGGAATAAATAGAAATAGAAATGGAGTAGGGATTGCTATGAGACGTGAGTTTATAGATAATGTAGTTGAGGTCAGTGTTTTAAAACTCGCCGAGTCAACTCGTTGACTCGGCTGACTCGGCTCGGCTCGCCCCTCCAGCGAGTCAACCCGGCAAGGCAAACTCGGTTTGCCAAAACTCGGGCTTGACTCGGCCTGACTCGGCGGCCTGACTCGGGCGAGTTTTGTGATGTTTGAAATTTGTTTTTTGAGTTCCAAATTACAGTTTTTTGAGTTTTGGATGCCTATGGGAAGTCATATTTAGGTTTCATCATCCATTTGTTATGTGAACAAGCATTGTACATATTCAAATATTAGTAGTCTTTTTATAGTTGTGCCATTAATATATTTCCTGCATAGTTTTATACATGAGAAAATTGCTTATTTATGTTGATATTGGGCATTTTGTAAACTTTCAATATGCACATATATCCCTGTTTTACATTTATGGATTTGTTAGAGAGGGAATTAAAACTTTTAAAACAAGCTAGCATATATGATTGGCCATTTTAGGAACCTTAGGTAGTAGCAGACTGAACTCATGGTGACCAAATCCTCTAATTCAAGTCATGAATTAGTCAAAGTGCTTGTATAGATATCAAATTCAATTATTCAAGCAAACCTCTATAGCTCTTTGCAGTTGTTTTTATATTCTTATAGACATTTGGAGACTATGTTTACTCAAAAACATGGTTTCAGACAAATTATATATTGTTTTTCTTTTAAAATCAAAAGTTAACAAAACCCAGTCCGAGTCACCGAGTTGACCCGCCGAGTCACGAGTCAATAAAGAACGAGTCGAGTTCTGAGTCACGGGTTTTAAAACCTTGGTTGAGGTCCGTAGGAAGGGTGATAGGATTTTACTTATTAAATTAATATTAGGTACAGATGTTATTAATATTATTAGTGTTTATGCACCTCAAGTAGGTTTAGATGATTCCATTAAGCATCAATTTTGGGAAGATTTAGATGGAGTAGTACAAGGGATATCTTATGGTGAAAAGCTTTTCATCGACGGTGACCTTAATGGACATGTAGGCATTAGTAGGAATGGATTTGAGAGTATCCATGGAGGCTATGGTATAGGAGAAAGAAACGAAAGTGGAGAAAGGATTTTAGACTTTGGTTTGTCCTATGACATGATCTTAGCAAACACTTGGTTAAGGAAGAAGGAGTCTCACCTAGTAACATTTAAAAGTGGGGTTAATACGAGTCAGATAGATTTTTTCCTACTTAGAAAGAGAGATAGGGGTTGTTGCATCGATTGTAAGGTTATACCGGAAGAAAGTGTAGCTACACAACATAGAGTCTTAGTTTTAGTTCTTAAAATTAGACAATGCCGCAAAAGGGATAGACATAGGATAGATCCTAGAATTAAGTTGTGAGCACTGAATGGAGCTAAACAAAGAATGTCTGTAGAGCAAGTAGTTAAGGAAGCTGATTGGTGTCTCGAGGAGGATTCAAACTCAATGTGGAATAAGATAGCGGGTTGCATGAGAAAGGTAGCTAAGGAGGTATTGGGTGAGTCTAAAGGCGGTGCACTGTTAGGTAAGGATACATCATGGTGGAACGAGGATGTCAAATTAACTATTAAGGTTAAAAGAGAGTGTTATAGAAATCTAAGTAAGAGTCGTGATAATGAGAATTTGGAGAAGTATATGATAGCAAAAAAAGAAGCTAAAAAAGTAGTCTGAAACACGAGGGATAAGGTATATAAGGAGGTTTATGACAAGTTGGATACCAAAGAAAGCGAGAAGGATATTTATAGGCTTGCAAAGATGAGAGATAGGAAGTCGAAGGATCTGGGTATGATTAGATGTATCAAAGATGAAACACAAAGGGTTTTAGTCAAAGATGAGGAGATTAAGGAGAGATAGAAAGATTATTTTGATAATCTATTTAATGGAAGTCATGCTCAAGATCTTGGAGACTTGTCCATTCTTTTTCATGAGATGAATCGTGACTTCATGCGCAAGATTCAAAAGAAAGAAATTGCAGAGGCTTTGAAGAAAATGAAATCAAGAAGGGCACTTGGCCCAGATGGTATACCTATCGAGGCTTGGAAATGCTTGGGAGAGAAAGGTTTAGAATGGTTGACAAATATTTTTAACAAGATTTGACGGACAAATAAGATGCCTAATGAGTGGAGGAAGAGTACTTTGGTGCCTCTATATAAGAATAAGGGTGATATACAAGATTGCACAAACTATCGTGGTATAAAACTCATGAGTCATACTATGAAACTTTGGGAGAGGGTGATTGAGTCTAGGTTGAGGAAGGTTGTCATGATATCGGAGAATCAATTTGGTTTTATGCCTGGAAGATCAACTATGGAAGCTATGCATCTTCTTAGACAACTTATTGAGAGAAATAGAGAGAGAAACAAAGATTTGCATATAGTTTTTATTGATTTGGAGAAGGCATACGATAGAGTACCTAGGAATATTCTCTGGTGGACAATGATGAAGAAAGGTGTTTCTCTCAAGTACATTAGTATAATTAAGGATATGTATGAAGGAGTAGTAACCAATGTCCACACTTATAGAGGGGTGACAACCAATTTTCCTATAACGGTTGGGTTACATCAAGGATATGCTTTAAGCCCTTTCCTATTTGCTATAGTGATGGATGAGCTTACGAGATCAATTCAAGAAAATGTACCATGGTGTATGTTGTTTGCTGATGATATTGTTTTGATTGATGAGTCTAGAGTTGGGGTTAATGCTAAGTTAGAATTATGGAGACATACATTGGAAGCAAGAGGTTTTAAGTTGAGTAAGAGTAAGACAGAATATATGGAATGTCGGTTTAGTAAGCAACGAAGTAGTGATGGGAGTGTAGTGAAGCTAGGTGAGCAAGAAATACCGGTGGATGATTGTTTCAAATATTTGAGATCTATCATTCAAAAGTATGGAGAAATTGATGGAGATGTAAATCATAGGATAAAGGTTTGGTGGATGAAATGGAAAAGTGCAATTGGAGTGTTGTGCGATCGTAGAATGCCATTGGGGTTGAAGGGAAAGTTTTATAAGATGACTATTAGGCCCACTTTACTATATGGTACGAAATGTTGGGCTGCCAAGAGACATTATATTCAAAAAATGAGTGTAGCTGAGATGCGTATGCTTAGATGGATGTGTGAAAATACAATAAAAGATAAGATTCAGAACGAGGAGATACGTAAGAAGGTAGGTGTTGCACCCATTGAAAATAAGATGAGAGAGAATCGTTTACGGTGGTTTGGACATATTCGGCGAAGGCCTAATGATGCTCCAGTTAGAAGGATGGAGAAATGGAAAAATATATTAGTTAAAAGAGGTCGGGGTAGGCCTAGGAAGACTTGGATGGAGATGATAGGAAAGGATATGAATGCTTTGAACCTCACCGAGGACATGGCATTGGATAGAAATGATTGGAGAAGGATTGATGCAGCCCACAATGGAGGAAGGGTGAAACAAATGGCCCACCGTGAATCGGTGTGGCTGAACTTCTTTATTAAACTCACAAATGTTTCAATAAGCAAGGGAAAATCAATAAACAGTAAAGAATGTAAAGGAACACAGTAAGCAAGTAAATAAAGGAATAGGAATAGGAAAATGCAAAAGGCAAAAGGCGGCTGGAGTTTCAATCTTCTTTGCTTCCACGCAACCCTAGGCAGGGCCTTTTAAAGGCTGTTTACTGGACCCGGGTCGTGGGTCCAGATTTGGATCCGACCCGCGATCCAGGTCAGCCTGTATCTGCAGTTGGTTCTGGGGCGTGCGAACTCCACCACGCCTGACGTAGGTGCGCAGGGGTACCTCCCTGCGTCGTGGCTCCGTCCCTGCAAGTGAGTCATATGCGCGGGGTCCTTCATCTGCCCTTTGTGGCGGATCGGGTGGCACGATGGACCCAATCGGGTCCTGCCCTGCATCAAGGATTCATGTGGAAGACCCAGAATGATTTTCTTTGTTGGTTCATATCGCCGACCCCAATTGTTTTGGGATGAAGGCGTAGTTGTTGTAGTTTGCCCGATAAGGGCATTTTTGTCTTTTCACAAGTAATTATAATTGTTTATTAGAAACAACTATATTTTTGTTTTTTTTTGTTTTTTTATTTTTCATATTTTTTTTGAAATTTTATCTCTGCCATTGGGGCCCCACTCCATAGAGTCGTTGGGGCCCCAACGGTCATCAATATGACCGTTGGGAGCTCCCCAGCAACTCTATGAAGGGAACTCTCAATGGCCTCTCCTTTATGTTGTATATAAATAGGGAAGGTGTTCCCCTTATTTATTATTAATAAAATCCTATTCTTTTACTCGTTGGTGTTGCCCTTTATAGGCACTTTGTATTGTCCCATTGTGGATTTTTGCTTATGCACTTTTGTGCCTATTGTGCCTTGTAATTGTCCACTCTTGGACTTCTTTTGTGCTTTTGCACTTTGTTCTTGTAATTCAGCATACTTCATTACATGGTATCAGAGCAATAGTGCTCTTGGTCTCTCGAATAGTGACCATTGAAAGATCGTGATTCAGGGATCGACATGCTTGCGATAACTCAAGTGGAAGGGCTCTTCTGTGTTCTTCCATAATCCTTCTTGCCTCTTCTACTAAGCCAAAATGAAGAATGAGCAAAAGATTGATCTCTCTTTCAAGTTGAATGGTACCAATTACATGATGTGAGCATTTGCCATAAAAAATAACCTCAAAGGAAGTTTTGGGGATATGTGATGGGCTCTATTCCGGAACCTCAACTCAAACTCACTAAGTTGAAAGGAGGTCAAGAAAAGGCTTTAGCAGGAAATGCTCACGTAAAAGCTATTGAAGACCATTAATCCAAGATAGAAGATTGGGAAAGTAAACATGTAAAAATTCTTGCATGGTTTATGAATAATGTTGAGCTCAAAATATGTGTCAACATCACTAAGTTCTGCAAAGCAAATGAGACATGGTTTTTATGAAAGGCATGCATACACAAAAAGATCTTGCAAGGCAATCCTTTCTTCAAGAAAGGATATGTACCATCAAACAAGGGGACATGAGTGTCCGTGATTACTTTAGCACTCTTAGCCCCTTATAGGATGAATTATCTTTTCTTGAACCCACAGTGAGTAGATAGATAGTGAAGATGTTAAACTAAGAAGAGAGCAAATGAAAAGGAAGCATTTTTTCCAAATCTTACGTGGGCTTAAGCCTGAATATGAACAAGTTAGATCTTCTCTTCTTCATAGATCTAAACCTCTTCTTTTGGAGGACACCGTTGCCGAAATATCCCAAGAGGAGACTCGTCTTGGTATGATAAAAGGAGGAGATGAAGTGTTAGTCGTGTCCAAACCTAGCAATCATGTAAAAACTTACAAGCCTCCATACTTTGGGAGGCAAAATAGCTATAATGGTGGCTCCAAGAAGGCTATTTGTCATCATTGTCATGAACCGAGTCATATACAATCAAATTGTCCCAAGTTATATGACACCCCAAAGAACAAAATGGCTTCCGTTGAAGAAACCACACCAAGGAAGGAAGAACCAATCAAAGAAAAAGATTTATTTTCACTTGCTCAATTATTGGAAGCACTTTAAATGTTACTCAAATCTCCATCTACATCGAGCGCTGCGATAGCCTCATCTTCTCATCCAAGTATATCTCCTTGATTCAGGAGTTTCCTTTCATATGACGCCTCATGAGAATGGTCTATTTGATTTATGCACTAACTCAAAAACTATCTATGTTTCAACTGTCGATGGAACATTTTTGCAAATTAAAAGTATTGGAACCTTAAATTCCTCTCAAAGTTTTTTTGTGCCAAAAGTAAGGGTTGTTCCTCAACTAAATTTAAGCCTTCTTTTTGTTTCACAAATTTTTTATCATGGATATGAAATCTCCTTATCATCTAGGGGTTGCTCCATGCAAGATCTCCAGTCCGAGAAACAGATTGAGTAAGGCGATAGGAGGAAAGATCTCTACTTCATGAATTATCTAAATCTTCCTCTAATTTTTTTTTGTAATTATGTCCAAGATAAGGATATTGAAACTTGGCATAAAAGACTTGGACACCCAAGCTTCTTAAAGATGTATCTTCTTCCTTTTGGGAAAAAATTTTGTAATAAAAAAAGTTTAGTTTGAAAAGATGAAATTCACTCGTTTTCCTAATAGAACTTTTGTCTCTAAGAGACCTTTTGAATTAGTACATTCAGATATTTGGGGACCTTCTCCCATCATATCAAAACGAGGATGTTCATATTATGTTACCTTTATGGATGATTTCACTAGATATGTATGGATCTACTTTCTTAATTTCACATTCGATGTGTTCTCTTTTAAAAAAAAAATCATATGAATGTCAAAAATCAATTTCAAAGCAGCATTTTTATTCTTAGATCCGATTCGAGTGGTGAATACTTATCAAATGAGTTTCAAAATTATTTAAAACAAAACGAGATTTGTCACCAAGAGTCGTGTCCTAAAACTCCCCAACAAAATGGATTAGCCGAAAAAAAAACCATAGACATTATAAAAACCACTAGGACACTACTTATTTCTAAAGATATTCCAAAAAGCGCTCAAACATCAACATATTTGATAAATAGAATGGCCTCATCATCCTTGCAAAATGCATTTCCTTAAGAAAAATTATTTGAAAGAACACCCGATTTCAAGCCGTTGCGAATTTTTTGTTGCAAGTGTTTTGTACTCTTGCATAAAGGAGATAAATTGTCTCCAAAATTCATTGAATATGTATTTATGGGTTATGGAGAAAACCAAAAAGGATATAGATGTTTCGACTCTAAGAGTAACAAATTATATGTTTCTAAATATGTAACATTTTTAGAAAATGAAAATGGTTTTGAGAGAACCAAGGAAAACAATGAAGTTGATTATACTTTTTTATTTGATCTCTTGCCACAAGAAGAGTTGCCTTTGTGTGATGATTCTTTGAATGACATCGGAGATAATACCTTAAATGATAATGAAAATGGTGATGTGCATTCAATTGATGAGAATAAGGAATCATCTATAAGAAATAATGATATTGTTGATAAACCCATACAAATATATAACTGACGTGAGCAAAGGTATCCTTTAAATGCTTTAGAAAAATATTCACAAAATTCATCATTAGAAGAAACCTTTGTTAAAAGATCCAATTGTATCTCCAACCTACCAAGTAGGTTTGTATCTTATGACACATTGACACCAAAATATAGGTCAAGACTAATAGCTTTACATTTCTATCATGAACTGTCACACTATAATCTATAATGAAGCCAGAAATCTTCCACAAGGGGTTAAAATAATGAATATAAAACTTAAAGCTCTTAAAAAAGCTAAAACATGAGAAATACCTTCATTACCCATAGAAAAAAAATCTATAGGATGTAGATGGGTTTTTAAGGTTAAAACTAAGAGTGATGGGACTCTAGAATGATATAAAGCTAGGTTAGTGGCCAAAGAGTACTCTCAAAAATATGAAATTGATTATGAAAAAACATTTGCCCCAATAGCTAGAACCACTAGTGTTAGGATTCTCATAATCGTTTTATCTATTCAAAAATGACCCATATACCAACTAGATGTGAAAAATGCTTTTGTAAATGATGAATTAAATGAAGAGGTATACATGGATGCTCCGCCAGGGTTTTGTATTGAAAAAGGTAAAATCCTTAAACTTAAAAAGGCTTTATATGGTCTAAAACAAGACCCTAAAGCTTGACATGATAAAATGACTTATCCAGGTTTTCATTCTTGCTACACTGACACTGCTCTTTTTGTTAAAAGTACAGGTTTTACGATTGTTATTCTTCTACTTTACGTAGATGATATAATTATCACCGAAAGTGACAAACAGGGAATTAGTGATATTAAACATATTAAAAAAAAATATGTCAGATTTAGGTTTTTTAAGATATTTCTTAAGCATTGAAGTTACGTACTCTCCCAGAGGGTACATTATCAAATGAAACTTGCTACTGATATTTGTATCAAGTCTGGCATTAGAGATGATAAGAAGATAGAAACCCCATAAGTGATTAATGTTAAATTGAAACTGAAAAATGGGACTCTGCTTGAAGATCTTACGCCTTACCACCAACTAGTTGGGTCGCTCAGTTACTTATCTATCACTCGGCCAGACATAGCTCATGCAATGCAGTTCATTCTGTCAACCAGTTTCAACATGCTCCTACCATTGTGCATATGAGTGTTGTCTTGAGAATTGTTAGATACATCAAGAATACTATAACCAAAGGAGCTTTTCTATCCACATCATCTTCATTTGATTATCATGCTTATACTGATGTTGATTTGGGTGGAAATCCCAACGATAAAGTCTCAACTACCGGCTTTTGTGTATTTTTAGGTGACTATGATTTCATAGAGATGCAAGAAGCAGCAAAAAGTATCATTATCCTCAACTAAAGTTGAATATCGTGCAATGGTTGCAACAACAATGGAGCTTGTGTGGCTTAAAAGTTTTTTCAGTGATATGGGAATAATCATCTAATACCTTCGAAGATGTGCAGCGACAATAAGAGTGCAATCTACATTGTAAGCAACCACACCTTCCATGAGCAAACTAAACATATTGAGATGGATTGTCACTATGTACGTGATGAAAATCTGAAAGGAACTATTACGTTGCCATATGTCATATCGGAATACCAGTTGGCGAATTTCTTCACCAAAGCTCTTCTTGTTCCTCAGTTTATTTTTCTCCTTAGCAAATTTTTGATCATTTTCTCGTAAGTTTGAGGAGTGTTAAAATATATATGTTTGTATATATATATACTCATATATATATATATAATCTATTTTTGTATTAGTTTGCCCGATAGGGCCATTTTTGTCTTTTCACATGTAATTATAGTTGTTTATTAGAAACTATATTTTTGTTTATATTATTTTCCTTATTTTCTTTTTCTTTTTTTAATTTTATTTCTTTGCCATTGGGGGAATCACTCCATAGAGTCATTAGGGCCCCAACGGTCATAATGATCGTTGGGAGCTCCCAAACAACTCTATGAAGGGAACTCGTAATGGCCTCCCCTTTATGTTGTTGTATATAAATAGGGGAGGTGTTCCCCCTATTTCTTTTAATGCTCTCAAGCATATTATTAATAAAATCCTATTATTTTACTTGTTGGTGTTGCCCTTTGTAGGCACTTTGTATTGTCCTATTGTGGACTTTTGCTTATGCACTTTTGTGCCTTTGTAATTGTCTACTCTTGGACTTGTTTTGTGCTTTTGCACTTTGTTCTTGTAATTTCACATACTTTGCTACAATAATTAATGCCACCTACCCCCACAAATGTTTGGGAACCCTGTTTTAGGAGATGAGGCTGTTGTTGGGAGTGGAGATGGGCCATTTTCATCTCCACCCCCACAAAGATGTTGTCGACAACTCCAGCCTCATCTCCCACTTTCATCTCCACTCCCATCACCCCTCTCATCTCCTCTCCAACACCGGCTCCCAAACACAACCTTAATGATTTGGCCAACATAAATAAGATTTATGGCTAAAGAAGGCACATAGTAGACTTAGAAATATTTAAATTGCAACCAAGATAGAAGTTTGAAGAAATGCAGCCAATTTATGAAACAGACATAGAGGAACCATCTGCAGTGTGAAACACACCACTACAAGGTCGACAATTGGTTAGAATAGACTCATGTGCCATCATATGATATGAGGCACCCGAAGAAGAGGAAGGAGCAGAGGACAAAGCAATAGCTGACTGAGCAAGGAGCGGTAACTGAAGAATCTACTATAAAATCTTCTCAAGAAATTGAAGTTAACTACCACCAGACTGCTCTGTGGATATATTAGCAAGAGAAGCAGACTCAGCACCAACATCAATATGATCCTCCTTAGGCTTTGTGCCCTCACCATTTGATATTGCATATGCTTCACCTCTCTTTTTCCTCAAAGATGGACAAGAATTATTCATGTGATCAAAGCCTTTGCAGTAATGACATTGAATAGAGCTTAAACCACCTCTACCTCAAATTCTTCCACCACCTCTACCACGAAATACCACCTAACTACAGGGGCGCTGCCATAATCGAATCACTAGGAGGATATATACCAAGAGACTTCATAGTCTCTTCAGCAATCAACTCAGCTGATGTATTAGTCACTGAGGGCAAAAGATAATGATGAAATATGACACTCCTCATACCATTAAACTCTTGTCCGAGTGCCATAAAAAACTCTTAAGTCTAGTTGTCTCCTTATGTTGATCAAGTAGCCCCATACAAGTTTGGCATGCGATACATTTCTCACACTTTGCACACTTTTCATATTTGGTTTGACCCTCCGTGAGTGTAATTGCATATCCCAAACTTGTTTTCTTGACAAGTAGCCCTTAATTCTTGCACAAGCTTAGTATTATCTAGCCCAATTTTCTTGCTTGTAGACTTGCTTGAGATACCCCCAAGCTTCTTTAGCTTCTTGGAACTTGGACAAATTCACAACAATTATTTGTTCAACCGAACCTAATTCCAAGCATTGACCCTTGCATTATTCACAATCCACTCCTTGAACAACTGGTCATAATCAACATAAGTGGGCATGGGTTTCACCTTTGTGTCATCAAGCCTTTTCCCCACAATTACAACAATCATAAATTCTGCCCAATAGGCATAGTTTGTTCCATTGAGCTTTACTGGAACAATATGAATTCCTTGTCCTTTCTCCATACCTCGGAACAACCCCCAACTACAATATGATTTTTCTGCACAAAAAATACCAACACAAGCAAGTGCAAAATATGCCAAAGCAATGTGCCTTGCACCAACTGCTCAAATGGCACAAACCAATACACCGAATCTTCACAATTTGCAATTGCTCGCGAGAAAACTAAGCTAAAATATCAAACTCACAATCACAATGCACATCAAACATCAAAATACCAGTCTCTAAATGTAATATCAAGACTAATATGCAGCCATAACGAAAAACAGCAGTCAACCAAGCTGAAACTGAAATAGACAGTACATGACTTCCCAAAAAAGGCTTCAAAACTTCATCAAAACACCAAAGATATACCAAACTAGGGCAAATCACCACACCCAATGCCTTTTGTTACTCAAAAATGGCTTGAATCGACACCTTAAGGGAAAACAATCTCCACTGATAATGCCAGAACAACCTAAAATGTCAAATCTGGACATTATTTGTCAATACTAAAAAAATATTG
The DNA here is from genome assembly GCF_984573655.1 of Nuphar pumila. NCBI lineage: Eukaryota > Viridiplantae > Streptophyta > Magnoliopsida > Nymphaeales > Nymphaeaceae > Nuphar > Nuphar pumila. The sequence goes on along the minus strand of NC_143254.1, from coordinate 129,347,204 downwards.
AAAAAATCGTAGAAAATCAGATATAAGTCCGATTACCACGAATTTTTATTCAATGATCTTCTAAACTCACCCTCTATCAAATCCTTATACCAAATAAAACAAACTGAAACCTTCATCTGGGTGTGCTGATGTCAGCACCTCGAGAAGCGCACCCACAGAAGAAATGCTGAAAATCCCAGAATGAAGCTTCCAATACCCTCCTTTGGATCTTTGGTGAACTCTCCTTAGAGCCACAATGGCTCTGATACCATATTCAAATCTGAACCATGTGCATTAGGGTTTCACAAAGAGAAGCACAAAGGAGAAGTGAAGAAGAAACTTCATTAACAAGAAAGAGAGGAGAAAATGCAACATATAGGGGTCGACCCCTCATTGCACAAAAAGACAAAAGTAGTTGACTTCTAACCTCCTAACATATTACATTGTTACCCCTAATAAATAGCAATATGTACACTTCCAGTGGGGTAACACAAATGAATAGAAATACATAGAATACATGCATATTACACTGTTCAACACTCTTCACAAAGGAAACACCCAAGCACGTGTAACCAAACCAAACATGGCTGTTAGAGGAGGTACTAAAGGGAAATTAATGGGCACTGATCTCAATACTTTGTAGATATATTGCATGCTGACCTCAATGCCATGATGCCTTTATCAAATGAATAGTACCTCACACACTAATGTGCTTATAATATAGTCTCTGCAAGAAAACTTGTAAAAAAAGGAAAATGAAAGAATGAAAGAAAGAACTAAGAAAAAGGGCAAATTTTCTAATTTGGTAGTGATGTAATTATAAAGCTGAAGGCAAGACTTCCTTCAAAGAGCTCAATAATTACAGCTGATATGGAAAAGGGTATAACCACAGAACAGCAAGTAAATCCTCAATCTTTGAAGAGCAATATGGTGGTTAAAGTGGTGTTCTACTAAAGTGGGACCTTGTATTTTTAAGATATAATGTGAATCAGAACAATTTTTGGCTTGGTTCAGGTTACAGACACTGAAAGCAACAGAAATAGCAAGTTGTCTGATATTTTTTGGAAAACAGAAGTCTAGTTGAGCTTCGCAACTAGTTCCTGTATCCCTTCTCCTTTTGTTTCATTTCCAATCATGACACAATCATGAGTCCAGCTCAGGTTCACTCAATTATCAAAGGTACCCAGGCTTGCATAATCTTCCCCACCCCCCCTAGTCTCAAGCCATGTACAGTTCAGGAATTATCCTGATCTATGGTTATTTCAAGCATCAATAATAAAACTTAGTATTCAACCTTGTGTAGGAGACTGAAGTTGAAGGATATTAGGAATTATCATTTCAACAATAGCTGATATTGTTGCATTAGTTTCTTTCTGACCTAATATATTACGCACTTAGGCATCACCACCGTAATACTAACATTGCAAAACACTAGTTCAGTTTTTTCATTTTCAGCGATTCGCTCAAAACAGCATATGTAAGGGTGATACCCTAAATCACCGCGACGACAATCATGTTCATGTTCTACACGATTAGCAAAACCATTGCTACTGTTGTGCCTTGACATATGGGATGACATTCATGTTGACATGGTGCATTTCTGATATCCCACCACTGCTCTCCCTCAATTTGCAATTTGACAATTAAACAGTTAATTGTACAGCATTAGAGCCTAAGAAGCATTTGACGTCACACAGGAATTATTCCTATAGTGAAGAGTAGATCGTGCTTGTTGCTAGCTTTAAACTTGCTGCAACATGACTTATTCAAATATTTATTAGGCGGCGACAATGCTGTCAATGTCGTTAGATTGCACATTGCTAGCATATCCTCTAATGCACCCCAACAACAACTGACAATTACCATCCTGATAATTTAGAAAACCCGTCCCACATTCCAAGAGCCTCACTATTTGATGATCATTTTTACTTGTAGAGGATCTTTTTGAACAACGTAATTAATGGTCACTGTTTTCAGAAGACATCCACTATTGTACATCACTCCTAATGAAAAACTTTCAAATTCATGTGCAGAATCAAACCATTTACCCATATAAATATAATAACGCCTGTCAAAAAAAACTGCATACCATTGAGCTGTGGGTTAGTTCTACCATGAACAATTTCAATAAATGGTAAGATAGAGTGACTCATACAATATTAGAGTAATGCGTACAGCTGAAAAACAGATATCAAACACAAACAGTGAAAGTGAACCTAACCTCATTGATAATTCCATCTCCGCCAACACATATAATTCCTGTCAGCAGATGCGAGACAAAGATTTAGAGCTAATCCTTCTTCTTAATTAGTCAGATGCACGTCATGTGCATTACATACAAATATTCATCATTTAATTTAATGCGCATTTGAAAGAAAGATCAAGAATTACCATCTGGGCAAGTGTTAAAGTCAGCAGTAGAAGCAAGAGTCCTCGCATGACCAGGCGATTTGGTATTGACTACTTCCATATTGAAACCTGCAAGCTGGTCAGTAGTTTTGAACCTCGATCATCAGCAGTGAGAGAATAGTTTGTTCTTATAGTCTAAATGCTCAACAGTATAACTGTATCCAAATACAATCGTAGTTAGATTAGTCAGTGCAACATATATGACATGGTACGTTTGTTGGACCAAAAGTAAAGAAGGATATTTTTCTTTTCTTGTTCATGGTAAATGGAGGCCATACATGCCCCAACTAGAGGATTTCATTCCTTCCTGCAAAACAACAAAGGGTAACAGGCCATCCCCAAAGGAAAGAATATTTCCTTGGCTAATGGTCCTTTAAAAGGTTTGAACAAGTTACAATACATAGCAAATGGGACATAGATATATCAATAAAATGCTATTCTGTGGAAGAGAAGATGAATCCTGCATCTATCTGTTCCATAGATGTGAATTCTTTGCTTCTAGGAAACACACAATAATCAGCCTGGCCAAACTGGTGGTGAATCTTTGAGACATTGTAATGCAATAAAGCCCTATCAGTTAAAAAAATATGCGAGAAACAGGGGAAAACAAAGATTTTGAACAATTATGCCTAAGACAAAGCAAAACAGTAAAGTGGGCAAAGATACACGGACAGGAGACAACTTACACTGGACACAAAATTGCAAAGCATCTAACTGTGTCTATGAACAGTTCCAGCTCCTAATTTATATATTAACAAAGTAATAAAGGTAAACCAAAGAATCCCAAAACAACCATAAGATCCACAAAAGAATCTTGAATCTTCCATCAAGCAACTGACCTTAAATATGGGTTCCACTTTGCTGTAGAAAACTTTGCTTGAACGACCATGTCCTGAGCGTGGATTCAGTATAACAAGAACTCTTGGAGGGCTTTTACATCTGAAATATTGCTCAGGTGGGAAATCACTAGCAACCATGTTAGATTCTTGCCTCTTGGAAGATACTGGATGAGGCAAGCAATTCACATAGCAGTGCTGATCTGCAAATCCACTAACCCACTTAAGGGCCTCTTCTGGAGTTGAAGCCAAGAACCTGAAGTCCTTTCTGCTCCTCTTAGGCTTAAAAAAGCAAGACAGACCACTTGGTTTCCTCTGTATCGGATATGCATGCACTGTAAAATGTTTGAGTCCATTATTATAGGAGACCTACCAAAATAAGGAAGAAGATCTCAGAAATGAACAACTAAGCTAAACAGAAGAATAAATCAAGCACAGAATGCATGTATTATATTCACAGCAAACTTACAGAGATTATGTCATCAAGATACAGGGTGTGAATCCTCCAAACCAATGCCTTGCTTGTAAGCTTTGCATCAAATCCATTCAGATCTATACTTTCTTTTGCTGTCTGCACATCGGCATTTGCATTGGTAATTTTCTTGTCCAAGACTAGCTTCCCTGAGACCACCACATAGCCTAACAAGTCTGATTGTTCATCTCCTATGTCAATTCTGTGATCATGCACCTTTACTTTATCTGGATCTTCATTGACCACATTTCCCTCACTTGCCCTCATAGATCTAACCTTGCCACGTTTCTCTGGAAGGACGGCAGGGAGTGAGTGCTGCTAGGTCACTACCTGGGGTGATTTATTACCTGAACAGTGAAGAGAATGTCGTGACAATACATGCAAGGGATTAACATTTTGGGTAAGAGATCCATGTTTCTGCATCTCTATCAACAATCAACGACTTTGAGAAAACTCACGAAACAACTGTAGAAGAGACTTTTGACCTTGCAGAGCTTTGTCCACACAGTTTCCCGAAAAGCAATTGGAACTAACATCACCAATTCTGAAAATTCAAATGATGAAAAAATTCTTCTATTAATGCCAAATATAGGAATAAAACTCATCATTAAAAATGAAAAAAAAGGTTAAGATACAACCATCAATCCAACCTAACCAGAATGATGTACAAAGATCAACTTCTCATCCATATGCCTCATTTGAATGCTAGCATAAAGCAAAAAGATTTGTGGGAAAAAAACATACTGATTGGATAGACATGTAAATCACGTAACTTGATGAGCTCAAAGAGTATGCAACACTGCATATTACGTACACTGACCATCATATGTGCATTCCACTGTCTTTTTCCCTTAGCCCCACAAGATTACCATTAACTAACAGACCTATGTGATCGAATCTGAGCTAAATAGCAGAATCCTTGATGCCTAGTTGACTTGGATGTCAAATCATTTTTGCCATATTATTACTGAATCTATCTCAACCTATACTAACAGAAGGATAAACTACTTGTATGTCCTATGTTGAAATACATATGATGATGCAAATCAAAAGCATTAGCAAGATCAGCAATAAGGCAAGGTGCATCTGTATGAGATGCATTGGCAACATTGAGATTGGGCAGCTTCAAATAAGGAGCATCTTTGCAGCAAGTTGACGATGAGGTTCGTTCGAGGAAGAGGATGACCCAATAAGAGTAAAACTTGAAATGCATCCAAGAAAACAAACATCAACGAGAACAGAAACATTTGCATAACATGAGATGAAACAAAAGGGTACGTGCACAAACAGCAATAAGTTTATCAAAGATTCAAAGCATAACAAATCGTGAAAATGACACTCTCCTAATAAGAAGGATGTGCAACTTCGACAAAATCCATCCAAACAAAAACCTTTCGGAGCTAGAAATACAAAATTAGCAATTCCACGCCAATTCGAGTGAGCTCAACAGGACGGCATCAATTACTCGAGTCCATCTCTACAACTTGAAAACGCTCCCAAGAAATCTCCAAATTTCACACTCTTTGGTTTGTTCTAGAACACAAAAACCAGCATTCCGGAAAGCGACCGAAACAAACGGAAAACATCTTCGTTCTCGGACGCAAACTCTCGATCCATTAATCAAAATTCTTCACTTTCCAGACTCTTCGTCATCGCACAACATCACAATCAGAAAAATCACATCCAAAACCCAGCATTCCCAAAGATCAACCAAAACAAGCAACCGATTTCCGCTGAATTCCCAGCTGATTCCACTCAAATTCAGATCTCACCAAAAGAGAAACCATAACAAAAAAAAAACAATTCCCGAATACAATCCTCACCTTCCCCAAGAAGCTGCTCCACATAACACCATCCAGAAAAAAAGGCCTTAAATTTCACAAAAATCCACAAAAAAATCAAAAGAAGAACATCGCTTACATGGATCACCGGCCGATTCTTCACCCGCATCCACCAACAAAGCCAACAAAAAATCCCATAAAAAAAGGAAATCAATATCAAAAATCCATCATCCAGAAAACCGATTCCCCCCAAAAAAAACAAGAATTTATCGTCGGAGAAACGATCTGATCGGATCCTTCGGACAGGAATCGCCGGAGAGTCACCGGAAATCCGAACTTCGACAAGAAGAAGATCGCCGGAAAATATTTCTCGGGGCCGAAGCTGCTTCTTTTCCCTCTCACATTTCGGCTCTCCTCCTTCCTTCCCATTAATCAAATGGCAAACTGAAAGCGAAGGCTATTTAATTACTCTCCTAATCTAAGATTAATTATTAATCAAATTGTTAATTTAAGCAATCCGAGACACACTCGTACATCCGGTACATATGAGTCTCGTTCCGTACCGGATGAGTTGACTCGTTCAGGGTAACACGGGGGCATTTTGGGGATACCGAAAAAGGAATGGGTGGGGTCTGAGCGGGAGAGCCGAGCCTCGTGATTGGTGCGTTTGGCATACGCATGGAGGCCGTCCTAACCGAGTAATTACGCAACCTGGTCAGTGTCATTTAATTCCTTGGGTTGACAGTTGACTAGTGATGCAGAGCGGTCCGCTCGTACCACAGCTACGCTACGGAGGGGTCGCCAAAACCAATGATGTTGCGCTATGGCGCATTAAGTTGGGTGGGTGTGGTCCAACTTCATCCTTGGCTCGTTCTGGGTTGGGGCTCGAGCCTGGCTTGGGTTGAGTTGATGGCTTGGCTGAGCTGGGTGAGCCACAGGCTCTGTTATGATTTGATGATTGTGACGATGTAAACGTAGTGATGAGGAGGTATGGATCAGATTTTATCCGATGGAACCCGACTCTATTTACTCGGATTTGGTAAACCAAAACCATATCCGACTATAACCGGGATGTGAATACGTTTTAATCTTTTTTATTATCAAATCCGATGAATATTCAGATTTAACGGATATCCCAATTAGTTTACATATAAAACAAAACGGATTTGGTACGAGCTTTTCACTGTCAGAATCCAAATTTAATTTCGAATCTGTTTAGCCAATATCAAGTTAACGGGATATGGTATTGGCTACATCTGATCCGAATCCAAACCATTTACATCCCTAAAATATTTTGAAAATGTCAGAAAAAAACGTTATATTTTGGTTGCCGATGAAACCACCAAAATATCGGGTTATTTTTAAAATATCATTATATATTATTGTTTATGCCAAAATATCGTGATGTGTACCATTGTATTAGTTGTTTTTTCCTATAAAAAAAAGAGACAATGTCACTTTATTTGTATATATTTTTTTCCATTTCTTCAAAATATATTTTATTTTTTAATTTATTTTGTTTCTACCGATATATTGCTAATAAAAAATGTGAGAAAGCTGAAAATCTTCTATATAAATAATATTTTTTATTCTTTTTCAGAGATTTTTTGTTATTGTGATCATAAATCACAATCAATATACCTTCTCAAGGTTAGTGGAACAAGAAAAAATAGTTGTGATTGTGATTGAAATTTGTGAAAGTGGATAAAAAGTAGATAACAAGGTCACACCGATGACCAAAACAAACATGCCTAAAAATATAATTAAGAACTTAATTTGTTTTGCAACTAATTTTTACTATTTCAACAGTAACAAATAAAATACCAATCAAACTTCGTCCGTATGATATGGTTCTATAAAGAATGAAGATGGAAGTGTCACAGGCTTGAAAGCCAACGCCCTTGCGATGGTGCCTTAGTGGATCCCAACACCGAAAGCAGGTCTTTCAAGCGCATAAGGAAACTCTCAACACGTGCAAGAGCGAAAGCAAAGCAGGTGCATACACAAACACGTAAAGAGAGTAAGAAGGCAAAAAAGCATAAACTTCTTTATAACAATTGTAAGAAAGTACATAAAAGAGAGGGGGAAAGAGGTTTGTTACCGAAGTAGGTCTTTTACAAGCTCTTGAGAGAGCCAAAGCGGTATACACATCAAATGCAAAAAGTAAAAAACATGGTGATCTGGAACACGCTTCCCCACCTAAGCTAATGGCATCCTCGACGTCGATCGTTCATGGTAATCCTCTACAAGTTGATGGTGATGCAATATGTGAGTAGTTTTCTCTCATGTGGCTTCACTCTCTGGTAAACCATTCAACTGCACTAGGTATTTCTTCATTTCCGCCAATGTAGTTGTTTAAGTGGTTAAAGATGACTTATGGTTCTCTGTAGTTGTTTATGTTTCAATTGTTATTGTTATTCTGACCATTTTGTCAGCCATGATTTTGCTGGTTCCCATGAATCAACCATGTTTGCTTCAAAGCCAACATCTTGCTACAAGCCATTTTATTATTATTCTTAAGCAAAAAGTATTCACATATTTCTCTTTTGATATCCTTCCATGAATCTACCATGACCAATCCACATCTAATACTGCCTTGATGGTGTATCCACCAAAACATAGTGTCATCTGCAAAGGTACATCATTGTGTTATGCAAGGTATTTGCGCCTTCCACAATACTTTCAGCCTCGAGGTACTGGTCCATCAAGTAAATAAAATTCTTGAGATCTCTAGAGTTTCAAGTGCCCTTATACTTTGCAAATTTTGAGCAACTTGATGCGCAGCCTATCCACATGTACTGCTACTCCACCAGTCAGGACAGTCCTCAATTGTCTTTCCAACTGGTCATACTTTCATAAGACAATATCTATTTCTGCAACCATAATGTTAACTACCAAATCATCAAATCTAGTGCTAAAAATTTCAATAGAATATTCGAATTTAGTAAAAAGACTTTCTACAGAGTCATTCACTCTGTCTAATGCAGTCTTAATCTCTTGATCAAGCATCACAAAGGCAATATTAATGTCATTAACCAACTTCTCCACATTGGTCATGATATCTGTCAGCTCGACGACATCGCGCATTATCAATCCCAATGTCAACAATGCTCTAGTGTCAACTTGTCACGGGCTTAAAAGCAAACGCCCACTCGATGATGCCTCAGTTTATCCCAACATTGAAAGCAAGCTTTTCAAGACCACATGCAAACTCTCAATACATGCGCAGGAGCAAAAGCAAGACTACGTGCATGCACAAACTCATAGAAAGAGATCAAGGACGTAACACACCAAAATTTTAACCCAAAAAAACTCATAATTTTTTTCCTTTTAAACTCAATGGAAACAACCTTTTGTTTTGGGTTAAATATTCTTGACATGTTACAGAATGAACAATCATCATAACTGAATTAAAATGTGAATAACAATCACTATTAAAATTTAATTAAGTCTCAATAATTTCAAATTCATATCAGAATAGTTCCAATCCAAAATAACAATAAATATTTTTTCAAAATTATCATCAGGAAAGAAAAGAATTGGCTTTCAATGCCGCTCCAGTATCACACATTCGCTCTACAACTATACATCATATTTTACCTGAAAACCTATAAAATAGGTCAGACTCGTGAAAGCTTAGTAGAAAATACCAACACAGATAAACCGAATCAATATGCATAAACATGCTTCATTCGCTTTACAACCGATTATTTAGGCAGACAATCATTTTACTCATGCTTTCAATACACATTGCATATCATAAATTGATTCAGAAATGAATACTAAATTGATGCATTATCACAGTTACATATCACAAATCAATTCATAAACAAATAATAACTTTATGCATGAGCAGATAGCTAATGCATGCACTTATCATTTTAGAACAAGAGATCATTTATGCATGAATGAATTTAATTATCTTTATTTAAGTTTTCTTTTTACGTGAAGCAAGTTATGACTATATAAATGCACAAACATTCAGGGTTTCACTTCTTAGCTCTATGAGTACTACACGGGCTTAACCTAGATCAGGATCACAACTCATGAGGAGTATATTCAAACAAGTTGCAGCTTAACCCTGATCGGGCACCTTTCACCAGTCCCGAGTGAGGAATAACCTAGTCGAAAAAGAACTCTCAATAACTTCAACCTGATACATCAGACTTCACTCATGAGTTCGTTAACATGCACCCCGCGACTAATGTGAAGATTTTTTCTATCTTTGTGGTTGGAGAGGAACAACCTTTCATACTCAAAAACTTAGTTTCATAGAGCCTGAAGTACTACTTATCATTTCATTGTAAGCCTCAATAAAATTAATGTTCATATTACATTATTTTAATATCACTAATTCTATTATTTTTTTATACACATACATAATGAATCTATCACTAACATTTGTGCCTCTAGTTTGGGCATCTTGATGCATGATTCAATGTCAATAATACTTTCATGTCATAATGTAAACTGTAACATATTCATTTTCACTTATGTATTCATTCATAGACATTGAATATGTTTAATAACATGCATCTACACATAGTCACATGCCACATTACAATGCACATGCATATGCAAAATCTTAATAGTAGTGTTTATTCATTCATTTACTTGCAATAACAATTCATCCAATGTCATGCTTATTAAAAATTTAAAACATGCATTTACACAACATTCTAGGTCATAATTTCATGTTAATTTAGCATTCGAATCCATGCATTAACATCAAGAGTTCATATTTTGCATAACTTTACCAGCCTGTATTCGGTTTGGGACTCGGTTAGGCAAGATTTGCCTTGCAGTTACAACAATCACCATTCTATACACATATTGAGACTTGAGCTCTTTTTTTGTCGTACATGCACATTTTCGTTAGCTTTCATATGATGTAAACCGTTTGTAAAAACTCCACATAACAAAGAAGATACAATATTTTATCGGATAGTGGTTAGTAGCCATACACAATGATGGGTTCACTAGGACGAGTAGAAAAGTCAAATCATGTCATTTGTGATTTTCTTTTTTTTTCTTTAAATCATAACCCACATAGTAGAGATTTTCTCGCTGATACATATGAAAACACTTATCAAGAATAACAACTATGAAAAACAAGACATGACTAAAAATTAATAATGCATGCAAAATAGACATTTTTTATCTTGTCGATCTAAAGGTTTTCACATAACTGATATTAAAAATTTAATTTAAAGCATGACTAATGTATTTGAATTCATAAAGAATTATGGCATGACTGAACCATAAGTGATTCAACCCTCTACACCAGAACAAATCCATATCCATCATAGACACTCAAAGATTGGTAAAAAAACATCAATCTTTATCCTTTTTCAATCTCATGCTTTATTTGATTTTAATAATATATCCTTTTTTTAATAAATGTATCACAGACAAAGGTTGGTCTGGTCTGATTCTTACCAAATAAGTGCTTAGAACTGATCCACAAATAGGCCAACTTCTTGCGTCATAACCAAAAGCACAAACAAAACCAAATTCTCTTACCTGATAGCCTACAGGTGGCGTTCCAAAATCTTTTTTTTTTTTAAACAGATCAACCCTTGCTCAGACTGGGACTGATCCAGACTAATTCGAATTACAGATCCTTGACCGATCCACGTATGGATTAGTCCCTCCATCGGTTTCGCTATCAACCTTCGAAAATGCCCATATCCAAGTTCTTTTTAAAATTGTTTTTTCTTATTATTATTATATATATTTTTGTGTTGGGACTGCAGCTTAACTGCAGCTTGCTGCCTTCCAACCACGGCGCACCAGCAAGGTCTCACCTTGCTGGCCACACATGGCATGTTAGCAAGACGGGGTCGGGCTGGCCTCAGCATGCAGCAACCAAGGAGGTGCAGCAGCTGTTGCCCATCCACCAACACAGGAACATTGATCTCCTTTTTTTTTTTTGTCATACTCAACTGGCTGGATTTGATGAAACCAATCAGACCCATTCCCAAACAAGGGTCGGTCTGACCCATTTCAAAAAGTCGGTTCAAGTTTGGTCTGATTTGGAACGGTCATACCCAATAGCTCCTGAATTTTTTTTTCCAAATCATTACAGGCCCAACCCGTTCAGGGCTGAATTGTTATATTGTTTTTTTTTTATGGACCAATCACTGGAATTGGTCAGACCCAGTCTAGGTCTGGTTTGATTTGGTTCAGCAAACAAGTTCTGGTCTGATCCGTAAACCCAAGAACTATGTTATTTGTTTCCAAATAGCCCACCAGTTTCCTCAAATTACCACCCAAAACAAGTTCATGAATTAAAAAAAATTGCAAACGATGCACCTGATATCCAAAATATAACTTGTTTGTTCAAAAACATATTTGTATACCTTACATGTAATGGATCCCACGTTAATATCATAAGCAAAGTTGTGATGCTGAATAAAATAAGGTTTTTAGCAGTAACACAAGAAGCAAATCGATACATAAATAAATTCAAAGGTCCAACCCACTACGCCTAATGTACGTAGTTAACATTTTTTTTTTTAAGTTTTAACTTCAATGATAAGTCCCGGCACGACCAGGGACTGATTCGAGCAAGTTTTCATGCATATGCATGAATGATTCTGGTATGGATCATTCATAGGGACATGTTTCTTTGTTTTTCAATCGATTCAACGGGTTATGGGTTTGAATTGATATTGATTCCACCTTTAATTAAGGTCAACATATTGGTTCAGATCCATATGCTTTTAAAGTATGCTCACATATACAGGTCCAGCCAACCCGTATCAAATTAGAACCCCTACATTGAAAAAGCCGAATCTGATACGAAGTCTCGAGATTCGCACAAGCCGACTGGATCCTATGATAGGTTTCTCCTCTTGCAGCCTCGCTCTACCTTCAATGGAGGTCAACCCTTCCTTAGGGAGAAGAAGAAGCAAACCAGAAGATAAAAGAAGAACAAGAGGGAGAGAGAGAGAGTAAAGATAAGGAAAGAGGAGAGAATAAGGAGGGATTAGAGAACTTGTATGGGAGGAAGAAGAGTCTCTCTTTACATAATAGGTGTTGACTTTTCAAATGCCCCTTTGGTTTTTTAAAAGTCTTCTAACACACCCCTTACAAAATGTGTGAAAGAGACAGGTATTTCCTAAACCTTTCCTATTTATTTTATTCATTAAGTGAGATAAATTTTTTTTGTTAGGTTTTCAAGTAGTATATTTAGTTCAAACTTTCAGTTAATGTATTTAGTTAGGACTTCATTTCCAGCCTTTTGTTTCCATTTTGACAAAATCTCAAAAACTCTTGTATTTAAAATTTTTCAAAATATCTTGCCTTAAGATTTTTATTTAAATTTAGTAAGTTTAAGATCCTCTTTGGCTTGCCTCAAGTAGAGGCTCAAGCCATTTACTAGGGTGGGATGTCCCACCCTAAGTGGCCTCTTGACTCATTTTTTTTAAAGATTTTTAAGTTTTTATTTGGGAAACCTTTAAACAAAATCTCATTGGACTTGACTTAGGAATTTTTTTAAAATAAATCCATTATCATTATTAGTTTTTTTTTAAATATAGAGCATCCATTAGGTTGGGCCCACATAGGGGGGACATCCAACCCATAGACTCCTACCATCCCTCTTGAACCTTGTTTAATCAAAATTTTCATTTCATAAAATTTAATTTTCATTAAATTTTTTTCTAATGTAGATTCCTCTTTTTAGATTTCAATCCAATCAGGATCCAAACTCAATTTAGAAACCCTAGATCAAACCTACAAACCTATCCAAACACTATTATAAAACCCAAATCCAATAATTAACTATCTTTCAATTCTAGGCAAAATTTTATTCTATTTAAACTTCGAATCCAAAAAAAAATCAAACTCTACTCAATTGAAAATTTAACATGTAATTTAAATTTTATGTTGACATTAAATATTCAAAATCTATATTTTATTATTTAATTAATTCCAAAAAAGTTGCAGTTGTAACAAAGGAAGCACAAAAGCATAAACTTATTTATAACAATTATAAAAAAAACATAGAGAGAGAGAGGGAGAGAGAGACCCGTTACCGAAGCATAAGGGGTTCTTAAGCCAAAGGTCGTCTACAAGCTTTTGAGAGGACCAAAGAGATATACACATGATATGCAAAAAGTGAAAAACAACAGGAGGATTGATAATTAATGAAAGTGTAGAAAACATATGAAAAGTCCAAAAATATTCTTAGTTAGAGATTAGAAAATGAATGATTTCTTGATTAAGTATAAATGAAAGATCTGCTCGTGTGTGTGTGAATTGATTCCTAGGTCTTTTTTTCACCAATAAATAAATAATTTTTTAGAGCTTGCATATTTATGAAATTTTTGATCAATTGATTTTCAAACCTGATAAAAGCATGCTAACTATGTTAAGCATATATTCCTATGAAATTAAATATTTTGGACGCATCCAAATAGTTGGATTTAAAAAACAAAAGTAAAATAATATAACCATCCAAAAACATAAATCGGGGTAATGTTTGCAACCCTCATGGGTAAGAAATCCCCTAGTGTCAAACTGTGATATGTAACCCTCGAGACATGACCTACATATTAACCTTAATAGCAACTGAACTTTGGACCAAAGGTGCTCCACTTGTCTTGGTAGGAGCAGCTAATTCACTACACCTTGTGTTGGGAAGTTGCAAGTTCAAATCCCAAGGTATCGTTGTATAACTAGTAGGGGTCTGCCTAACCCCAAAGAAGCGACTGACCTTTGGATCATGTTTGCTTGAAGTATATACCAGATTTCACGAGGGTTGAAAAATCAATAGCCTATAATGTACCAATTTTTCAAACATCAAATAACATTTTTATGCTTGACCATGCTGAACACATCCATATACTTAGATTTGATCAAAACAACCTCTCACTATGAGTTTCAACTAGAAGGTATGTTACCGGTTAGGATAGCAAATGCTATATATATATATATATATATATATATATATATATATATATATATATAACCCCCATGCTAACTGTGCTTTCACTGAGTTTTTCTACTTAAGTTTGACCATACAGATGTGTTTGGCACAGTTGGATCATGTTTTTTGAATGCAAACATAATTTTTAAGCCTTTCATATTAAAAAAATCTTAAACCATAGATTTTTAAAACCTCATAAAAACCTATTGGCGTAGTGGAATCAGATTATGCAAAAGTCAATACCTATAAAATCAAGCATGTAGAAAACATATCAAATTTAAGGAAAACATGAAAAAATGCTCAAATAGACTGTTTAGCTAGAAAAGTTGTTAGCAACTATCACCTTCTATATATATATATATATAAAGAGAGAGAGAGAGAAAATTGAACATATTAAGCCCTCTGGCCCTATATTTGAAGTTGTTTATAATAGATTTGAACAATTAGATGAGTTTAGCATGTTGGATTTAGTGAGAATCGACTTTTGGATCATGTTTTTTTATGAGAAAATAACTTTTATGAGTTGGGAAAATTGATGCCTTCATAGCCATTGATTTTGGATCACCGGAAAAATTTGTATACAGGTCAGAGTTCGGTGATCCTAAAGTCGGTTTCCACTGAGAAAGAGAGAGAGTGTTGAACATATTATGCCCTATTTCTCCTTCTGCCCCATTGTTTTGAAGTGTTTTATGATAGATTTGAGCTGTTAGATGTGTTTAGCATGCTTAATTTAGAGAAAATCGACTCTTGGATCATGTTTTTTCATTAAAAATATATATTTTTATGAGCCGAAAAGAATTGGTACCTTCATAACCCTTGATTTTGGATCACAAAAAAAACTTGTATACAAGTTAGATTCCGATGATCCAAAAGTCGATCCCACTAAACAAAACATATAGATCACATAGATGGTATTAGATGTGAGAAAAAAATGGCAGAACGAGGTGGGCAGAAGGAGCGCATTACTCATCTATCTATCTATATATCTATCTATCTATCTATCTATCTATATATATATATATATATATATATATATATATATATATATATATATATATATAAGAAGCCTTTAACAATGTTATCAGACCAATATCCACCATTGGGGTCCCACACAGATCAACGATGGTGGGATCCCAATGGTGTTCACAACCACCGCGAATTGTCATTTTTTCAAACAAAATATTAGCAGCAGTCGCCACTAATTGTTTGAAATTAACGCATCCAACATTTAACTCATTCGATGTTACATGTTTTTCTATATATATATATATATATATATATATATATATGTGTGTGTGTGTGTGTGTGTGAGAGAGAGAGAGAGAACATAACATATTACATCCTCTTTTTTTGTTCTGCCCTATTAGGCCCCATAGTTTGAAGTGTTTTATGATAGATTTGAACCATTAGATATCTTTAAAATGCTTGATTTAGTTGGAATCAACTCTTGGATCATGTTTTCGGATGAAATAATGTATACATGTTTCTCTCTCTCTCTCTATCTATCTATATATATTAGTTCATCTTTTCTCGTCCGGTCCCATAATTAGGCCTCGTTTGAAGTGTTTTATGATAGATTTGAACCGTTAGCTGTCTCTATTTAGTAGGAATTGACACTTGCGTCCAGTGTTTAACACATTTGATGTTACATGTTTCTCTCTCTCATATATATATATATATATATATATATATGAGAAGTGAACATATTAGGCCCTTTTTTCTGGTTCGGCCCAGTTAGGCCCCATAGTTTGAAGTGTTTTATGATAGATTTGAACCGTTAGATGTCTAACATGCTAGATTTAGTGAGGCTAGATTTAGTGAGAGTTAACTGTTGGATATGTTTTTATAAGCCAGAAAAAATTGATGTCTTCGTAGCCATTGATTTTGGATCATTGAAAAAACATGTATATAGGTTTGATTCGGGTGATCCAAAAGCCGGTTCCCACTAAACAAAACTTATGGATTACATCTATGGTGTTAGATATCAGAAAAAATACCAAAAACTAAGTTTTTTGAAAGAGCCTAATGGGGGCAGAACGAGCACATTAGTCTCTCTCTCTCTCTCTCTCTCTCTATATATATATATATATATATATATATATATATATATATATATATATATATATATATATATATATATATATATATATATATATATATATGAGAACTGAACATATTAGACTCCATTTCTTGTTTTGTCCCATAGGTTTTGACTGTTTTACAAATTAGTAGATGTGTTTAGCATGCTCGATTTAGTAGGAATAGACTCTTGAAACTTGGGATGGCAGTGGACAGGGGGAAAGCGGCCCCCCGCCTCGCCCGTTTGGACCGGGGATGAAGGGTATGAAACGGGGATGGAGGCGGGGACGAAGGTTAAAATCCATCCCCGTCCGGGGATGGAGGCGGGGATGGACGTGCACTTTTCCCCGCCCCGTCCTGTCCCCGCCATGATCCCCGCCCCGACCACTTTTCCCCGCAATATCCCCGCCCTGCCCCACATCATCCCCGTTTGAATAGGGGATGGAGGACATGAAACAGGGATGAAGGCGGGGGTGGAGGATAAAATCTTGAGGCGGGGCGGGGGTGAAGACCTTGTCCCCCGCCCCGGCCCACTGCCATTCCTACTTGAAACATGCTTTTTAGACAAAAAAGATATTTTTATGAACTGGAAAAAAACTGGTACATTCATAGCCATTGATTTTGGATCACCAGAAAAACTTGTTTACAGGTCAGATTCTGGTGATCCAAAAGCCGATTCCCACTAACCAAATCCTATAGATCACATCTACAGTGTTAGATGTGATAAAAAAAATTAACTAAGATTTTTGAAGGAGCCTAATAAGACCCAACGGAAAAGGGGGCCTAATGAACACATTACAGAAATGTACGTGCTAAGCGGGGGTTTTTGCCCTTTCGGTATTTTTTTTTGCAGTTTCGATCCCGTAAATGTGTTGGGCATGGTTGATTTATGAGGAATCCACATGGATCATGTGTTTTCTATAAAAAAAAAAAACTATATTTGGTTCCTACAAAATTTACAAAAAATTTGGACCGATGATTTTTCAAACCTTATAAAAAACCCACCCATGTGCAGGAACACTCCCTATAAAATCAAGTATCATTTTATATAACAATTAAAAATAAAACAAAAAAACCCTGAAAAACTTATTTAGCATGTATCATTTGGTACCTCTCTCTCTCTCTCTCTATATATATATATATATATATATATATATATTAGGTGGTAGCTGCAACAGGGTTGACGCTGGTGGACGTACTATGGATGCTCAGCGCCTGCACGCTTGAGTCTTTGGGAGTGCATTAAGAATGCTAACTTTTAGCGGCACTTCACTTTCGTCGGGCACACTAGATAGATAGAGAGAAAGAGAGACAGGCTCGAATCATTTTTCAGATCTCAGTTACGGCTTAATGAAGACATCAGTCGTGTGGTCCAATATTTTCTCTTTTTTGAAGCAAGTCTTGTGGTCCAAATCAACTTTAGCTATTTCTCTGCCGTCAGCAATAGTTCAGGGTTGGCAGGAATCACAGTTTTGACCCCTGTCAGACCCAGACTGGTGTATCATCTGACATAAAAGGACCAGATGTCCTTGTATCACTAAATAACATTCAATACTCAGTGAGTCAGTCTGACCATTTTGGGCCTTTCTCCTTGTTTGTGCATCAGAGAAAGTTGACATGCTTGACCTAAAAGGCTCAATTGTCCTGCCGTTAGTAAATGCAACCCCCCATTCGGTTTCCTCTCTCTGATAACAAACCATGTTTATCAAAAAGAACGTTAGGGACTAAGTTGCCACTGTATTTCCCTCTCACCAGCCGTTTGTGAACAAGAAAAGAGAAGGTAAGGCTTAGAGTAACTATTCTAGGAACTAGTCACAATTCACAAATCTAGTCTTGTCTGTTTCGTTCTCATCTAATGGAACGCTATTTCGTGTGAAGGGACACGATTTTCTAAAAAAATCTCGCCACTGTGGCCTTTCCACAGAGCAGCAGATCTTGTCAAACTCTGGGTGAGCCCTCTTTACTGCATCTCAGTACAAGTGAGACCCACAGAGGGATGGGGTTTTGTGGTTGTAAAAGCTGGGTCAGATTGCTAATTTCACCCAGCTTTTGAACGGATCTGCTGTCTTTTCACAAATGAGCGTTTGTTTCATCTCCACATCCAATGAAAGAGGCCCTTTTTTTATAGAAAAGGTGCACGTGCGGTTGTGGAGGGTTTTCTTCGATAACTGTGAAACAAACACCTTTCGGGGATTTTAGATGGTGGGACCCACATACTAAATGACATGGAGCCATTTTTTGCTGTCAAAATTGACCCACATCCTCCAAACACACCCCCCGACTTTCCTCTCGTTTTTTTAATCTTTTTGGTGGCAAAAGGGCATTTCTTCCTAGTGGCGTGTAACAAATACCCGTTTGCTTCTTTCCTACCAATAAGAAAGGACTCCATGAACATCACATGATGGGAAAGGTCATCCCATGCAGGAAAAAATGCTTAGGTAAATTCATTCACAAGGGGTCGTGTGTATGGATCACAGTGACAAACGTTATAAACGGCAAAATCGCATTTTTCAAAAACTAGTGGAAAATTGATTTTTTTTAATAAATCTTACATTTTTTTGGCAATAAAAAATAAATTTAAAAATATAAAAAAAATTTATAAGAAAATATTAATAAAAATTATTTAAAAATAAAAACACAGTTTTTTCTTGATAAATAGCCATTTAAATTTGGATGCTCATTTTTTATTATAAATACATTCCATGATAATGATTACTATCATGGTGTTAATTGTAATAAATTGGGCATGATAAATAACATGGGATTGTGATCCAAGCTTTAACTTTATTTTCCTTTTGTTTATCTGTTTTTTCTAATGAAAGAGTTAGCATCCCCAAAGCCTACCAGCACCCAATCATAAACTTAGATTTTATAAGAACTTTGTATGATTCACATGGCATCCCTAATAATTATAAGTAGGGGTGTCAATGGGTCGGGTAGGGCCAGGGTTTGGTGATAAATAAGAGGGCCCCATTAGAATCCGGGTTGAACCCGAAGGGACCGATTAATATATGGAGCTGGGTATGGTTTGTGAAATTTCATACCAGACCTGGGCCGGACCTGAGCTCCAACTAAGATCTGTAATTTTTCAATGTAAAAAGATAAAATTTATTATTTTATCGGGTATGATTAGGGTCTGGTTCATGTAATGCTTATAGAATCCGGGTATGGTTTCTCTTATGGTGAGTCCGATTGGAAAATATCATGTTTTTTAATAATAGGTGACATGTTGAAAACATAATATTTTTTCGTTAATATTACTACAGCCTTTGAAAGAATTGCAATAAAATTACGATATTTTCAAAATATCCACAATATTTGTGACACAATTGCAGACAACATAACAGGTCATGGCATCGAATTCTCAATGTTTTAATGAGGAAATAATTCTCCATATCCAAACACAAGCTAAAAGGTAGGGTTATCCCATTTTGCTAGCATAAGAAACTTTTTTTGTTGCATAGTTTTTGCTATTTCTGTTCATTTCTATTTCCATTGTAAGTTGGAGAGGGTGAGGGGCAGCCACTAGGCTAACTCCAAAAATGGGGCAAACAGAAAATCATCAAAATAGTGGGAGGGAATATGAATCTGCCAATTTTCAAGAATTATATAAGTGAAAACAATTTACTGCACTTTACAAAATTGCCCTTGTTTTACAATAGAAAGATTGCAACAAATCAAAGAGATTGGAGACTGGGCCGAGGAATCGAAACCGGGTCCGTTATGGACTCGGCTTTAGATCACCGGGAAGATCCTCGACCAGGAAGAGCATATGGACCTGGTTACTGGCCAATGTTCCCATATGGCAACATTATTATGAAAATGTTGTTAAAGAAATCATCACTGGTGATGGGTCCTTTTGTCTCATTTTTAAGCTGTGAGATACAAAAAAATATGGGGAGGAAAGTGTAATGATTGAATTATGCAAGTTGACATCAAACTTTAGTAGTCGATTGGTTAGAACTAATTATCAAGTTGGTTCTTCCATTGGAACCAAGTCAAGTCAACCGAACCAAGAACCAACTAGGCTCGAGCGAATGGTGTTTAAACATAGACACATGGGTGATAGGTCCTACACAATCAGATGTAGCACAATGTGATTCAAAGGGTCCAACTAAAGCAAGGAATAATACATTTATGAGAGAAGGCTGACTCTCTACCCTATTGCCACTCTACAACTAAAGCAAGGAATAAAGAAAAGCTGTGAAACATGTCTGGTGGTATGATGCTTCTACAAGAGGTCCTGCCCAAATAACTTTTGGTTCGAGGGTGGGACACTGAGCAAGTCCTAAGTTAAGGTCTCGTTTGGATGTCACCCAAAATCAGGTTGATAACTTGGTTTTGGATGTCAAACCAGGTTTTAGTCGCAGAACTTGGTTTGGGTACCACCAAACTAGGTTTTGCAAAACCTGTTTTTTTTTCAAAACTGAGTCAAAACCCAGTTTTGAAAAAATCACCTTTTTTTTAAAGGCAAGCTGGGTTTAGGCAGACCCCACAAGTTCTTATTAAAGGTAGGGTTTGAACCTGCAATGTCCCATCACAAGGAGACGTGCACTGACAACTCCTACCAACCACGAGGAGCCCCCGTTGTTGAAAAATCACCACTGCCTTTGAGATTTGGAGGAAGCCATGACAAAGTAATTGACGAAGATCCCAACACCAAGTGCAGTCAGATCCTGGTCAAAGTTAGTCTTAGTCTGGCTTGACCTATTGCACCTTTTTTTTTTTGACAGAGGAAGCTGAGGTTAGGCAGACTCTTACCAGTTATACAACCATGTACTATTGGGATTCGAACTTGTCCCAACACAAGATGACGTACACTAACTGCTCCTGCCAGACAAAGCTGAGCAGTGTTTAATCATATTGCACCTTTTTTCATATAAAAGTCCAGTGTTTATCCATTTGCACCTATTCCTTCACATAAATTTTGCACCTATTATTCTGTTGCGAGATCCGAATTGGACACATATCCCGAACTGGATCCACTTTCCACAAGTAAGCGGCTCATATCTGACCTGTTTCCATCCCTATTTTCTACATGTCTTGGATTTGAGACTCTCTCTCTCTGATTTGGATGCAACTGATATGACATGCAAGAGTGTATTTAATGCATGTATACAATAGTTATTTCCTTAAATATATGAACCAAACCCAATCCATTGACATCCCTAATCTAGTGGTGCTTAGCCATGTTATCGGTGGGCATCAGCCTGTTTTGACTGATACACATGGTATCGTATAAAATCGATACACTTCACTCCTGAATCAGCTATTTTTTAATAAATGCAAAAACATATTACAAATTAAATTTTTATCATTATTTTAATAATTTTAACATGTATCATGTTATGATTGACACAATAATTTTTTGACCAATACAAAAGATTCACTTGAGTATCGGTATCGGCCAATAGAGCAGAATCGGTGGCCCAACGATTCAGGGCCGATACCAATACTGACAACATTGGTGCTTAGCCTTAAGCATTATGGCTTCACCATTTGTAGGGTTAGTTTTTGGTTGTTTTGTAAATTGGCTTCTCCAGTCAGTCAAGACATCTTAGAACCTCACGAGCTAAAGGATTTTCTGGGCATGTGGGGGCCAACCCTACCCACCTATTGTGCTTGGGTTGTCTCACATCTTTGCCCTAGTGCTATAACAATAGCCCCCATGTGGCAGAAAGATTGGATCCGGGGCCTTCAGCTTGACATAGGACCCCGCTTACCACATGGGACACCACCTCGGTCGTGGTTATAGGTTATGTTGGTGTAACAAAATTATGTATATAAATTAAGAAACAATAACCAAATTTAGTGCAGTTGAATGCTTAATTCACAAACTTGATCCAGTTTCACATCATACCTTAACTGTCCATATGTTTCTTCCTTCGATAGCTGTCATTTTTATAGTTCATTTAACAACAAAGTGAAACAGTATCGCTTTAATAGAAGTGCTTTTTGGCCTTTTTTTTTAATTTTTTTTTCAAAATGGCACCTAGAATTTTGGCATAATGCAAAACTGCACCTATGCTTTGAGGATTTTCAAAACAACATCACGTTTTT
The DNA here is from genome assembly GCF_984573655.1 of Nuphar pumila. Classification (NCBI taxonomy): domain Eukaryota; kingdom Viridiplantae; phylum Streptophyta; class Magnoliopsida; order Nymphaeales; family Nymphaeaceae; genus Nuphar; species Nuphar pumila. The sequence continues at coordinate 129,324,653 of NC_143254.1, read as the reverse complement.
CTTTTACCAAATCAAGGAAAAACAGTAACTGCGCATTAACCTCACATTTGGAAGCAAGAAAAACTCTCATAGAAAAAAAAAATTTGCCTACGAAAAGTTTTGATACAATAACTTTTCTAAATAAAAAGATTTCACTTATTTGTGTAACATGAGAAAAACAATGAAAAATTGTGAAAAAATGATAGAGGGAAAGAGAGGGTCGATTAGCCCTCTCTTAGAGAGAAGTGGTTCGACAAGATAGAGAGAGCGAGATGGTTGACCATGTCAGCGAAAGTGTAATGCCCAGAGTTTTTTAACCCGTAAAACATGTAAAAATTTAAAATTTTCTTTTTTTATTAAAATCGTCAGTGAAAACCTTTTTAAACTTAAGTTCGAACCTAAGGCAGATTACCTTCTACACAATAACAATAAAATTGAATTTAATATATCCAAATTTAATTCTCAAAAAAAGAAAATGATTGGCTCTCGACATCGTCGCGGCATCCCATGTGCACTCTACATTTATACATCACACTTCACCTGAAAACCCATAAAAAATGTCAAACTCGTGAAAGTTTGGTAGGTCCATACCATAACACATAGTGATTGTACAAAGCTAATATATATATCGCATATCCATGATATAACTCAATCAGATAAACATAATGTATTCATTTGCAAAGTGAATAAGTAGAAATGATGTGTCATTCAGTAACATGTTTAACCTGTTTAATCATAATCTCATATCAGAGTCCATAGTCGAGGAGGACATGAAACCTTAAGAACACATGCAGTATATCATACTAAACTTTTTGTCATAATCAAAATGAGTAATCATAAATATACATCATTAATCTGGTATATCAGCATTTACTTTCAGTATTCATCCTCAAAGATTCAACATATCTTAAAAACAAGTTTCACTCTTAATCACCTGGTCTTGTAAATGTATAACTTCACAGAGAGTTTTCACCATAGTCGGATTACCTTATCTTGGATAATGCACTTTCTCATAGGGATTTACCATCCTAGTGAGTTTACTGATCTTAGACAATGCACCTCCTCACAAAAACTTTATGCCCTAGCCAGATCACTTGATCTTTGTCATGCACACCTTCACATAGATTCTCTTTGAAACAATTACTCAATGGTTCTATTGTCATACATGCATAAATACAGTTAACCGCTCATAGGGTCAATGACTACCAATTCGAGCACAATCATGTGTATATTTAATTAACGAAATACAAAATTATTGGCCACCTCTTTGGGGCACCAACACATATCAATTTAAATGACTATACACAAAGTCATGAGCCATCTGTCTGGGCTCAATCAATAAGTCAATCTCATATCAAAAGAAACTGTAACATATCTCATTTTTATCATGATATAATTCAATTATTTCATACATACATCACATCATATATAGCATCACCAAGCAACATATCATAACATCACATTTCATAATATTCATATGTTCGTAAATTGAATCTCTAAGCCTGAGCATGAAAATCCAAAACATATGTATTTGATACATTAAATAAATTATATTTAATAGCATACATATATAATTCTTAACCTGCATATTTAATTTCAAACGCACATATTTCACAATATGAGACACCTAAACCTTAACATATGCAAATATATACCTATATTCGTAAAACCACGCATGTGAACATATATATTTTTTATTCTTAAAATAATGCATGTGAGCATCTATTTTACTTAATTTAAATCATGCATTAGAATCATATAATTACCAGAGTTAGTGTAAATTTACCCTATCTTAAAATCCATGCAATTTTACAAGGAGTAGAAAATTTTGAAAATGACAACTTCTTCGATAGTGAGCTCCTATATTTAAGAGCTACCCTAATTTTGTGGATTTAGAAGGAGCCTAATTAGAGGCTACTTCCAAAATCATGAAAAGGTGTTCTCTTACTCCAATAAAATCAACACTAAGGGAAAGAGAGAAAGAGAAAGAGGGAGAGAGTTAACAAGGGGGGTATTTATAAAGGGGAATACATAGTGGTGAGTGCGAGTGTGATGTGAGAATGAGGTAGGTGAAAGTTTTAATGAATTATTTGGTAAGGGATTTACCATATTGTTTAGTAAGAGATTTAAGAGATTGTGATTGAGTTTGGTAAGGGATTTAAGGGATAAAAAAAGGGAAGTGATGGTTTTAGATTTTGGGTCCTTAGATCCAAACCCAAATTCATTACTCATTTTATTCTTTAAATCTAAATGGTGATCAAAACACAATTTAGTTTTAATTTGAATCAGATCTTCCAAGTGGATCCAATCCCAATCAAATGTGTTGATCCATATGGGTCTCCTAAATCCAAATAAGGATCCAAACATATCAGATTAAAAAACAATTTCAGATGAGTTGACTCATGTGGATTCGTTAAGATCCAAACCCAAATGACTTTTAAATCCATTGGATTCGACGTATTCCAATTCAATATTCTGAATTTAGAATTTCATAGGTAGGTTTTGATTTGTTCTTTATTAAGATTCAAACCTGAATACCTCTTTTGATCTCGTAAATCCAAATTAATACTTAGATAATATAGATTTACTCTCTCTTATATCCTTAAACAAATTATTTAATTTGTTAATAAAATATGATCGATGAATAATAGCTAATTAATCAGCCCAAAAACAATAAGTTAAAGTGAATGTTAGAATATTTTTTTTTAATTACTTTAAAATTCAAAAAATTTGGTGGGTATTACCGAAAGAGAGGAAGAGAGAGATCTAAAAATGGTGGTGAAAAGATGAAAGAAGTTCCTGTGACAACCACATGGAATGAAGTGTGTTGTGGGTGAATGATTGTCCTAATGCAAAAAAATAAAATGATAAAAAAAATTCCTCCATCTCTTTATGTGGAAGAATTTTTTCTATAAAAAAGCAAACTTTTTAGAAAAAAATTTCTTTGAAAAAATTTCTCTCATTTCGAATGGTTGAAAAATTAAGTTGTCATTTTTAATTTCTTAGATGAATTTTTCTACCATTTTCTCACTTCTAAACATGCCCTAAGAGACATCTAGCTGCTAAAACTTTCAAGGTTCTTCCTCCCCAACATAGAGTACACATAGGAGCGTCAAGTAATAAGCCATAGTAGGCCCTAGCCAAGAAGGTGGAGCCTTTTTTTGATAGAGAAATTAAGTTGGGGTTAGGCATACCCCTACCAATACAACCATACCATTGGGGGTTTGAAGTTGCAACATCTCAACACACGGTGATGTGCACTAATTGCTCTTGCCAGACAAGCAAAGCCCCCATTGGTCAAGAAGGTGGAGCCTTTATCACCATCAAAGTTTGCTTTATGGAGATCAGAAACAAAGTTTTAAAAATTAACAGCAATAGCCATTGCTTGCCTAGTGGAGTTAGTATAAAGACATTATCATTTTACCCTTGACAATTACAAGATACCCTTGATCTTATATGCCAACGTGGCTTTGTGAGGCTAACGAAATAGGCTAAACCCCATCTTGCCCAAGTGGTTAAGGTGGTTCTAGATAGATGGTGGAACCCCATCTTATCCAAGATTGATACCCTGTGAGATCATATCAGTGGTTTGCCTGGTGGGTGTCTTTTGTGAGCTAGGGACCTCTTTTGAGGTTTATTATGTAGGAGGGGTGGTGGGGGTGCATTCATTGACCCTCTTCCTGGGCAAGTTCTTTGTCAATAAAAAAAGCAAAATCTTATGAATTAGATGGGTTTTAATTTAAAATCTTACTCCCACAAATTTGATTTTTTATTTTCTATTTACTTATAAAATCTATTTATATCTAGATGAACATCATTAATCTCATGCCAGTACAATTGGTTCAACTTATAGAAGAGACTTCCAAGTTTTGATGAAAAAAGTGATTAATAAATCTTTCAAGGTCATATTTAAGATTTCACCATACATTTAAAGCCAAGATTATGATTGAGCCTTTTGATTAACCATAACAAATTTTAGGTGCATTTTTTACAAGTTTTTAAAATATAGGTGAATTTTTTAATTCTGCTAAAGTGCCATTTTAGAAATTACCTTTGTTCCTTTTAGGGTGATGCATCCTTTTCTTTACAAAGAAACAAATGTAGCCCTCCAAGAAGCTATCCTACAATTGGCCACCCTAAAATACTTAGGGGGCACTTATTTCAGGCATGAGAAAGAGAAACATATTTCTTGTAATAGTTATTTCTAATGAGAAAGTTAAACAATATGAAAAGATTTTCATATGAAAGAGTATTTTAGTTGTGTTTCTTATGAGAAATGCAAGGAGAATTTCTCGAATACATTTGATCAAACATTTTTTGTGGCATTAGTCTCACCCAAAATAAAGTAGTAGTCTACCTTTCTTCTTTAAAGATTGTCATCTCCCATGTTGCAAAACATGGTAGATCAGGATATTCAAGATAAGATATAAACTTTATAAAATTTAAATATTATAATGAATATTATCAATTGAGTATGAATATACATATATAATTTCAATTAAGTGTACACTTAATTATCTCACCACTTTTTGTTGTAAAAAAATGTAACACAAGGCTAGATCAACTTACTTTAACTTGAACCACCATCACAAGAGAATTGAGTTTCAACTTTTATGTCCACTTTAGGTTTAGGAGCACATCAAATGTAAACTTAATCTTTCCTCTTAACAACATGACAAATGAATGCCATAATTCTTATGCTCTTCTCTAAGGTGGGACCCTCTATTTATAAAGTATAGAAACCCAATCTCCCATTAAGTAAAAGAGTTTTAGTTGATGCCAACCTCAATTACACTTTTCTTTTGATAAGGTCACCCCTTATTAGGCAATATTTCATTTAAAATAAAACTCTTGAAAACTATAAAGATTTTGGAGATACCAAACAAAGTTTAACAAACATAAATTTCACAAATATATTTCAAAAATAAAGAACTTGTTTGACAAAACTTATTTTTGACTTTCTCTCTATATAGTTGTATATTAACTTGAATCATAGTGAAAAACATAACAAAGGTTTGACTTTTGTATAATACACTCATACTAGTTACTGTAACAAGTATAAAAAAAACTTTGCTCACCTAATACATAAATATATGGTGTCAATAAAGAACACACTAATTGTCTAAGGCCAAAGTTTGTGTAGTTATTTCTATCTCAAAGGTTACTAACGAGCATAGTTACAAATCTTAACAAATTTTTGAATTTTGCACGAAAAATTCAAGATACAGTTTCAATAAAACATTTATACCTAAATTTGTGTGTTATTTTCATGAGTTTTTCAATATAGCGCATTAAAAAACACATCAATAGAACTTAAAAATTTTAAAGTCTGTTTTTTTCAAGGCCTTTACTTCACATGAATAAAGGAAGAGTGTTGGGAGGGTTGTTATAGGCTTGGAGGAAAGGTTAAGGTCTTTAGTCCATGCCTCTTCGATATTGATTTATTCCCAAACCCTCAAATGTGTTTGAAATGAAAGGGGTACTATTTATAATGGTATTATTTATGAGAATGTGAGTCATGATATAAATGCTAGTTTTGGGAATCATGCAAGGCCAAAAATAACATTAAAGAAAAATAGCTAAAGAAGTTTTCTGAAATTACATAAGGAGCCTAACCCCTAATATCTTCTAAAAAAATGAACTTTAAAAAATAGGTTTTTTAATAAAGTTTATTTTATTATTTATCACAAAAATGTATTTTTACTTTTATTTTTTATAATTTTTATATAATTTTTATATTTGCTGTGATTTTCCTGATTTTTTCAAGAAAACATGTTTCAAAATCTTCCAAGATTTTTCTTTTCCTAGAAATTTTTGAAAATGATATTTGTGACTATGCTGCCGAGTATGGTTTTTAACAATTGCCTTTCGATAGGGCTACACATAGCAAATTACCTAACCAACATAGAGAGACATTTGGGTATGCTGCATTTGTTGCATGCTTTAAGATCTCGGTTGGGTCCTTAGATGACTTTTCATACTAACACTATGAGTAGCTCCATATCTTGAAACCCTCATTTTTCAAAAGACCTTATTGCAAAAAAGAAATAAGTGTATCACCATAACTGACTTAGGCGTATAATCTTAACATGATACATGAGATGATAAATTATAGTATATTTAAAGTTTTAAGGCTAAGATTTTTTCTCATGTTCAAATTGACTATAAGTTTTTAGATGAGATCATTCTACAACTAAAATTGATAAATATCAAAATAAAATCTTGCATAAATCACAGTTGCATGCATTACCAAAATAATAGTTCATTAACATAATCAATGTCTTATTCAAATATCTATGGATTTCATATTTTTTTTTGCAAGATCATATAAAATGTTCAACATCAAAACCTCTCCAGATGATGCTATTTCATTGGCTATTCAATTTGTAAATCCTTTAATTTGTAAATCCTCTGCCTTCTACACCTCCTCCATGAGAGAGAGAGAGAGAGAGTTTATCTGCTGTGTGCATACGATATAAGAATGTGTAAATAGTATTAACAACTTGATAGAGCTCACACACTGCATAGATCAATCACACATAATAAAAAACAATGAACACAATGATTTAACATAATTTGACACTTGAATGTCCTATGTCCATTGTTGAAGAAGACTCTTTTTCTCACATTTTGAGAGAGAGTCCTAATATTATTATAAAGAGAGTTAAATTAAAGTTTACATACATAAGGTCTCTCATTAAAGAAAAGCATCTTCTAACTTTCCTCTCTAGATAAACAATAGTTTCACAATAAATGAAAACTTTTTTCTCTCATGAAAAATGGAAACTCTCTTCACATGATAATTGAAAACTTTGATAATAAGAAACTTTTTTCACATGAAAACTTTCTCACATGATAATTGGAAACCTTCTCCAAGTCTTCTTCATGTTAGGTCTCTCCATAATAGACGCTACTCATTGATTGGATGGATCTAGATCTGGATCCAATTCTTTAACATGTCCCATCAAGCCAACCTCTATATCATGGAGATTGAGCTTGCTTCTTAATAAGCAAAACCTTGGACTTGGAATAGGTTTAGTAAAATTATCAACCAAATGTGTTTTTCATGAAATAAATTTTACATCAATTTCTCGATTTGAAACTATCTCACAAACAAAATGAAAGTCTATTTCAATGTGATTTGTATCAGCAAGAAATACTTGATTTGCAACTAGGAAAGACAGTGGACTGGGGTTGGAGCAGGGGACAAGGTTTCCACCCCCACCCCATCTCAAAATTATTCCCTCCATCCCCGTCTCAAAATAGTTGTCCTTATCCCCATCCCTGTCCCCGTCCTCGTCTCATATATAAAGATTTTATAATATATAAGGGTATATTAATGATTTCATTAATAGAGATCGAGGATGGGGTGGGGCAGGGGCAAGAGTAAGTCCATCTCCACCATCTCTGTACGGGTTTTGATTTTCACCTTTATCTCTGGTCCATTCCCCGTTTTATATCCTCCATCCTAGGTCCAAACAGGGTGGGTTCAGATGGATCCCCATTTTTTCTTCGGTCCACTGCCATTCCTATTTGCAGCCAAATACGTAGCACCTAAATTATCACATCACATAGTCAACCCTATTTTAACTTAACTCCCAACTTGGCTAACATCTTTAACCACAATCAACTTAGGAATGACTTTTGTTAGATATTTGTATTTAACATCAGTATTGAATTCTGTCATGGTATGCTATTTTCTAGAGTTCCATGACAGAATATTGAATCCCAATATAGATATCCACTAGTGGATATTTTGTCATCAGGACAACCTGCCCAATGTGCATTAGAGTAGACTCAGAGATCAAGTGACAGAGATTTTCTGATATTTAAGCCATAATTGATAGTCCCCTTTAAATATCTTAAAATTCTCTTGACATGTCCAATATTCTTGTGTAGATTAATACATAAATTGACATGCTTTGTTTACAACAAAAGCAACATCTGGTCTTGTCAAAGTAACATAAGAAAGACATCTGACAAGACTTCAAGAGTCGCTAGCATCATCAAGAAATTCTTTCTCATATTTTGATAAAACCACATTAGGCGTAGTTGGTGTCACCATGGGTTTGGAATCAATCATTTGTGATTTTTTTAGTAAATCATAGATATATTTCTTTTGTGATAGACATATTCCTTCTAAAGTCGACTTTACTTTTATGCCCAATAAGAAGCGTAACAAACCAAAATCTTTTATAGAAAATTTCTGTCAAAACTTATGAATTATTTGATGCACTTTATGTGAAGAATTTCTTGTAACAATGATACCAGCCACATACACTAATATATAGACGAGAAATTTTTTATTATTTTTGATGAAAAGCGAAGTGTCAACTCTTGACTCAACAAAACCACCACAAATAAGATAAATTTTCAATCCTTCAATCTGAGCTCTTGGGTCCTGTTTCAAGTTATAGAAAGCTTTATCTAAATGACATAGATAATTAGGGAATTTAGAATCTTCAAAACTAAGAGTATGCATCATATAAACTTCCTTCTTTAAAAATGCATTATTAACTTCTAAGTGATGCATAACTCAATTATGACTTACGATAATGGAGAACATTGTTCTGATCGTGGTGGGCTTTACCATAAAACTGAAAGTTTCAAAATAATCTATCCACTCTTGATTTCAACCCAAGTCTAGACTTGTATCTAGCAATGAACTCATCTGCATGTCTCTTCATTCTGCATATCCATTTGCATCCGAGTATATTAACACCTTCTTTAGGGGGTACCAATGTCCAAGTTTGATTCTTGTGAAAAGCTCAGATTCTGGCTCTCATGGCCAATTCCAACTTAGGATAAGATCTGGCTTGGACATACACATTAAGTTATTCTTCATCAGGTATGATTTCACTTAGAAGAGCTATTGGGTACTTATGAGCAATAAAGGTCTTGGATTGGTTTGTGGATTATTATTGGATTGGATTTGGGGGGACTCAGCATGTTGTTCCACATTCTCAAGGTGTAGAAGGGATGATTATGGAATTAGTGGGATTGAACATACCTAGATTTTATAGCCATTAAGTGACATCACTGTGTTGACAGTGGGTACATTTGTACCATTGTACAAGAAAGTACTTACATCAACATCAAACACAACATGACTTGAGATAAACTCTTTTTTAAATAGGACAAAAACATAAAAATCCTTTGTTACATAGCAAATGAAGACACATGCTCTAATCTTGGGAGCAAATTTAAATGCATTATATGGAACAAGATAATAATACATGCAACCAAATATTTTCATATCATCATAAGTTGGGAGCTATTGAAACATAAGCTCAAAAAGAGATTTATCTCTCAAGTTTGGGTTGGATCAACATTTTATAATGTGAACAATTCTAAAAGCATCAATCCAAAAAAAATATTTGACAAAAGCGTGCATGAGCATGGTTAGACCCATCTCAACCACATGCCTGTGCTTTCGTTCTACAACACCATTTTGCTGTAGGGTATGTGGACACGAAATCTATTTTTTTATTTCATGCTTATGAAGAAAGTTGTTAAAAACATGACTAACAAACTCTCCTTTGTGGAAAATTTTAATTTCATGGCCCAACTATTTTTCAACAATAGCTTTAAAAATTTCAAAGTATCTTAGTGTGTTAAACTTTTTCAATATAAAAAAGATCCATGAAAACCTAGAGAAATCATCATCAAGCAACAAATAATACTTAAAACACTCTAGAAGCGCATGGAGCTGGCCCAACAAGCCAACATGAATTAATCCAAGAGGAACAAAAGCTTCAAAATCATAAATCTCAAATGGCAAATGATGCATTTTACCAACTAAGCAACTAAAACATAAATTTAAGCTTTATCCATTATAATCAATAGCTCGAACTTTAATTCAAAAATCAAAAGTTTTAATTCTTAAATGTCCCAAACGAAGATGCCATATACTTGCAGTTTCTCCTAACTCTTTGCTAGTTGTGTGAGCCTCTTCACTCCTTGATCCATCATTGTCACTGTCACATGCCCAGTAGTAAAGCCCGAATTTACTCGATCCTTCTATGTGATGTAAGATATAACCACAAGAAAGGCTTCACATTATATGCAGAATCACAACCATCTTGGCATTCCTCAAGGTGGGTGTGGTGTCCATCTTGAGAAATGTTGAGATGGATGGTCATCACCAGCGGAGCTGTATGCCAAGCAAATAGCACCTCTGCATAAAAAAACGAAATCAAAATTTTTTTCTACTGGACATCGAGCAAAGTCAGACGAGGGAGGATCAGGTGCAATGTGATTACACACATTTAGTGTGCTAAATGTGTGTTGCTGCACCTAAACCATTATGCCCTACAAAGAAAGATTATCCTCACACTTCATTTTTGGATACAACCTATCAACTGTGGGGCCAAATAGTAGATAGAGCACTACAAGAAAAATGTGGATTGACGACAGACGATATCCGATGCTAATCCATCACCAATTCATCGCTAAATATTTTAGCAATGAATTGGCGACGAATTAGCGTTGAATATTGTCCGTCGTAATTTCCTAGTCGCTAATGAGCGACAGAACTTATTTGTTACTACTTTCGTCGTTAATTTGCGACAAATTAGCAAATATCATATTCCGTCGCGAGTTCGTAGCTAAATAAGCACTAATTTGGTTTTGCGATGGATTATATTCCATTGCTAAAATAGCAACGAAATTAACGATGGAATATAATCTATCACAAAACATCAAAAATCTATAGCTGAATATTAGCGATGGATAATATCTGTCGCTAATCCATCACAAAATTAAAAAAGAATTAAAAAAAGAGCCCCGACGCATGCGCCTCATACGCCTTAAGGTGCATGCCTCGAGGTGAGGCGCGCCTCAAGCCGAGGCATACACGCCTTGAATTTTTTAGTCAAATGAGAGTCAAAGTCCTCATTTGACAAAAAATTAGGGTTTTTTAGGCAATTTTAACTAAGTTGCTAGTAAAAAAATCGAGTCTGATCCATAAGACATCGGGACTCAAACATAAGCCCCCCCAAAAAATCTTCTGGGGGGCACTTCCCCCCACGACACTTCGCTAGGGGCAGTCCCACTTGAACCCTCGCCTGCTAAACGCGCAACGAGACTCGCGCCGGGGGTAGCCCCCGGACCCCCGTATTGCAAGGGGGGTGCACCACTTTTTTTTTAACTTGTTGCAACATTTGGAACCAGAGATTGAAAACCTCTGCTGCAACACCAAGTTTGTGTAATATGCTGAGTGTTAAAGCTCCATTACAGTAAAGGGCATTCGCTACCTGCAAATTCAAGTAGAGGTAGCTTGATCAATAAAACATCTTATTCCATAAAAGACCTCACACGACAAGAAATTTTTGATCCGGTTAGTCAACATATCATATGTTTTTCAGTGCGCCGCTTCCTTGCATTATACAATTTATTTGAGTTTTTATTGTTTTTGGAAGAAATCTTTTAAAACTGTGATGAATTGAAGAAAAAGTCAAAATTTGTGATTATCCCTTAAGCATGTATTTTACCATGCGCATGACAATAATTGTTTCATTTAAAAAGTAACATGGCCCAACAAAAAAAAGCAAAGTGCTCACAATTGAAGGTCCTAAGCTTAGAGAGAAGAAATTTGGTTGCTCCCTCAATGTGCATCTTGAACAATTTTTGTTGCTCCCCATCCAGCTTGGGAGTAAGCAGCTTAATGTAAGCGTTTCATATAAGTCACAAATTGCTTCTTGTCAAAAGAAGGTTGCTCCTGTGAAAAAAAACAATGCAATGATCAGCCTCCATGCATTTTTTAGCTGTATATATACAACACAATATCTGTAATGCACACACACACACACACACAAGCTCTACCTGAAGTCTGAAAGTGTCAACAATATCCACTACTTTGACAACTTGATCATCGGCACCTTCATCTTCTTCCCTGCCCTCTGCAAATGGGTTCGCAAGAATGTAAGACATATAGAGAAAATACAGATGATCATTTTCTCGTAAAGAAAAAAATTCAAATCAAGTCCATTCCAACCACCAATGATCTCACTTAAGAGGGTGAGATTGCATATTGCCAATAAGAAAACCACTTCTCAAAGGTGAGTTTTGTTCAAATCATCAAAGTAAGTGCGCTCCATTGCCTTCCTTGCAAAGATTCTTTTTAAGGGATCATATTGTAATATGTTCTGTAGATGTTAGAGCACATATGTAAGTCAAGGAGTTAACATAAACTTATTGATCTAAAAGAAAAAAATGGAATGGGGCATATAATCCCCAGAGAAGATCCAGGCCAATAGGGTGAAGATCAAGAACTGCTGTTAATAAACTCTTTGGCTCTAATTGTGGGTACTCATGCCAGTTTTTTAGTGCACTTGCACCAGGCCACACCTCTTCATTTGGAGTTCCCAGCAACCTACAACCAAAGGAAATAATTTCTAGCTGACAATTTGAAGTAATTCAGTAGTTCATATAGAAGGAAAAGCTAATAAGGTTAAGGGTGAGCTAGTAGAACCTGAATATGTGCAATGGTTGTTGAAGTTCAGTCTTCTGGAAAGAGTGCTTGATTTGTAACAAGATCAACTGCAACATAATTTCAATCTTTATGTTGTTGAAATAATAATAAACATGTAATTGAAATCAGCATTTCGAAATACCATGTCTACTAGAGTTCACCATCAACAGAAAAATCAACATTTCGAACAAAAGGCAGATATTCAACCACTGGATCATAGGTGTAATTATAGCTTAAAGCGTTATCATTTGCAAAATCAGACACATAAACTTCCAATCCTGCAATATGAGCATCCAAGACAAGAGATGTATGAGACAATAGATACTGATTTGCACCTGTGGGCTATATATAACTCTTTGGCACTAGAATTCCAGAAGCAAATGTCTTAATAAATGTGAAGTTCTTCAAGAGTGAACCATAGTTTAGATTAGTTGAAGGATCAATAGTTCCTGAATCTGGAAAGCGTAAAATTAGCTTTGTCTTGGTGTCATTAAAACTGGACACAATGCTCCTTAAGAAACCAACTTCTGGAGATAAAATGTAATTAACTGCCACCCCCTTTGATATAGAAAGAATGTATGCCCTCATGTTTAGTTCATGCTGTGTATAGAAGACATCGTGCTGAAAGCGAAAGAAAAGAAACAGTATTAGACATAATCAAAAATATCAAACATGAAATGGAAAGAAAGAAAAGCATAAATGGTAAGAACCAATAGAGCCAAATTCCTATACCTGTGCCATCAAAATGTATACTAAAGCAACTACTTTACACGAGACTCTCCTAAAAAGCTACAAAGCAGCTTTGGTGGAGAATGCAACAATTATGAGAATCACCAAGATAAAAAAAAATGGAAACAAAATATGGACACTAAGCATGAATATGATTCCAGCGATGCAAGAAGTGAAACACCGGTAGAGTGATCAAAGCATTACCTCCACATTCAACCAAAGACTTGGAGCCTTCAATTGCACCACATCTTCAACTCTAAGTGTGAGTTCGAGATAAAAAAGGTCATTACGAGAATTCAATACTTGAACCACTGAAGAAAAAAGCAAGAAATGAAAAGATTTAGGTTTCACAACTGCATAATAACTCAAAAGAAACTAGCACGCTTTACCGCATAATGGTGCATACCAATATGAACATAGTCCTTCCAGTGCATCCAACCAATAAACATTAGCAACATTCCCTCTAATGTCAGCAAAGAAGAAATTTCTTCGGCTGCAAATTGTCCCACCATTGACGACAATCAGCCAGATTTTACCTAAGGCAAACGGGGGACTAGAATCTAATTTTTTTATCAAAGTTGCAAATTCCATATTTAAGTCATAAAAGATCCTTCTTCAGCTGAAAATTCGTGACATGGCATTGAAAACAAGAAGCAGAATCAAGCTGGTCTTTCTATAGCCCACAAATTTGTATAGAAGAGAGGACACTTGATCTAATTGGACACAATGCAACACCTAGATTCACATAGGAAACAATCGTTGAAGCAACAACCTATCTCATTTAACTTGACTATCATGTTTTTGCCATTACAAAGAAAAAATGCAAAAAATGAAAGGAGTGATCTATCGATCAATTGATCAATCATTGATAGACTTACAAGAGATATTATTAAATATGAGTGATGAACTATAATCAACCGATTGATAGACTTGCACACTCGAGTCAGGAAAGAGCTCCGAGAATCCACCCCTTGCCACCACCAACGGCTGGCTGCCCGTTGAACATCCACAGACCAAATGGAAAAGCCGATAAGGATAAAAAAAAAACAAAAAAATGAAGAAACAAAGTGGTAATTCTTGCAATGCGGAATCCATTCACAGGTGAATCAAACAAAGGAAAATCAAAACCACTCCTTCAAAAACAAAAAGAAAACGGTGCACTTAACAAAAACCAGTAATGATTCCAAATCAAGAGAATAATTGCACTCCGACAACTTTACATAAGACAACGTTTAGTTTTTTGAAGGCGATCATGAAAAAGTTGACAGATAAAATCACCTTGTTGTGACTATACGGAAAAAAATCCTCATACGGTTTCTCATTCATTTCTTTTGAAGGAATTGAATCATAAGAAAAACAACATCAAGCATTAAGAGATCAGAATCTCTATTTTTTTTTTCGTTTTCTCCTTTGATCACGTATCCATCACTGGAAAACCCCATTGAAATACAGAGAGAGATTTGTAATGTGTTACCTCTGAGGGTGAAAAGAGTGGTGCAGATGGAGGAAGAGGGCAAGGAAGACGACGCCATCTCCTGGTCGAGGGACTCCGTGGAGGGCAAGGATGAGCTCGGGGCTCTATGATCACCTGGGCTCGATGCTAGCGATCACCTGGGCTCGATGATCCCCAGCTACGGGTTCGACGTCCTGAGCTGTGATGACATCGACGAAGGCAACGACGAGGAAGATTTGGAGAGGAGAAAGGAGGGGGGAGGAGGGAAGAGAGAGATCGTGCCCCAAATGGGCCTTTTTATATCGCGAATTAGCAACGAAAAAATTCTGTCGCAACATTTGTCGCTACTTAGCGACAAATTAGAAAAAAAAAAATTTTGTTGCGACATCTGTCGCTAATTTGTGACAGATTAGTGAAAAAAACTTTTCATCACTAATATGTGCCAAATTCGCGACATATTTTAAGACAATTTTTTTCGTCGCTAATCCGTCTCTAAGTAGCGATGGATTTTGCGACAGAATTTTTTCATTGCTACTTTTAATTTTGTCGACGACTATTTTTCTCTAACTAATCCATCGCAAATTTGCGATGAATTATTTCTGTTGCAATTTTTCGTCGCTAATGAGGGTTTTTCTTGTAGTGGAGGGTGAATAGGTGCCAACATACCAAAAGTGTCCAATCGCATTGCACCTGATCTTCTTCTTTCAAAAAACACATTGAACCTGATCATCCTTCAAGCCAGATACTTGTTCATCGTGTTTGGCTTGCCGAGTCTATATATTTTGTGAGTTTCTACGAGCTCTCCACGTACCGAATAAGAGCCACACCATGAGCAGTTCATCTTGTTTTCCAACGTATCTACAAATAGCGAACACTTTTTGAATTCCCTGTTTAGGTGGGGTGGCTAGAGATCGTATAGCCTATGGTATTGCACATTATTGTCCTATGGACCTATCAGCCAACAATTTGGCTGTGTATAGGTGATCTTCACTGTGCATTGCGAAGGCTGGGCCTGTTCACTAGCTTCCATGGGGGGATACATTTACCATGGATACATCACATTATTACAGTTACCTTCACTAATAATAACTGAACATAAAATATAAGTGTTCCCACCTTAAATTAGGGTATACTAATTAAAAGTTATCTCAGTCATGTTCATCTCTAGGCCTTGCTCCAAATCTTTGACAGCATATTTTTGTGCTTTCTTTCTGATCTGCTTCTATTCTTTCATCAAACCTGCACTAACAATAAGGCTATGTTTGGGAGCCAAAAATGAGGTGGGAGGTTGGGGATTTAGTGGATTCCACCTACCCCTGTGGCTGTTTGGAAGTTGGAATTTGGAAGATGAGAGTGGAGATGGCCTCTCATTTCGCTGTTTCAAGTAAAACCTTGCAATGATGTAGTTGACAATTTCAGTCTCATCATATCCACAGAGGCTCGGCTCATCTGAGAGGAGCGACTTGTGAATGTCAACAAGTTGACAGGAATGGTTTTTTTCTTTTCTTGGATTATCCTAACAAAAAAAAAATTTCAGTCCTCTTATATCTAGTCTCCAACAACTCTCAAAAAGACCCTAAAGAGAAACTGGAGTTTGTGGAGTCTGTTTAGCTCAACTCTTTAAGAATCTGTTCAAGCTTTGTAAAATAGGTTGGACAACCAAAGCCATCAGTTGCTTATGAAGTTTCATGTGCAAAGAGTGCTTGGCTAGTTGGCTTGGATTGTCTAGCCTCATTGAAAAAGATATAGCATATCTTTTTGGCAAAATTTCATAGGCTGATCTTCTACTCTTAGTTTTAAAGATGTGTCTCACTTTTCTGAATTTCCTGCTATGGGCTGCAAGTTTCTTGAAAACTGACAAATAGGGACCCTAGTTTAACTTCAAACCCTTGGAAAGTGTGATTCTTCAGGGCATGTTTAGAATCGAAAAAGATGTAAGAAAAGTGATGCAAAATGAAAATTCCATACTAAAACTAAAAAACTTTTTTGCTGAGAGTTTTTCTAACAATTACTCTTTTTGACAAGAAACATTCTTCCATGAGGGGTGGTCAAGGAATGTTTCCTACCAAGAGAATTTACTTTTACACTCTCCATTACCTATCTCACCACCATCACAACTACAATCCATCTCACCACCACCCACCGCCCACCACCCTTCTCCTCCCTCTCATTTTTTCATATTTTCTCACTTTGTTTTCTCATGCTACACAAATAAACTAAAAACTTTCTTTTGGAGAACTTATCATATCAAAAACTCTCTTACTCATAACTTTTTTTTTTGAGTTTTTCGCTCTTCCACCATCTCACCACCACCCTCCTCATCTCTTATTTTTTTCACATTTTCTCACTTTATTTTTCTCATGCTACACAAACAAGCCAAAAAACTTTCTTTTGAATAACTCATCAAAAATTCTGATAGGCAAACTTTCTTTTCCTGCTAGAGGTTTTCTCTCTTCCAAACTTGCCCTTGGAATTTTTTATATTGCTGCTGGAGTTAAAAATGATTATTTACCCCTATAAAAAATTAAGTAGGCCTTTTAATAATGTGAGGGTATTATTATGATTTGACTCAATTTAACTGATATTTAGCCGTAGTTAATGGTCAAGTAGGTCTCTTTTTTGCTGTTTCTAAAAAGATCGATGATCATATCAGGAAATTCAAAGACATGGGTATCACCAAACACACGATTCGATCTCGACACGTGAGTTTGAAAATCTTTTGAAAAATAAGATTTTTTTATTAATAAAAAATATTTTGATAAATAATTTTTTTAAAATATTATTAAAAATACAAAAAATATATTAAAATAATAAAATAATGTCCATACATGTCAGGATTAAGTCAGCGTGCCATAGCGTGTTCCACTCGTGTCACTCATGACACACGCTCCAAATGGCATGTCTGATTCACCTAATCACCCCGAGTCGTTGCCAACCAGACTTGAACCTGACCCGACCCGACTGCAGCCCACACGTCGGTACTCCCAAAACAGGGCTACAAACGGATCCGAGTCCCACATGTTTTTTTCCATATATGGATCCTTTAAGTAGGATCAGATTACTTTTGGATTTGGGTCGGTTTTGAATTAGCATTTCAAGTCGGATCTTGAGCTCATCCGATTTAAAATCTAATCCTATCACAGTTTTAATTTTTTACATGTAAATAACTTGTTTTTGTTTTACTTTTTCAGGATCCAGTATTACCACATGTATTTGGGATTCGGATTCAACCGTACCTCCTCGAATCTGATTCGTATCCGATTCAGATTCAAAATTACTATTTATATTTCGGATTTGGATTAGGATCTGGTAAGATCCGGCCCGAGTACGACCCATTTGCACCTCCTAGCCCAAAATGTGGCTCCCCTGTCGTTTCGAGTGTAACCGGAGAGGAGGAAAACAAGTCTCTCTCTCTCTCTCTCTCTCTCTCTCTCTCATGATCCATTGTCTCCCTCTAACCCCATCTCTTTGGTCGTCTCTCGTCTTCTTCTTCTTGCGTTTGTGAAATTCATGCATTGTTTCTGTTGATCCTGTGATATCTCATTACATAAAAGACGTATTGCGTTACATTGATCCGAGTTCTTTGGGTGGTTCATTGCGAGTCGATGAATCTCTTCTCCCATCTCTGAGAATTACGGCATTGGGATCGAAAATCGAGAACACTACCATGAATTCCAACGCCAGAAGGATGAACAATGGTGGTGCCCAGATCGGAGGTGCGGCCTCCGCCGCGTCCCTCAAGAACCTCGAGTTCGATTTCGGCCTCCCTAATCGGCAATCTGCGAAATCGTTGAACGATCAGAGGGCTCCGAACTCATCATCATCATCTTCTTTTTCTTCCCTCTCTTATTCCAGAACCCCTCCGTCCTCGGCGCCGAACAAGCCCTCTTGGACACACCAGCCTTCTCCGGTGCAATTCGGGTCGAAGGACGCCGGGATCGGAAGCCTCTCCGGCCCGACGTCGATGGTGGGCGACATCTTCGGCCGGAGTTGGTCGCATCAGGCGAACCCTTCTTCGGATTCGAAGCCTGGGAGCCGGTCGGGGATCGGCGAGTCGAAACCGAATTTGTTCAGTGATCTGGTGGGCACCGCGTTTGGCCAGGGAAAGAGCTCCAATGTGCCCCTCAAAGACTCTGCTCCCAGGGCATCGTTTTCCATGGGAAATTTGGCTGGATCGATCCCGAAACCGAATCCTTTGCGGTCGAGCAATTCTCGATCTTCGGAGAGTTTGGGGAGTTTTGCATCGGAGTCCCAGCAAACCAACAATGGTTATTCTTCGTTCGCGAAGGCCAGCGGTGGTGATCCGTTCGGTTCTTTGGGGGCGGGCAATTGGCGACCTTCATGTAATTCTGGTTCTGTGCCTATGAATCAGCTCAAGCAGAATGCCAGTGTTTCGGTCTCTGCGAAAATGGAGAGTGACCCATTCGGTTCTTTGGCGGATTTTACCTCCAGAAAGCCTCCTGCTACTCAACAATCCAATACCTCTGTGAAGAATTCCAATTTCAGATCAGAATTCGGGGAGTTCCAGTACGCCCCTGCTGCGGCCAAATCATCATCAGCACCCCCTCAATTTTCTACTCCGATGCCGTCAGATTCATTAGGAATTCCAACTCAAATGGGAAAATCCGGAGGTGTTTATCCTATGGACACATTGTTCGCAGCATTGTCATCGTCATCGTCTTCCTCTGCTTCCGTAGCTCAAGGTGCTGTTAACCAACCTCAACCGTCTTCTGAAATTGATGACTGGGGCATTGGTTCAGAGTTTTGTGGGAGTATTGATACAGGCACAACTGATCTGGAAGGGATCCCCCCACCACCCGCGGGGGTGACGGCTTCAATGGCGAAATCCAAGGGATTAGAGAACTACAAACAGGGCCAGTTTGCCGACGCGATCAAATGGTTATCGTGGGCAATTGTGCTCTTTGAGAAGGCAGGTGATGATTCATCCAATGTGGAGATTCTGTCTTGCAGGGCTTCTTGTTACAAAGAAGCGGGAGAGTATAAGAAGGCTATTGCAGATTGTTCCAAGGTACTGGAAAATTTAGGTTGTTGGAAGGATTTTGTGTGTTATGATCGGATTCTCATTTTCCCATGTGAATTATGCACATACTATTAGTCTTAGCGTGTCCTGTTGTAAAAATGCAGGTCCTCCAGCAGGACGGCCAGAACATTTCGGTTCTTCTCCAACGCGCGCTTCTCTATGAGAGCACTGAAAAATACAAGCTTGGAGCTGAGGACTTGAGGATGGTGATGAAGATTGATCCTGGAAATAGACTGGCCAGGGGTACCCTCCATAGATTTGTGAAGCTGGCAGGCTAGGCTCAGCGGGGTGTGTGTAGAGTGAGAATGGTTGATGTTCTCCCTTACATTGCCAAAATTGTTTCTTGGATTTTATGGTTTTTGGAATTACTGGTGCTAATGAGATATTACATTTATTGGGAGGTGAATAGTGATAGAGGATGCATATCCCTGAAAAGTAGTTTCAAGCAGGGCTTTTTGTCTTGAAGATGGTTGATCAAATTGTTTGATGTGTTGTATTGAATTTCAGTTTGCTGGTTTTCTATTGTTTCTCAGAGTTGTGCCTCAGAGACTAGATTAAGTCAGCAGTTCCACAGATTACAAACTCCATTATTTATGTCACTTTATAATTTTATTTTGTTCTGTCTTATATCTTTTCTGTATGACTGTTTTCTAGTGGTGGCATTGATGAATCATGAACATAAGATTAAGATACTGACTGACTGAAATCGATCAATAAGAAGAACATGATGCTCATTGCTGCTTATCCAATCACTACTACATCTATGGTATCTTTGAATTTCATTCAGCTGAATGGTCGCATAAATCTTACTCTTGTTTTTGTGACAAAAGAAGCGTGGTGGGATGTGCTTTTTGGGTTGACACAGTGCAGAACAGTGGCTGAACATGTCATAGAAGTTGTGCAATAGAGTGGCCATTAGAGAATAATCTGGGATGTTGTATGGCATGGGCATATAGAGGAAATAGCCTGGCAGAACTATTTCCTCTTTGTAGGATGTTGGAAGAGTGTTATATTTTATTTTTTCCTTGCATACATGTTAGCGTCATGCCTATGACGATGCAAAAAACTTAGTAGATGCTTACTGGCAGGTCCCCTTGTAAGCTTTCACAGAGCTGTTCAAAGGCATATCTGGACCATTAGATATTAACACAATTATTTTTTAACCTTTGGACTGAAAGAATTTCATACTGAACCTGTTTAAGTTCTCACAGATCAAATAACAAGGCATCTACATGTTAATCATATATGTCCTTGGAGGTGGGCGCTTCGCTCTTTTCAGAGTTATTTATATTATACTCCATACCCATATTGCACCACATGCCCTAGTCCTGTAACCATGTGATAAGCTACTTCCAGCAGCGTATGTTATTATGCTCACAGTTCTTTGGTAAGCGACGTACACGTATATCTAGTGATTAATTTGTGGTGGCTTCATAGTTCTGTGGATTCAAAACAAATAAGGTTTCTTCCTGTATGATTCTGAGCCATTCTTCTTGATCATGGACTTTGACTCTCAATTTTCATTAACATAGAAACTGCAAAATTCTTCACAAAGACTGACATCACATAATCATGTACAGCCAATGTTTTTTTGTGTTCAGAAAATTGATTCAGATGAATTTTGGTTTGCATGTTCATTTTTTGGATTTGACTCCAGGAACAAAAGTATAATTGACACTTTCTGTTTTATATGCTTATGTCTTGTTTGGTTTAGATAAATGAAATGAGTGTTTTTTTCCAAGTGTTGCTATTTCCCCCTTGTAGTGAGATCACAGAATTATTAGGGTTCAGGTTTTTTTGTGATTATAGTTTAAAGACAGGAACATCGTCTTCTTTAGCCATGTACACAAAGAATAAACAACTGCAGAAAAGGAAAAAAACTTGAAGAGGCCTTGTGCACCTATATGATAGCTTGAAGAATCATAGATGATATGATTATAACAAGGAACGATGAGGAAGATAGTGACTAATCTGTATGGAATATCTGCTAAGTTAACTCATGCCTGCTTTAGCTGGAGCCAGCCCCTTCCACATTTTTTGAGATCGTTAGGGCCCATTTCCCTCCTCAAGCTCTCTTTATCTCCTCTTCAAAGAAGAGTACATTATAGGACAGGGAGAACCAGTCTAACATGTTTTCCTCATTGCTTTTGCATTTTGAGCTTCCACCAGACGAAAATCAAATACTTTCCTTTCTTCGATTTCCCTTTGAACTTTTACACAAGAGGACCAATCCAAGGATTAATGGTATAGCTTATCCAATAAACCTCTTAATTTGGTATAAATAATTACTTCTCTCATACATTCCTAATCCCAAACTCCGCCTGTGTATAACTGTTTAGTTATACACTGCCGGTCTCAAGCCCGGATAAAGGAGGATTGCGGTAGGCTAGTGACAGCCAGCATAAAAACTTAGTCATACCCTATGAATATGAACCAATATGAGAATTTCATTGGGGCGTTCCCTACTGAGTGACGCGCTGTACTCTATAGGCCCGGAAGCAGTGATAAATGGGCAAGGGTTGCTAGGTCGTCGCCCAGAAGCGACACGTCACACCGGCGCCCGGGTGTGGTGTCAAATAGGCAAGGGTTCCCTCACTTTGTTGGACGGGTGGGGATAAAGAAGTTAGTCCAAGACCATAAAATTAGGTTAGCCACTTGGAACATAGGGTCTTTAACTGGTAAGTTGGTAGAGTTAGTAGATGTTATGTGTAGGAGAAAGATTGATATTTTATGTCTACAAGAGACCAAATGGGTATGTGAGAAAGCAAAAGTGATAGAACCTTGGGGATATAAGATTTGATATACAGGAATAAATAGGAATAGGAATAGAGTAGGGATTGTTATGAGTCGTGAGTTTATAGATAATGTAGTTGAGGTCCGTAGGAAGGGTGATAGGATTTTACTTATTAAATTAGTATTAAGTACATATATTATTAATATTATTAGTGTTTATGCACCTCAAGTAGGTTTAGATGATTCCATTAAGCATCAATTTTGGGAAGATTTAGATGGAGTAGTACAAGCGATATCTTATGGAGAAAAGCTTTTCATCGGCGGTGACCTTAATGGACATGTAGGCATTAGTAGGGATGAATTTGAGAGTATCCATGGAGGCTATGGTATAGGAGAAAGAAACGAAAGTGGAGAAAGGATTTTAGATTTTGGTTTGTCCTATGATATGATCTTAGCAAACACTTGGTTTAGGAACAGGGAGTCTCACCTAGTAACATTTAAAAGTGGGGTTAATACGAGTCAGATAAATTTTTTCCTACTTAGAAAAAAAGAGATAGGGGTTGTTGCATCGATTGTAAGGTTATACCGGGAGAAAGTGTAGCTACATAACATAGAGTCTTAATTTTAGATCTTAGAATTAGACAATGCCGTAAAAGGGATAGACATAGGATAGATCCTAGAATTAAGTGGTGGGCACTGAAAGGAGCTAAACAAGGAATGTTTGTAGAGCAGGTAGTTAAGGAAGCTGATTGGTGTCTCGAGGAAGATTCAGAATCAATGTGGAATAAGATAGCGGGTGACATGAGAAAGATGGCTAAGGAGGTATTGGGTGAGTCTAAAGGTGGTGCACCGCTAGATAAGGATACATCATGGTGGAACGAGGATGTCAAATTAGCTATTAAGGTTAAAAGAGAGTGTTATAGAAATTTAAGTAAGAGTCGTGATAATGAGAATTTGGAGAAATATATGATAGCAAAGAAGGAAGCTAAAAAAGTAGTTTGAAATGCGAGAGATAAGGTATATAAGGAGGTTTATGACAAGTTAGATACCAAAGAGGGTGAGAATGATATTTATAGGCTTGCAAAGATGAGAGATAGGAAATCGAGAGATCTGGCTATGGTTAGTTGTATCAAAGATGAAACGCAAAGGGTTTTAGTCAAAGATGAGGAAATTAAGGAGAGATGGAAAGATTATTTTGATAAGCTATTTAATGGAAGTCATGCTCAGGATCTTGGAGACTTCTTCATTCATTTTCATGAGATGAATCGTGACTTCATGCGCAAGATTCAAAAGAAAGAAATTGCAGAGGCTTTGAAGAAAATGAAATCAAGAAGGGCAGTTGGCCCAGATGGTATACCTATCGAGGCTTAGAAATGCTTGGGAGAGAAAGGTTTAGAATGATTGACAAATCTTTTTAACAAGATTTGACAGACAAATAAGATGCCTAATGTGTGAAGGAAGAGTACTTTGGTGCCTCTATATAAGAATAAGGGCGATATACAAGATTGCACAAACTATCGTGGTATAAAACTCATGAGTCATTCTATGAAACTTTGGGAGAGGGTGATTGAGTCTAGGTTAAGGAAGATTGTCATGATATCGGAGAATCAATTTGGTTTTATGCTTGAAAGATCAACTATGAAAGCTATACATCTTCTTAGACAATTTATTGAGAGAAATTGAGAGAGGAACAAAGATTTGCATATGGTTTTTATTGATTTGGAGAAGGCATACGATAGAGTACCTAGGGACGTTCTCTGGTAGACAATGATGAAGAAAGGTGTTTCTCTCAAGTACATTAGTATAATTAAAGATATGTATGAAGGAGTAGTAACCAATGTCCGCACTTGTGGAGGGGTGACAACCAATTTTCCTATAACGGTTGGGTTACATCAAGGATATGCTTTAAGCCCTTTCCTATTTGCTATAGTGATGGATGAGCTTACGAGAT